>NC_042518.1:5596071-5897702 GCF_900963305.1 Echeneis naucrates
AAGAGACAGCTGAACCTGCATAAATGCTTTTAAGGAACAACCCAAAATCGAACTGATTTTGTGTCTGCAGCAAGCAGCAGCCTGAAACTGAAGTTTGCTCCTAACAAATTCAAATGTAGGCTTACTATGTATAAAACTAATTCAGGCTTTAAATCACAACATCATTTTGGACTATAAGCCTCAGCAAAAACCTGACAAACTCCAGAAAAAGGATACAAAAAGGAAAACACCTTTGCCTGAATACATGTAACTTAGTGAAAACATGCATTTATGAGCAGACAACACACACAGGACCTGGTTAAGCCCAACTGATCAAGTATCAGTCCCTGGTGGCAAATGTCAGTGAGTCGGAGACTGCTTTAATTAGTGAAGAAATATATGTATATGTACGTGTACACGCACAGTTCTGAGAATTGTTAATATAATTGGTGGACTGGTAGGTCAGGTCCGGCGTTGAACACCAGTGGTGTGGGCAGAGATTCTGTCGTCTCTTCAGCTGCTGGCTGGCTAGCTGCAAGTACAGCCATCTGCGAGGGGAATCTGCATCGCTTCACTGCAGAAGACTGCGGCTTGCAATTAAGAACTGACAAAAAAAAGTTTTTCAGATGTCTGCAACAGAAAGAGCTAAAATCCAAACATTATCCACCGACGAAGACTAAAATTAAAAACTTCTGTTAAACATTTTGACGCGTTTTTAAGGGTCAGTGCAATGCACAATAATCCCAGTCAGCTTCAGATGTGGAGTAAATAGATTATAAAACAGAGTACAAATTATTGGTATCTCAATGTGAATCGTATTGGCAGATGAGCTGAGCTGAGGTAACAGTTTCTGCCTCAATAGGCTGATGCAGTTTTCTGCATTTTGAAAGGAACAAATTTGATGTATTCAGTTTGGCGCGTGCACACACACACATGCACACGCGCACCACAGATAAAACTCAGGTTTCTGTTCTCTAAAGAAGTTGTTTTAGGCTCTCAGATCTGATGTGTCCTCTGGGACTCAGTAGTGCTACAGTTTCAGTAATAAATGAAAAGGCTCACTTCCATGACACTTCTGATCATTATTTCATTCATCTCCTACCGTTTATCCTGGACAGGTCACCAGAGTGCCTGGAAAAAACCCACGCAGGCCCGGGGAGAACATGCTAACTCCACACAGAAAGGCTCCAGGCCTGGGAACCGAACCTGCGACCTTCTTATTGGTTGTCAAAAGCGCTGCTGTGGAGGTTAGCTCACACTTATCATTTTATACGAATACAGCCTGCCAGCCTCCCCCGTTAACAGGTGGGAAGAGATCCTCTGTCAAGGAAAAAGTGTGGATTTCTTACTTTAAGCCTGAAGGATTCAAAAGAAACTAGAGACCTAAAAAAAAAAAAAAAAATTTAAAAATCTTTCAGGCATAAAATCTGCCTGAAAATGACTCAGTGTGCCTAAATATTGATTAAGATTGAATTCCTGGGTGAGGGTTAGGGCGAAATTGGTTCATGGTTTCTGTGACTCACTACACTCCCAAAGGACCCAAATAAGGTTGCATAAAGGTCATGTTTGTGTACTTCACTTCTACTGTCACACTAATACCTGAGAAAGCCTCCATCACCTTTCAAGGTTGGACATTCTTTGGCCATCTAGACCTTCAGCGAGTCAGAATTAATGGACTCCAATCAAAGGCCGCCATCAATCCCAGTTAACCTTCCTCTATGCTGCAGAGATTCCTCATTTGTCTCCATAAACCACATCGGCCTCCACGGGGTCTGATAGGCTTATTCACCTGGCTGAATATCAAACAGTAGATGTGATTCCCAACACAGAGAAACCAGTCCATGGAGCTGATAACTATGAGATTCACTCATGCGATCAGGGCGCCCTCAGGAATAATAAGGCACGCAGCAAAATGTGTGTCTATGTGTTTGTGCACATAGAGCTGGACTTCCTTAGGTCACAAGATGGGCTTGAAATGTGCTTTATTTCTGCCTCCCACCTGAATGCACATCAGTGTCACGGGGGGAACAAATTACGGAGCATGTCGAGTGCGCTGAGTGCCAATAATAGCTGAGTGGGGGGGGGGGGGGGTACAGTAGGGATGCAAGACGAGATATTTTCCATTTTCAAAAATGTTGAAGAAGAGTGCAGGAAAGAACTGAGGGAAACAGAGAAGCGAGACTCGGGCTAAGCTTAACCCCTGTCATCTGCTGACGGTTTGGAAACAGAGTGGGGTCCTGTGTCCTTGTCTTCTCAGCCTCACCGTGATGACAGCCAATGAAATGAACCACAAAAATGACTTTAAGCCAAGGCTATTAGAGTGAGAAATGGACAAATGAGAGCCTGCACTTTTGAAAACCCGAAGAAGACCCTGTCCAACAGGAAAGAAAAGTGAGACATCTCACACTTGGCTCTTAGCTCTCCACCCTGTCTCATGGGGTGATCTTAAAATGTGTCTGTGTGTCTATAGCGACGCCTCTACTTTAAGGGATGACGGCAGGAGCAGACCACGATAGGAGGAATGTCTAATCCCGTCACCCTGCAGGAGGAAAGCTTTCTATCTTCTCCCTATCAAGCAGCCCCTCCCCCCTCACCCTTCGACACATAAAAAGGAAAGGCCAAGGGCTGAAAAGTGCTAGGAGTGGTGATAATGGCAGGCTGTCCGTCACGCAATGTCTGACCCAGATTTAGTCAGTGAGGAAAAGGACAGGGAGCGGGGGTGATGGGGATATCTCAGCTCTTCACCCATGGGGCCGATTGTCCCCAGTCACAATCACTCGCCTCCCAAAGCTCAACGCCCAGTCCAGGCAGCGTCGTCAGCCTCTGCTGCTGCTGCCAGAAAAAAGGCTGGCTGAAGTGCAACGCAAACCAGCAGCATTCAGCTCATTAGACTGGCACCGCTTGGTAGGGTGCAGACTTATTCATGTACAGCTCCACAGAATAAAGGCCACTGAGACATAGTTAATTTGCTTACTGGTGTGTGCCAGGCAAAAAGCCGGTGAACTTTGTAGTCTGCAGTCAAATGTGTTCCTGGATCAAAAACGCCATCATCCGTGCCAATCAGAGAAAATCTCCTGTGGCCCTGCCTACCTCTCTGCATAGATACGGTTACCAAGGCAGGATGGAAGGAGCCGCAGAGAGTAGCGCTGAGAGAAGGCGGCAGTGATGGCAGTGACGGCAGTGACGGAGGACAGTGAAAGAAGAAATAACAGAAGAACAAATAAGACGAAGAAATAACCAGACTAAAATCTACAGCTATAATAGAAGCATCAGGAGACTGTGAAGTTCATTACATGACCTGAGGTCCAACCCACAGCTGAGGATTCAATCTGTTCTCAAGGTGAAAGAAGGCCCCGTTTTCTGAATACATCATGCTTTTAGCTTGGGTTGTTTTGCCCACAGTGTGAGGTTCAGCAAATAAGTCATCACCAACAAAAAAACGCCAGTACCATGTACAGTAGAACCAATTTAAACACTCGTGCTGATTGGAAGACAGGAGCTTCATTAAATTGTGTTCAATAGCGTCACTCAATGCAGGGAAATCACTTTGAACGCTCTCTGCCACGGAGACGAAGCCATCCTTCTCCCTCCCTCTGTGTCCTTCACATGTCCTTGCATGACAGTGCAACTAGCAATGTGCTTCGGCGTTTCTGTGGGAGGCATCTCTGGGAGCCCGGTGTGTGGGAGCAGCCTTCTGCCTGGCTCCCCGTCTACATATCGCTTATCTCGATCGCACACACTCCTGCCACCCCTCCTGACTGTCCCCGAGTCTTCGCCTCTCCTGCTGGAACACAGAGCAAAATAACGCTCGTCCACATCATTTCACCAATAACATTTCTCAGTCTGTCAACCAGATGAAGACTGACAGGGAATTTCCAAAACGGCTTTGAAAACGATTCGTCTCCGTTTAGTTAAGAGGCCACAGCTAAATTTGACACCTTGACAATGCTTTGTCATGGAACATTCAAGGTTTATACATCACTGTGAAATTGCTGTCATCCAAATGGCAGAGGTTACCGTAGATTAATGTGAGACAACTGTCGGCACTCGCAGGGTATTCTCTTGCAACCCTTTGAGTTACATTAATTACAGTGAAATGATTGATTTCAGGGGCGGCACAGTGGAATAGTGGTTCCCGCTGTTGCCTCACAATAAGAACGTACTCTGGTTTCCTCCCACCGTCCAAAGACATCTTGTTTAGGATAATCTGTGACTCTAAACTGTCTGTAGGTCTGAGTGTGTGTGTGAGTGGTTGTTGGTCTCTGTCCAGAGTGAGCTGGGATTGGCTCCAGAACCCCCCCGTGACCCGGAAACAGATAAGCAGTGGAAGATGAATGGATGAGTGATTTTATTTCAAATATAAACAGACGTGACATGCATTTTCCAATCTTCCTGACGACGGACTGATGGTAGAGAGACTAAAGGCTCTTCACCATGACAGCGGAAGGAGATGCAACAGTTTTCTAATTTTAATACAAGCTATCTCACCCTTTAGTCCAGCCAGTTTCCGTCCACTTCCATCTAATTCTTCTGAACATTTTGAATGGGATGGAACAAGCTAATTATCCTCCCTGCCTGTAAAATCCTGGCCTTTGAAACAGTGGGAGGCAGGTGGCGACTTTAAAACAGAGAGGAGCAAAGCAGAGTTGTGCATCTCTTTCTCCTTCCTTCTGTGATGATCAATCACAGCTGGGATCTTTATAGCTTTTCATCCCTTCTGTTTCATTTCTTCTAGTATTTCTTCAGTCTAATGCGATCCTCACAGGAATCATAATTAGCGCCATGGCGCACACAGAAAATAGTGTCAGAGCATGAAAGACCACAACAAATTTACACACCAAGACAAACACACAATAATGACAATGACAGAGAGAGGGGAAATGAACACAGGAGTCCAGAAGCAAAATAAATAAATAAATGAATAAAAGTGTCACACTCCAGCGTGAAATGTTCTCTCAGGCCCCACTTGGCAGACAAAGTAGACCTAAATGATTTATGCGAGTCAACAAAGCTCGCCAATTGTTTGTTTTAGATAAACGCTACACAAAGCAGAAACTAACAGGCCTGATGATGCCAAACAACAGAAGATGAAAGTTTATGAAAGGTACAGAGTTTTCCTGAGCTCTGCCCTGAAATTCAAACCTGCAGGCTATGCAAACTTTGGCACAGACAGAGGTTTCTGTAACAGTGGAGAAACTTTAAAAAAAAAAAAAGGAAGCTTTTCAAAGTAAGTGCTTGGCATTGATTCTCAAGTGAAATGGATCCCTGAGGCTGGACGCCCTTACCTCCTGCGGCAGGATCACCATGTCCCAGCACCAACACCTGGCCAAACGCCCGCCCATCAGACAGGAACACCTGGTAGTCCTCACCAAACACCTCCCCCCCCTGCACCGCCAGCAAACACCCTCGATCCATCGACTGAACCTGCCTGTACAGCTTTACTGAGCTATGGCGGACTGTACATTGACATTGTATACTGTAACGCATCTGCATGACACTTTTCTCCACCCACAGTATCATTACGCCTCAAGGAGTATTTCTTTATGACACACAATTAAGTTTGAGTATAGCAGAGGCCTAGACATGAGGGCAGTTTACGCAGTGAGCATGTACAATAGTAAAAGCTTTACTAGCAGCGACGCGTGCTCTTGTTCTGTTCTTCACACGCAGAATACTATACATTCTTTCAGCATCTGCACTCTTCATCAGCAGCATGACTATTCAACGTCAGGATCGGAGATGAGCGCTCAAGGCTGCAGAAGCACTTCCCTTCTCCTTTCCTCTCCACTCTCTTTCCCTTGATCTGCCACTCTCCGCCTTTCTCTTTCTCCGTCTGAAAGGCTTCTGTGAAAGGCTCGAGATGAAAGGCTGCTTCGGTCGAAGCGTGATTGCAAAGACAGCGCTGGCGGCCCAAGGTGCGACCAGAATTGTTCGCTCAGAGCTGCTCCGCCCAACAAAGATGCACATCACCATTGTACAACAGCTTGTGCATGTGCGACATCAGCGGGATGCTCAGTTTAAGTGTCCCTTTCTTACATGTATTTATATTCTTACATCGCACAGACTATTTGTACGCAGGAAATTGCACACAAAATGCACGTCAAATCTTGTGGAGGAGATGTAATGTGCTGCGACGTGTTAGGGAAACACAATCAGACAGATACCAACCACACAGTGAAATGTAGATGTACTTACTGTATAATATCTGATGCTCAGTGTGAAAATACAATTACGTTTAGCATAAACACAAACACAATGCC
Organism: Echeneis naucrates; assembly: GCF_900963305.1. Classification (NCBI taxonomy): domain Eukaryota; kingdom Metazoa; phylum Chordata; class Actinopteri; order Carangiformes; family Echeneidae; genus Echeneis; species Echeneis naucrates. The sequence goes on from NC_042518.1 coordinate 5,602,311, forward strand.
AAGTATCTGCACAGAAACACAACACAAACCTGCTCTGTGATGATAAAGCTGCTTTTGTTATCTGTTAATCTAACAGCAAAAGGCCAAGGGACTGGGGCATGGGGACACAAGGACACTACACTACGCTGACAAAACTGCCAAGAAGAAAGACTTCAGGGATGGAACAAATCTTCATCATCCCCTCTTTCTCGTGAGTGGATATGTGCTTGAGAAGCACTTTGGCTCCTCAGAGCAAAACCCAGCAGAAAAAAAAAAAAAAAAGAACAGAGTCCAAAATCAATGCAAAGGGCGCTGTGATCAGTGTTGATAAAATGCTAATTCTGCACAGGACTGATCATGACGCTCTTGGCACAAATGCTATAAATCAGAGACTGGACAAGGCCATAAGATCGACTGAAATTTTGAAATTAAGGTTTGATTGCATTCTTCAGTTACAGGAAGGAACCACAGAAATACAGCGGGTACTTCTTAATATCTTTGAGGAAGTTATAAGAATTGTGCTTCTCTACGCGATAATAAGGGAAGGCAGGGCCAAGGATCGATAATGCAGAGTGATGTTGCTGTAATGTAACCACAAACCTACTTCTCCTCCAGCGTCGGCTTAAATACAAAAAACCTGAGATCTGCCAATGGTGCTGTAGTGAAAGTGATTAAAATGAATGGGCTGTAAAAGATATGAATTGACCAGTGTGCCAGATTTACCGTTAATACGATTCCATCATGAGACAGGAGTCGCAGTGTGTGGTGAATTAGATCTCTAGAAGGCAGTGACAGGCAATAAGAGTGAAAAACAAGCAGTGAAACATCCCAGCACTGCCGATGTCACACATGAACAGCGAAAGCCTGGTGTCGAATCTGCAGAGAGACCGACAATTGCCCCTCTTAATCCCAAAGATAATACGCAAACACACATACACATGGACATAACCCCTAAACCTATTCATATATTTGAGAGGAAACAGGATTTTCAGACCAATTCTGCCAAATGTCTCTCTCATCTTCCATCCATCACAAAAATGGCTCTTTTTGGGTTCCAATTAAAGTGATTATGTGTCGGAGAGGAAGGCATAAAAATGATGATTATGATAATGGCAGTGGAAGTCAGACGTGCCTCTTTCACAAAGAGGCCCAGGTGCAAAACTAAAACACAGGCATCACCAGCCCAAGCTGAGGACTCAGCACACCTCAGCCAAGAACTGTTACCATACAGGGTAAAGAGGTGAGGGATAAAAGCTGATCTTTGAACTCCCAGAGACAGTAAAATACACACACACACAATGAAAAGCAGACACAGATGTCATTTCCCTGTATCTCTTAATTGCACCGAGGCTGATTTACAGCAGCGGCTGTGGGGAGCAACACCAGCAGTTTCTTTTAAGTGGTCCACAGGGTTCGAGCAGTGCCTGGAATTCATTATGATGGTTGACTGCTGCGATATTAATTAAGCCTTAGAAGGTTAACGGCAGTTTAAGAGATCATGAAACAAGCAGCTCTTTGGCTTGCAACAAAACCCTGACCAAATGTGAAGCTACAAATGTTTATCCGTAATTGAACTTGCAGAACAGGCATGCAGTTCCTGTCAAAAGTTTGACTGGTTCGTTAACATCAATTAACATGATAAGAAAGAAAAGAAAGCTAAGGAATGAGATTTTTCAAAGGTTATATTCACCTTTTATTATGAGAAATTACTGATGTCAAATGAAGAATCAATTAAGAATACTGTGGTTTGTTGTTTTGTTTTGGGGTTTGTTTGCCATCGCAGGGCTTGATCAATATGCTCATTGACCACCGTTAGCTAAGGACCACAGTCATGTATATGCTAGTTTGTATTTAACATTTCATTGCAGAAAGGTCAAAAACATAAATAATTTGAGAACTGTAAAAGAGCTGAGCAACGACATATTTAATTTATAAATTGGCAGTGTCTTGCTTATTTCCTCTAAGAAATATACATTTTGAATAATCTCTCAATGTTCCATTACGTGTTGACCAGCAAAGTTAAAGTGGCAGAAACCGTCAGCTCGAAGAGCCTCACAAATTTCTTTCTATAAAATACAACCCTGTCTGCATATTGTGTACTATCTTCATCCTCCATCTTAAAGCTCCAAGAATAACACTCACGTACTCACAGATCTAATCCTAATTCAGGTGACCATTTTAAATCCCATTATTCCAGTATGAAATTCCTGTGTTTTCAAACTGTTTAATAAATATGGATTTCCAAGGTCCGCTTAAATCAATAACTGGGATATTTTCCTCTCTGTTTGAAACCCTGCTGAGATTTCAGCACAGCCTGCTGTTCCAGTGGAAAGTCCACAGGCCACATGGGGGTGACACCAGCGAGGCCAACGTTCAGAGGCCATCCTGTCAGGAGGGCGGCACACAGATATGGAGCATTTTTGTGATATATAGATAGGATGGGCCAGAGTGAAGCTGTGGAAAAGGTACAGAGAGCAACAACAAAGCCCTGTGTGTCCCTGAACTCGTCAAACACCCACCAACAGAGCAGAGGGAGGAGAAATCGATACTGAGCCGTACTATGCCCGGGCGGCATCAGGTATATTTGACCATGAAGACAAAACAAGAAAAGGAGAGAGTGAACAAAGGATGAGATATGGAGAGGAAGAAAGCAATCAGGCAAGCCAACACTGCTCCCTATTTTTATTAAACACCTCCCGAGCCCCCTTCATCTGCACAACACTGTCGCTCCTTCTCCCTGTGCCCTTCTGTAAGATCTCATTCTACTCTCTAGCCAAACAACTCATCTATTGTGGAGTCTCCGCCGAAATGATTAATCTCTTTCAATCTGCTCATCATATTCCTTTCAATCATGTACACATTGTGCAAGTGTCAGAAATTACCACAACATCACATGATGGTGGAAAGGTTAAATTAAGCCCAGAACAAAGAGGAAATTAAGAACTTGCCACACCAGGTTGGCATTTTCAGTGAAGCTTCTGTTAGTTCGGAGTCATGAGAGCGAGATGTGCAGGTGACCAGCATCCCTGAGGGCTGAGTGACACCTAAAGGGCACAGCTTGGCTTCTCCAAGACATCTGCAGCATGTCTCATTAGCATTCAGCTATGAATCATTCAAACACAGCCGGCTGCCATTATCACAAACAGCAGAAGAGGGACACACACACTCACATACTTGGGAGCACAAAGCAAAAAATAAAACAGAAAATGTTCAGACAAGAATCTGCACCCATATGGAGGGAAAAAGGTGACAGTGAGTCAACCAGAAAAAAAAAAAAAAAAGACTGTAAAAATGCCCCATAAGAAATCTCGATCCTACAATGTGACGATATTCAGACGCTATATAATTATATATTGATCTTCTTTAGGGTTTTGAACTGTTGGTTGGACAAAGGATAAAACCAATTACCATTTTTTTAAGATTCATATAAAAATAATCACACTGATTATAATAATGAGTTGTACAGCTAGGGCTGCTGCTGAGCTTTATTAGTTATTAATCCATCAGTTATTTTTGTAATGAATCTAGTTACAATTTGACCTCCAAAGCTACAGAAAAACAACTAAAATCATTGATTACAGTGTCCTAAAGTTGAAGGTGACCTCTTCAGTTGCATGTAGCGAGTGTTTTGGGTTTTTTTTTTCATCCTCATTCAGCCTGTTGATTGGTCAGTGTTTTGTGTTTGAGTTTTTAAAATCAATTAAAAATCAATCATCAAAAGTGTTTGTTATTATTAGATGTTTATGGGTTAGGTTTGTTTGACTTACAGTCAGAGAAAATTTGCAATTATTTTTACATCAAAATAAAATGGACCCTATTGAGAAATACCCAATTAGCGGCTGATAGATTTTTTTGCCAACTGACTGATCCATTAATTGGTTAACTATTACAGTCACAACAAACAGGAGTAACCATGAACATGTAATGCACACACAGAAGATCTTTGTTCGCCCACACAAGGTGAGACCTCTCTCCTACAGACCTGCATATGCATGCCGTGCAGTAACTGTTTGTGGTATGTGTGCTTACGCACCGAACCGGAGCAGACTACTAATGCAGGAAGGATAAACTTCAAATAGAGAGACTCCTCTGCATCCCGTTCCCTCTCTCTCTCTCTCTCTGCGTTTGTGCGAGTGACTCAGAGTGCACATGCTCAGTGGTGATGCAAAACCACGAAAGGCACACAACAACTTTGTGTGCTCGGCATCTCATCACCATACTTGATATCGATAATCTATACGGTTACATTATAACAAGGACTGTGCTGTTACAAACAGGACAGTCAATGATAACCCAGTGGGCAACAGCCGATATGTCAATTTGTGCTGGGCTCAGCAGGGAGCAAGAATTCATTACCCACATCGCGCCTAATGTCTACCGATGGCTGTATTCAATTTAAAGCGTTACTTTAGAAAACCTGTTTATATTGCAGCTTCTGACCTACATGAAAATCTAAAGCAGAATTTAATCAGAATAGAAACAGAGCTGCATTGATGCCAACATAGGAAAAAACTAAACGAAACACAGTTTTCTTTCTTGCAGCAAATCTTAAAACTGTGTCAGAGGATGATCTCCTCCAAGAAATGTAGTTTCACTCATTTTTAAGGTGCACTTGACGCAATAAGCAAAGTCAGCAGCTGTCCAATTTCAGAGACAGTGGAGGAGATACAAAGCAATAAGGTAAAGTCCTCAAGTGGCCTCAGCAACCTTTTTCCTGGCATTTTCCTCAGCTGAGAAACAGAGTGTCTTTTAATGAAACCACTACAATACACACTCTCGTCAGCCATGAGACATTAATAATTCTACCAAAGTATAAATATTTGAAGCTGTGTTTCAGGGTGACCGTCAATGTGAGTGGCGAAGAAATCAATGATGATCTGATATCCGGATATTGCCTGCAAAGCCTGAGCAGGTATCACATATTGCCAGAGAGGCAATCTCATTAAGAAATAATGCATAATAAATAAATGCCTTACACAAAACTCTTCATAGACTCCATCTCTGACACCTCCCACCGAGCAAGCATCCCTTATTTTAGGTGTACGGATAGATTATTTTATGGGGCCTGCTGGGCAAAGACAAAGTGTCACTCAGAGAGATGCAAAACAACCAATAATGCTCTACAAAGACACCTGAAACAAAATGAGCACAGAGTTGCATAGATTCAAAAAGTACTGGAAGAGATGCATCAAAACCACAAGACACAAAACGACTTAAAAACAAACAAAACTTCCGAAGAAACAACAAAGTCTTGCTCTTTTGTCAGAGAGGTGGCCTGTTGTTTTAGAATCCATCACTGCATTCCTACCAACGTTCGACTCGATAAACAAGTGTCAGAGAAATCGCTGTGACCTATCTGTGTATGTGTCTCCATCTCTAAAGCCTCTTTTGTGGAAAGAGTGGGCTGAGCTGGATGAGCCCCGATGCCAAACCCTGGAGCTTCTCGCTGCAGCTCTGCAACCATCAGCGCGGGACTCCTGCTGCCATCTACAAAGCGGTGCTGATATTTTACCTCAATGTGCTTTGGCATCCTGGTGCGGCCACAGGCGGCACAAAGGGGAGAAAGCCGCAACACAAGCCAGTCCAGAATCACTGGCCAAGCAAAAACATATCATCCAAATCCAAAGAGCAAGCCGAGGCAGCCAAACTGCCACACCCACCACTCTTCAAGGAGAGGTGTGTGAAAATAACGAACCTAATGAAACACTGAAGTCATCCCAGAAAAAACGAAATAAATACATTTACATGAATCATACGGATAAATATGCAAATGGTGGTGTGCCAATTCAACGCAAGATTGTAAGGTCAGGACTGCTGCGCTTAGTTTCCCAATAGCACTGGTTTGATGCATACAGCATGCATGCTGAATGAGGGTAATACAGTGTTTATCAGAGTAAAGGAACTCGGATGTTAACTCATTAGAGGGGTGGAAACATTAATCACACCAGAGATAGCATGAATTTACAATGAGACAAATGTTACAAGTCAACAAAATGCATTTGGATGACTATAACACAGGAACTGGGCAAGAAAAGGCGACAACCTGTGATGAAATATATTCACCATTAGTGCGCAAAGCTTATACACCTAAACAAGAGTGTGTACAGGTTTGATTGTATTCACAGCAACGCAGCGGGATGAGACAGTGATCTTTTCAATGCATACAGCATCTGGCATTTTCATAGCATTTAACCCCGGAGCTTCACTTCCCATCATTACCCTTTGCTGCCGGTCTGCTTCTTCACTGCGCTTCCATGGTCTACACAAATGCAACCGCTCTGCGAGCTTCTTGTTTCCTAGTAACTATGGGGGGGATTTGGAGCTCGCTGAATGCAGCAGCTTTTCCAATCATCAGGTGTCTCTCATTTGCCCTCCAGACAATAGATTCCACAACCTTTTGTCAGGCGCCACAGTGCAGTTCACATTTGCAGTTTTAAAGCAATGCCCAAACAACCGTTAGACAGAGTCCTCTCCCTCAGGATGGAGTGGAATAAATTTGGACAGCCTTACACATTTCATCCACGCAAACACCCTCAGCTGTACTTATTGTTAATTTAGGGTTGAAGGAGCCGATCAAAGAATAGATTATTGTCGACTTGATCTGATTAAATGCCAAATGGCGTAGTTTCTCAAATAAAATAAAACAAAATGAAATAAAAGAGCTAGACATGCAAACAAAATAACTGACCATGAAAATAATTTTCTTTGTTGCCGGAAATGCCATGATAAAAAAAGAAAAACACCATGGCAACCTTCAGACATCATTGTTCTAACGTGGAGGCCGAGCTGTGGTTTCGGCAGTGATCACCTCTGTGTCACATCCTCAGCAGAGCTCCTGTTATTGAACAAGGTCAAACATTAGAACACAGCTGCTCTCTTTGCTGCTGAAATTATGACCAATGAGTGACTCACTGCCACCAACAACTATAACCAGAGGAGTACATCCACATTGGTCATATCAAAAAACAACCCTTTTCCTCCCTCTTTCTCCTGTCTGCCTGCCGCTCACGATAATTCAGACAGCACCTTTTTCTGCACATAAAAAACAAAAACAGTCCCCAAACGTAATGCACTATGTATTGGAGATGTAAGCCACCCAGCTAATTGATCAGCTGACATAAAGCACAGGAAGCATTGGATGAACCAGAGCTCTGTCTCCGGGGAAAACAGATATGACCTGTTCTTACTCATTGCGCTAACAGTGTATGACGGTGAGGTTGGCCTCATCCATGGATTTTGCATGTGATGTTTGTGCCTGCAGTGGTCCCCATTAAAGAAAATCCATCATTTAAGCTTGGCTGGATTACTGGATAATGCAAGTCCGTATCAGATCTGCAGCCGGTTACAAGTCATTACATGTATATTAGTGGGCAATAACGTGGGAATTGGTTTCCTTGTGAGAAGGGTAGCTCCTAGTGGGGAAAATGAGGAGGGAAATGAAAAGTGATCCACAAGGTTGCAGCAGAGCATAGCATTTCTTACTGCAGGGACTTGCAATCACATGGAGAAGTGTAGCCCAGAACAGAAATACAAGGATATGAACACACTGAGATGAACAAGCCAGTTAAAATGTGGATGCTAGATCGCACAGGACAGTAAATGTGACAGGGGCTTTAAGTGTTGACTGAGGCAGAATGAAGACGAAAATCTAAATTGCAGCCAAGCCCCAAAGCAGAGCAAACATATCTGATGCGTCACAACATAGTTCCCAATACCTCATTGCGGTTTGATAAAGCAACCTTTGCTCTGACAGCACAGAGTCAAGCAGCGAGGAAGACTGAAGAGGGAGATGGTGCAGGAGTCCAGTGAGACCAGGAGCAGAATAGGATGAGGGATATTTGGATCCATTTAGGAGCAGAAGGAGACTAATCTGCCCAAGATCATCTGAGTCTGTGCTTTCTGCTTTGTATTCCTGTCTATTCGTCGTGGGAATGAAAATTAGAAGTGATGAAAGAAAGAGGGAGGAGGAAACAGAGAGAAAAAAGAAGATTATTACCGCTTCTGCGTTTTCCTCTCACTCTGCTTTCTGTAGTTTCTGTCTTCTTTCTAGGGATATTTTAGGGAACGGCTCCCCCTCTTTCAGGTTTCCCAGTTGCCTCACAGTTCAGCACCCATCATGAAGTAACACAGATGAGTCTTTAGCCCAGAGGTATCTGAAATGTAAGCTAAATCAGGCTCTCTATGTGAAATCCACTCCGACTTCATAAGTGCTTTGACTCAACTAACTCTGAACCATTTTAAGCATTGACCTGGCCTTGAATGTTTAATAATAACCACAAAAAGCATGTCCGAGCAAAGCACAACCATTCAGAAAGGGAGAATGGTGCTACATGAACTGAATCTCCTATGTTTAGACTGCCGTTGTCCTGTGCAGGCAGCAGATGCATTTGAATCTAGTGCTGTGTGCCCCGTTTCTGGGGAATATTAAAACAAAGAGTGTGTGCATGCTGCTATTTCAGGTACGACAAAGCACCAGGTGAGGCTCACATGGCAGTTTGACCTCTTTGTTTCACAAGAAGGTGCAGATGTTGTTGAAATAGGTGTGAACAAAGCAGCCTCCTGGCGCACAAATCATGTGTCAACTTTGAACCAGGTCTCACCTACCTGCTATAAAAGCATGAATAAAAACATCATAACTGGCAATAAGGCCTATTTCTATTTTTTATCATATATAATGTGAAAGTTGTTTAGCTGTCTAGATGATGATTTAACTGTACTTACCTGTTTTAGTTCACTTTAATCTCTTTTATAGCATCATTTCAAGAGAGGGAACAGTTTAGACAGAACGCTACCATACCTCAATATCTGAAATTTTAAAATTCAGATGGAATAAACTCGGGTTAGTTAAGACCAAAACCAGAGCAAATAAAGAGTGTGTTGGACTCATTCAGCGCTAACCTCTATGCCACCTCGTTGCCCCAACAAGCAAGATATTAGATGTTAATTACTGAATTTCAATGCTAAACTAACTGTCTGCTGACTGTATACATGATAACTGCAGACGTTGTGGAATAAATCTTTTTGGCACAAAAGCAAATAAAGCCATTTCCCAAAAAATACTAAAACAGTCAAACTATTTCATTAACCTGAACGGAGGTCAATTATTCAAATTTTAATTAAATTAATTAATTCACTACAACACGTCTTATTTAGAATAAATCACAGGGAATGGTAGCCTTGTGCAAAAAGAAAAAAAGAAAATATTTCTTCTATAGTGGGACTGAATCAAGCGGTTGATCAATGTCTAAGTTTATTACAAAACCTTAATACATAATTTACACGCACATACATACTCCTCAATGACCTCCAAATCGGTTTTAAATTTACTCGACTTGCATATGCTGATGTCCAAATTCAGCCAATAGTCACTGGGTAAACATGATAAGATGTCACCAAGCTGAAAATACCAAGAGAAGGATTGCCAAGTGTTCTGTCAGTCATGCATGCTGATTGCCACAAGCTGGGTGAGAAGTGGAAGGAGAAGGGAAATGAAAAATTCTGCCATTATGTGGTGGTGAGGTACAAGTGTAAAATAAAATCAAATTTAACCAACTCAGTATCATTTATATTGTGCTACATTGTGCTTAAAATCTTTTAAGAAGTATTGGAATTCCTTTTGGAATTGACCGTGCAATAAAGTGTCAAATTGACAAAAAATAGAAAAAAAAAAATCTTCCTCTTAACTTAAGCTGTGATGTTTTCTTCTGACATTTTGCCATAACATTTTAACACCAAACCAAAAAAATAAATAAATCTTTCCCTCTTTTTATTTTTATTTTTTTTTCTACTGCTGCAGTACAAAAGGCTCTGGACCATTTGGCCTCTCACAGAGTCAGCAGAGAGCTACTTTTGATTTACAGTCCATTTTGTTATGTCTCTCTTCAGAACACCTTAATAGATGACAGGTTATTTTTATGACTTGCAGGAAGGAGCTTTCAAGCAGCACATTAAGGCAGCAAGACTTTTCCAACACACCACTGTGGACCAACTAGAGAGCTGCGAACGGGGAAAGAGCTGGAGGATAACGAAGTAAAAAGTGGCCTCCTGGACCCGCAGCGCAATCACTTTAGGATGATGTTGAACATCAACTGCTGTGGAAAAATTTTATTGTCTTTATGTTTCTATTTTACAGCTGCGGCCATCTCAGGAGTCAGAGAGAAGGCTGAGGACAAGTTATGTTTTGACGAGCAAACTTCTTTGGCTTACAGAAGGACTTTTCATTGTGTTGGGCAAAATTAAATAACTCTTTGATAATCGAATCACAAATGGGATTAGGTGTGATTTACGTCCTCCCAAGTCTGTGCATATTTATGACGTGTTCATTCTTATTGTTATTATCATGAATTAAGCATTCTGATTCTGATGTATGAAAAACAGTCATCTCCAGTTCACAAGTGTCTTCAAATCAGATACAGATTCTGAATTGCTAACGCTGTATGTCTGATAAAACCAAACTAAAACAAGATCTCAGAAATAATTACTTGTCATTACAGCCTTGACAGCGACATTGTTTTGAATGACTCAGATACCTGCAACCATCTGGCAGTTTGTGTATCTTTTACTCATGGCCACAGCAAAACCTTTTCATTTATGGAGTGACATGATCAAATATGAAGAAAACCTGAAGCATTATGTTGCATAATTTATCCAAGCAATGCGTGTTTGACTGTTTCGACGTGTTTTTAGGTTGATGAGCCGAGGATACAACATTTAACATTTAATTTAATTCCTTTCAAGGACAGAAGGTCAGAGACTTCTTTATAACAGCTGAGACTGAGAATTTTACCTGAAAAGGGCAAGATAAACGAAAAAAGGTAATTCTGCCTTGATGTTGATACGTACATTCATGCAGACAGAAATATTACATTTATTCAGTCCATTGCCTTTCAGATACAATTCGCTGCCATCTACAGTACTGTGGCATGGAAACAAGGACCTTTGATAAATGCGTGCATATTTAAACTCCTCAATCATTAAAGATGTTGAGAGCTTACTAGTGTGCTTACAACTGCAGCCGTGAGAGAGACATCATATAGACCACAAAGCCCTGGAGTAAAAGGCCACACCATTCACAAAGAGCTTGATTTTGGCGTCGGAACCTCAGTTTGCATTAAGGAATCCTTGCGAAGCATGAGAAACCTGACAAACTGCCAAGACTCTTGAATGAGATGTGACGACAGTCTCAGCTCTGTGGCAACCACTTTTTCACAGACCTGCTCTTTTCTGTTGAAGCACGCTTTGATCACTTCTCTTCTATAATGTGCAAATGCTGCATGCATGGTATATTAATTGTCCTCCAGCATGCTCATACAGAGTGCGTATTTGCACACATGCATGTCGTTCTATGCATTTGAGTTTGAATCCTGTAGCATCGGCAACTTGCTGTGACAGGCATGCAGCAAAAAGCAAAGCTAAGATTAAAAAAAAAAAAAAAACAGCTTGCTTGGTTGGACAGGGAAGTCTGGCTTTCTCCCATCACACAGTCATTATGTGCTCAGCCCCTCTTTATGCATGAGAGGTTAGCCCGAACAATACGTGGAGCCTATATATCATGTTAATATTTTGTTTAGTTGATTTATTTCGACATCGGTACAACTCTGGCAACGCTATTCCCAGTGGGGTCAATTACTCAGAAATGCCCTCAAAGCATGCAGCGCCTCTGCCATGAAACATTGCATCATCATCAGCCAATCACAAGGCGGCGTTCATAGTGCTTTGTGTGGCTCAGACCTAGGGAATAAGCAGGTGCATAGGTGCAAAAACAGAGACTACAAATATACTGAGAGCATAACTGCATGCTGGTGTCAATAACAGACTATTAGAGGCTCAGAGCAGTTGTGGAATTGGTGATGATTTGATTGGTTCTGGTGCGATTCATGTTCAAATTGTACCCTTGCAGGCACACGATGACATGACCCAGCACAATCCACCTGTCAACTGCTTTTATCATTGTCCTCCGAAATGAAAAGACGGTAAACAGAGCAGAATAGCTCAGCTGAAAGCAAACTCTACAGCACTGTCTGAAAAGCATTTACCTCCTGTCCATTAATGCCACCTTTGTGTAGCTTGTCTTGTGCCATTAGAGTATATAATGGAAGTATGAATCTACCTATAACAGATCAAGATATGACTAAATTCAAACTTTACAAAGGTTTGTCCTCCTGAATTCTAACAGTGTGGTACACGCCAGTGTGTAATGTGTTCAGGTATCATCCTGCACTGTCCCGACAATCGGATACTTCCGTTCTTACTGGCAAAGATACTGGATTTGGTTTTCATCATGTCACTCTTCACCACAGGTAGAGCCTTTTAATGCTGCTGTCTTTGCCCGTCCTTTCCTTCAGAACGGTTTAATATCACTTAAACATGCAGTGCAGCAGCACGTCAGTTACTGTGAGCACCTCCCAGACATGATCCTGGCTGCATCTCAGCAGAGAGGATCAGCAGATAGACGGACACGTGTGTTGACATAAACCTCAGCTGAGCATACAAGGTATAACACAGTTATAAAGCTACGAGGATCTGCCGTCTCTGCACAATAGCAACATTACGATAAGCATTAACTCCCTAGAAGGCTAATACTGGGCTTAATGCGGGACTCTGCTTAATCTATTCTTTACGGTTTAGGCCAGCAGTTTGAACCGGTACCGCACTGTAATGGGCTTATCTATCTTTTGGCCATGATACCATGCTGTGCTTAAACTTTGGCAACAAAATATAAATGCTATGCTGGGGCTCACTCCAGTGCTCCCAAGCTTTGAAGCTTCATCCATTGCCATGGTAACCAGCATCCAAATTAGCAATGAAAATCTGTTCGTTTTTTATCTGGTGTACTGTGAATGCAAAATCTAAACCATCCCGTGAAACAAGAGTCATTTATTTAGCATCACCATGAATAGGTTCATCAGGGTTAGGATGAACCCTAACCCTAATTTTCAGAAAGGGTCATTTAACGTTTTGGTGTTGAAGCTCCCATCCAATAATACTGCCAGCTGCGATAATGCTACCAAGGTCTCAAGTCCGGTCTTGATTGTCGGACAAGCCAAAGAAAAGTTGCATATCAGAGCTTCCCAAGCTAAATCAGCTGAATATTCTAAAAACTTAGCTGTTGCTGTGGTTAGTGTGACCTGAATGCTTAGAAAATATGACAGTGACCTCTGATTTTCATCCCATTTGTTTCAAACCCAACTTTTCCCTTGAATTGGAACCAATAGCGCTAACAAACCTGAATGTTGCATGTCTATATAACTGGTTTTGTCTTTTACCACAGCGAATGGTGAAATACCGCTTTGCTTCTATAGGACATAAACGCATTACTTGAACATGGAGCTGACTCTACTATCTATTTTTAAACAAAAGCGATCTGTTGCTTTGTATTCAGCCTATTCCATGACAAGCCCTAAAGAATAAACCCTCTACAGACAAGCTTTACAGCCGTAAAGCAAAAAACAAATCCAGACCTAAGTCCAGCATTAAAGGTCTCAAGCCACTGCAGCTTTAGTCTGCCATCACTAAATTGAAACTGATTTTGTCTGTGTTCAAAAAAATCCAAACAACAACAACAAAAGAAAGAAAACAGTAAAAGCCTCTGACAAGAGAATTCAGATATCAACTTGGAGAAATGAGAACTTCCAAAGGTCAGCCCCCAAAAAAGCAAAACATAGCAGCCGATAACTGACCAAACAAGTTAACGGCATCTGTATTCCAGACCAAACGCACAAGCAAACAAGTTTAAAGAGCTGTTTTCTATTCCGGTGTTGAGTTCTGGCAATCATTCTAAGTAATCACCTTATTTAGTCGCTCAACATTTTTAAGAAGAATTGTGTTTTGACTTCCAAAGACATCAACATGGCATCTCACCTGTCAACCTGCGAGCGGCCCCTTTTTTTCTCTTTTGTTCTTTCAAACTTCCTTTCATCCTTCCCCCGTCTCACATGTCCTATGTCTCCTGTCTCACCCCTGACTCCCAACTAGCTCGCTAGCTAGACGGTCCCTTGGTGACAAGCACACAAGGGCTGACAGTGAGAGGAGGAGGAAACCAGGGAGAGGAAGAGGTGAGGGAGAATGAGGAGGGAAAAGTAGGTGGCTGAATCTCCAAACGTGTTTGATGGAAAGTGAGCGTTTATCCTTTTCCGTCCTCTTCGCCTATTTGCCCCTTTCCATCTTGATACCAGAGGCTGTAATGTTAATTTCCAGTGCCCCCACCCCCCAAAAACCCACAAACACACACACACCCTCCCCAGCCCTTCCTTATCAATTGTCTCCACATTTTGTATACTGAAAAAACAAAAAAGTGTCATTCATGCACTCAGATGGACGCACACACACTCCACCACACGCAGAATGACACATGTAGAGTCAAATGTTTGCCTATATTCAGGAATCAGAGACCTTCCTTTCATTTTCAAGTACACACCCCCCCACCCACACACACACACACACACAGCAAAGCCCACAACTAGAAGAAGAGAGTGAAACAGAGCAATTAAACAAAAGATAGAGGGATTGAAAAAAAAAAAAAGATGGGTGCCCAAAGGGAAGAGAGAGCATCACAGGAAGGAGTTGACCCGCCCGATCATCCATTTACATTCCCTTCCCCCATTCACTCAAATTACATCTCCGTTATCTTTTTCTTTTATTTGTCTCATCATTCATATTTAGTCCTTCTCTAATCACACACACACACACACTTTACTTCCCAGAGGTCGTCCATGTGGTTGACAGAGGTGATCGCAACACACAATCACTCTATTGCACTTTGTGCTCAACTACACACAAACATACACACAGGCTCACACCCACCAGCACCACCTGCTTCACTGATGGTACTTCTGCTCTACACCAGCCCCCTCCCATTCCTCGCTGCTCCCACACATGGTGCCGCCACCCAATGTCTCCAGCGCCTCATCCTTGCACTCCACATCCCTGCAAGCCTCTCAGCGGGCGCCCCACTCCTAACCTTCCACCCACAGAGGGATGCTACCTCAGCAGCATCACTCTCCCCAAGTGGTGCCATTCTCTGAGAGCCCTCAGCCCAACCCCCATCCCCTGCTTTTCACAGAGTCACAGGAGGACGGCCAGCTGGTTGGACAACACAACACGCAGAATCGGAAAAATACCTGCCACACAAGTATGCATGGAGATAAGATTGACATGCCTTGGGATGGTGCATTGCCCATGCTGCGACACGGACCGCTGCAGCTGAAAGTGATCACGTTTCCTGTTCCCCCTCCTCTTTTCTTCCTTTCTCCTCCTCCCTCCTCCTGTCGCTCGCTTTCTTTTCTTCACAAAGCGCCGGGTCTCTCCTTCCTTTTGCCGGTCGCTGCGCTCCTATTCGCTCCTCTCCTTCCTACCGTCCTCCTTCCCTTTGTCTCGCTCTCACTCTGGCTTTCTCCTCTCTCCGCTGGAACCTCCTTCGCGAGATGGCTGTGGTCCAGCGGCGGCACTCCTGACAGCACTGCGCGTGTGTGACTGCGAGCACGTGCGTGTGTGTACGTGTGTGCGAGGAAGAGATTGGGTGGGAGAGCCTGGGTGTGTGTGTGTGAGTATGAAAGAGAGAGAGAGAGGGGCGTACTCTTCAACAGTATGAGCCTCGGGAGACTGTGCATGCCGGTGCAGGGATGCTCAGCACACAACTAAAGAATGGAGCACAAATTTTTGCTGTGATGAATTCACACTCTCTCTCTCTCACCCACTCCCTCTCTCTCTCTCTCTCTCTCTCTCTCCATGTCTTATTTCCTCCCCATTACACATTATACTCTCTCTCTTAAAGACACAGGCTGCACGCTGCATTGCTACATGCATAGGGCACATGTCATGATACCGTAATAATGGGCAGTTCAGAAACTTGGTCCTGTATGGGGCTCAGCAGCTGAGGTCGGGTGCTTGAAATATCTACTGTGCCAGGAATGGGGGGAGGATGCAGGAGGGTGGTACTGTTGATGCAGCCAGGATTGGAAGGTAGAGACAAGAGTGAACGTTTGAAATATCCCCAAGTGACAAGAGCAGCTAATGATGAAGATGTGTTGGGCCCGAAGCGGAGGTTGTAGCAGATTGGCATGGCAACCAGAGTGCAACGGAAGGTGATAATGATGAGAAGGACACCACAGGATGGCAACTTCAGCGTCGCTGTAGGCTCGCTGTGGCTCTTCACTGCTGAATGGTTGTTTGCAAGCATAAGTTATTGCTCTTCTGAATCCTGACAACAATCGATGCCTGTGACCGATGATCACACTCCAAACCCAGGAGAATGTCCAGCTACTGACAATGAGGAAAAATGCACACTGAAATTATTCATGTATTACACTGAATGAGGCGTAGACAAAGCACATAAAATGTATCCACAAGTGGCCGCGAAAAGGAAAAAGATGGAGTGAAATCAGGGATAAATAGAGAGGCCAGTGCAAACTGCCGTGGATGAGAGCAATTCAGCGTATTGCTGTCAAACAGAGAGGCTATTCTTATAGTAGCTAATGGCTGCTGATGAATTAAGTAAAAGGAGGGGAAAGAGTCCAACAAACTAAAATGCCAGGAGATGGAGAGATAAAAGAGGATGCATGGCCTCTTCATGATGAGAGCGATGAATAATGTATGGTCATCCTGCTCATGACTTAGACAGCACACTGGCCTGTCTGCCATGTCCAGCTGGTTCACAGTTTCATTAAGGGAGCACATTTCCCAGTCAGCCTGTGCATCTCCGACCCCCCCCCAGCTAAAAACAAGAAGATAAATTCCTGCAACAGCATTAATGTATTACTAATTTCCCTCAGTTAAGGCTAAGGTGAGGGAAGTCTGCAGGGATTCTTTGATGAGGGTAGTGTTTATATTATGGTATACACAGAAACGCCCGCCACAAATATCAAGAAAGCATCCTGGGTGATCGAAATGTCAATGTCAAGTTAAAAAGAATACACAAATAAATTTGTGATGAAAGGACTATTTTCCAAAACTCTTTTCTTCGAAAGATCTTTTACAAAAACACACAAACTACAACTTCAGAGGCCAAAATTTCATTTAACTGTAATGTGTTGTCGTTATTATTAATATAATCACACCACTAACAATGGATAACATTTATTTTGACCCCTGCTTCCATTTATTACAGCTTCCTGTGGCTTTTTCAATAGCCTGTTCCATTTGATATTCACCTCATAATAAGCATGTGTCCTTGACAGCCAGAATATGCACCGATTTTGAATTACTCCTCGTATTGCAATGCTGAGTAGCTTTAATTGGTGTTGTATGTCTGTGGATGGCAAATAAACAAACAAATGTTTAAAAAAAATTGCTGTATTGGGCCTATTTGATTAGCAAAGATGCTGTGGTTGTCATATTGAAATAATTGCTATGATTGTTGTCTATGAAAACAATAGTGTGGTTTAAGGAGGAGTAATGGCATGTTTCGCCTCAGGGTTTGTACATTTTCTAAAGAAGGAAGCTGATCTCTGCAGAAGTCCAACTTGCTGAGTTAGTCGTTTTGTGGAGTTGATAAGGCCGCTTTGCCACCATTTTCTCCTAAAGTGACAACTCGCCCGTCTAACAATGCTTCTGATACTGACCACGTTCCAGCATTATTTGGCTTTTATTGACATCATTTTTAAGTTTAAAGTCATGACAGAAAAGAATTTTCTAGTTTTCCCTAAGGAGTTTAAGGAACCCAGTTTGTCCTCATTGTCCTCCTTCCTTCTCTCCATCTCAGCTGCGCGAGCTCATCGACCCAGAAACACTTCAGCACATTCAGTGGCACAATAGATCTGCCCTCGCTTAGGTGGAGACTGGCAATCTGAGGTTATTAGAGGGGGCTGGGGAGGAATTTCAATGACAATGTGGCTTGGGAGCAGGGAGACAGGCCACCGTGGCCAGGCAGGCACAGAGGTGTTCATACTGTATGTGAGGTAACTGCCAAAACAAATCAATCATGTCTCAACCTTACCTTCACAGCCTTCATAAACACTGTGCGCATACATGTCCTGTCACCTTCAGAGCACTGCCCATTCAGAGTAATGCAGTGGCATACAGAGAGGAGAGGTAAGAGGAAAAGTGTGGGCCCAAATGTCCACAACGGTAAATACCATTCCCCATTATGTCCACCAAGTCTGCATGACACAGCGAACCGAGACTGCTCCAATTACAGGACAAAAATGTATCATCATATCCATTTTAAATGCTGCAGAAATTCAGTCTCACTGCCATTAACGTACCTCTGGCCCTATTTCCACAGAGCAGAATAGAGAAAAATGCTTTTTGGAGCCACTGAACCACATTAAGTCAGCCAACTCGCAAAGAAGAATAAAAGATGGCTGCCAAAAACTGGATTAGAAACGGAGTCTGACACAGGCTAATATATGAAATCTACCAAGTGTGTGTCATGCGGCTACTGCCGTGTGGCCATTGCTTAGCAGAACAGGACACAAAAACACAAAAACAGGAATACGATGCAAGTTAGTTTCACTGTATGTGAGCAGTCGGTATCAGCCGCACATTGAGAGGGATGGAAAGTTGGCAAACTGGACCTAATGTACAGCAGCTGTCTCCAACACCAGCTGTGTATCACGTAGCTAAATATAGAAAATTCACCCCCCAAAAAAAAAAAAAAGTAGAGGAGTAAATTGGTTCTTCTTAAGAAATGTACTGATCAGCAGCAGCTGGCCACAAGTACGTGGATATAAGCTTAACACATCCTGGAGTGCAGCTGACTGGAGCAGAATATAAACAGGAAAACAGAAGAATTAAATGATGGCGAACATTAATTTAGCTGTGCTCAAAAATCACAGACATATTCCCATCGATAAAGCCACTTCTGCCACAGAGTGGTAGTGGTTTGCAGTGAGCTCTTCAGCTGCACAGCTTACACAAACACACGGACGTATCCTCTTAAATGCAGATTTGCTGTTCTAGAAAAGTCGCCAGCTATTAGAAAAGCATGATGTTTTTTCCCTGTTTCTAATGTGGCTCATGTCTGTATGACAATGTGGGAACATGTCATATCCTTTACACGTTTCACGCGTTATATTAGATATTGAACTTTTAAAATAATGTGTAATGAGAATTAAGATATATTAAAAAAAAATATAGATCAAATATGATTTATTTTAGAAATTGAACTGCCCAACAGTATTTAAATAATTGAAAATTATCTGCACCTCAACTAGCTATAACATTAAAATTCTTCTTAAACCTAGTATTATTATAAATAATCCAATACTGTGATATTCAGTAATGAAGCACCGACAAGCTCGGTTTAGCTGTAAAATGGGCACTTTCCGATACTGTTATATTACTCGTACCATTGCTCCGATCATTTTTTGAATGCAGGATTTTTAGTGAAATTAGGTAAAACCGTGACTCATTTTGGACAGCTGTTAGTTTTTCCTGGCTAATGGAGACGAACACTTCTTCTGCCACAGGATTAACAATCAAGTCAGTGCAGTTCACTTTCTGAATTTAAGTTCACAGGATAAATGCTGCACGTCACGCAACACTGGTTATCATCTGATAAGATTATTAAAGCGTATCATCTGCAGTGTGGACATTTCCCCTTCAGGTTCCAGCACAAAAAAAATAATAATAATAATAATAAAAACAAGCCCAGCTCATGTTACAGAAGGCTCTTCTCCACCATATGGCACCAGTGTATGCTCATATCCAGTTCTACTCCACTATGACGCTGCATATATTTCCAATTTGTAAACCAGCTGCCCAAAAGCATCCCAAAATTCATCACAATGTACAACAACAACCACAGAAGGATGAGCCCAGCACCCACATGATAAAAATCCTCCGTTGACACCACTTTGTTGGGTACACCTGTGCAAGCTGAAGCAGCCTTTTTCCTAACAAATCAAATCAAAACAAGGCTTTATTGTCATTTTTCTCAGTGACCACAGCGTGGGACGGACAAAAAGAAACAGTGTTTCTCTACGGGATCAGTATCAAATATATAAAAAGACAACAATAAATGATGAGAAATTTTAAAATGCCGAACACAATATGCTAGGAAAAGATGAAATAGAATGAGACAAATAAAAATAAAATAAATAAATAAAGCACATGTTCATCCCTGAGGCTCACCCCAGTTTACAGGGACTCTGTGGTAAGGTGCAGTGGCACATTAACCAACACTCACTTTCTGCTTCCACACTGTGTGTTGGTCAACGTGGAGAGGTGTGTTTGTCCTTTGACCTCCAGACGCCATGACCAGACCTCAGCGGTAAACAGGTGCACAGGTGAGTGAAATGGCGGCTGACAGAGGCAAATAATAAACGCTCTCCTGCGGCGGTCAGGACTCCGCCGTCGGCCCCGGGCAGCCTGACACAAGGACCGGTGTGAGAACTGAAGCGGGGGCCGGAACATCTTTGCCAAAACAAACGTCAACGGGGAGCAGGGAGCCGCTGAAATAGACCACCGCCTCCCGAAGGGGTGCGTTTCATTAACACCGCGGCGTCCACCGACGGCCGGGTCAACTAAGACTGGCTGTATTCCCTGTACACAAAATAACACTTGAAACTATATAATAATAATAATAACAATCTCTAACATTCATCAGTATTGTTATATGGATTATTTAAAAAAAAAATACAAATTTAACTATGAAAATTATTCTGGTTTTAATTGTAAGGATGTGGCATCCGTATTTTATTTGTGTAGCAAGTCAAATTGGAATTATTTTCAATAAATTGTAAATATGGATGTATCAACATGAAGGTCTAATGTATTAAAGTGTTGCACGTGATAAAGGTGGAGGTTACCGTACTAGATGTAGATAAATCCATATTTTTCCATCATAATTTTTTTTATCATGTTTTAATTAGTATCAACAAATTATAAAGGCGGTGAGGTGTATTCAGTTGTGTTTAAGTACTGCAGACTATAAATTAGTTAAAGACTCAAAGCCCAGCTCCTGGATACGTTGACGTGTGAACAGAAGAATGTGCAGGTTGAACAACCAACCATACAATTAATGAGTCAAGATGATGGCCGCTCATATGTTCCAGTCTCAATGGGAGGATTAATGGCAACAGGAATGAAGCGCTGTAAACACGAGCCCAAGGCCCGGGCTGTACACAGTGAAGGGATACACAGGCTTTGTGTCTGACGGATGGTCTAGTTTGTTTTATTTTCCATTCTCAACTGGAGAATACTTCATCTAATATAAAAATCAAACAGTTCCCGTCCTTTGCATTAGCCTGCTGCCAATCATCTGGACAAATCCGGTGTTTCCATGGCGATGTGAAAGGGAAGAGAAGATGCTTTATAAAAAAAAAAAAAAGGTGTAGCCAGTGATGAACTCTATTTCCTTTGGCGTGTGTGGGTGGATGGACAGAATTTAAAATATCGCCCCGGCTACAGGCACACTGCTGAGCACCTTCTGTGACTTCTGCATGCCAGGAAATGCAAGTGACCATTAATTTTGCATGTGCGTGATGTATTAGCACATAGATAGAAAATGCTTTTTGGAAGATTTAACAGCATTCAAAATACTTCGACACTGGAGGACACGATACTGTGAGCCAATGATATGTCAGCAAAGATGTATTACAACCTGTTTTCTTTATTTATGCCGAACAATCCCACCAGGCAAAGTTAAAAAATGCCGGGTGTATATGTGATTGCAGCTTCATCTACTCTGTCTACCCTTTCATTACTGATTTGATTGATTTTGAGTGCCTCAAGTGGCACTCCATTGTTGGTTCCTCAACTACCCTGGGATGGAGGTCATCTGTGTCGGAAATATTCAGATAATATATCTCAGTCAAATAGTATTGAGAAATTGGTCTATTGCTTCATTAGAAATAGTATTAAAGTAAAAGTGCATTAGCAGCAGAGTATCCTTGAAATTAGTTACATATATCTAATTTCAAGGATACTGGCTTCGGTATTCATGAGCTAAATCTTAAGGCTAATGAGGTAATGAATGGAAATGGAAACCAGCAACACTTAATTTCTGAATATTTCTTTGTTGTGTTAAAATAATGGGAAATTCAAGCAGTACTCCACCCCGGCAGGTTATACTTTCTTCAATTTACTCCTATAACTCTATCAGATCTTTGGAAGGCAGTTTACACATGATCAAAATTGATGCAGCAGAGCCAGAGATACCGTCTTTTTTATTTCGTGCCTTTTTCTTCCTTTTGACAACTCCACTGTCAACAGTTCAGCCAGAGATTTTGGCTGAATTTGATTCAAGCCACCAACTTCAAGCAGAGATGAGGAGTGAACCAAGGAGGTGTGATAAAGTCACTTTTTCAAACTTTTCTCTTCCTATCTCCATTAGTGTGATTCTCTGTCACATTTGGATGATACTCATAATAAATTATTGACATCTGCATCGTAATGAGGAGCCCTGAGTGGAATTTTGCTTTCTGTCATAAATTACAAGACCAAAGGAATGGGCAGCACTAGTTTAACCTTTAATAATGTATGATAAAGTTTACGATTTTATGTAATGTCATTTTACACTTAAAATCTTAATCTGAGGGGTAGCTAGTAAATAAACCCAGATGATTTTTTTTATATAGTTTTAGTGTAAAGGAGCATGAAAATTGCAAAATGTACTTAGTTATGACAGGAGGTCAGGGAGGAGTAAGAGAGAGGGATGCAGAAAATTTTACATCATGTTGGGTTGAACAAAAAGTTAATGTACTGTGAAAGGGAGCGATAATGCACACTAAGGTGAGATCCAGTGAGAGCATCCACCAAAGGTCAAGAGCAGCGCATTCTGAAAGGAAAGTGTGATGCTACATATTTTATTCGCATTATTTCAGCTCATTTCAGTCTTATTCGGCCATCAAGGAGTGTGAGAGGGAAGATGGAGGGGAAGGAGGGATATATTTGAGGGAAAATTGCAAACGGGCTGAAGCAGTGAAAATGATGCATCCCCTTAGTGCTGCGCAGGGATGATGAAAACCAGAGCTCAAGCCCAATTACAAAGCAGGATCTTTCAAAATAAATATCTTTCCATATTACCCCATCGAGCTTCTTGTCATTTTAATACCTCAGCATGGGTCCTCCAAACTAAATGAAAACCTCTATCACAGTCCGTATCGTTTCCTCCCTCCTTCATGTCTACTCGGTCCCTCTCTATAAATACATAAGGTGCTGTTTCCAAGGTAACAACTCTATGGAGAATTGGCCACCTGAAATCTAGATGGAGTGCAAAAGGAGGGCGAACAGCAGTCTGCAGGCTCTCTGATTGCCAGGAAAATACCCTCATCTTTACTGGTGATGTCTGTCTTCCAGTGTCGCCCCAGGGATCATCATCCTTAACCCAACATGTCTAAAAACGATTCCCATCATTGTCAGGATAAGCATTTGCTGTGTGATCTGTGCTTGTTGGGTCATTTTGATATCAATCTCATCTTAACTTTTCTCTCCAAATTCTGACGCTGTATTTCTTGGATCTGTAGAGCTAAAGGTCTTACAAATATTTACCTTCACGGTCGTGGAGATTCATTTATTACAGACACACTGCCACACTTTCTTCTATGTTCCAACGTTCAACTCATTTGGGTGATTGTGACAAATTATAGTAATTACACAAGTGCATCTCTCCAGTCATTAATACTACAGAAATAAAATATTTTGAAGAAAGTAATGATGTGCTCAGTGTTCTCCAGTCATCACATTAAGAAGTACGAAACTAAATTCAGTTTTAAGATTAGTCTAATCATTATTAAGATTGATACATACCAATTATTATTGGTGTGATATTAGAATTAATAACTGGGAAATTCATTTTCGGGCTAATGGAAATGTTGACAATTTTCTGGAGATGAGAAGTCCAATCATGCAAACTGCATGCCGTTGTACTATCCCTTCTGGTGAAGACATAAAGATACTTATCATGATTTTTTTTTACTGGTGGACACAGTAAAAAAAAATCCTAATAAAGTAATGAAGATATTGATACTGATAAATATCATATTACAGATGCATACTCATTAATACAGTCATTGCCTGTGTACAGAAAAGATCAAAACAGAATTAAGGTATGGAAAATGAGACATTATATATGAATTGTAAACATTTGGCACTGTGTTAATATATATCTATTTTAATTTCTATAAAATACTTAACATTGGACCAAATATTAGCTGTACTTGCTAGATTTTCATGAAGAGTTGCACATAAAATGATGTGTATTTACTGCCCTCCAGTGATCACATCAGGAATTATTCATTCATTTATTAAGATTATTTATTTATTTAGTTTCAGGCTGTCAAAGTTTTCTAGTGTGGAGACCGCGCTAATGCTTTTCACAGTTCCTCCAGATTCATCCCAGTCAGAGTGACAGAGTCTGCACACACAGTGTAAAATCATCCTCACCTACAATCTAGCATGAAGCTGGTTGCCATTCTCATTTTTTAAGCTATGTATATTTACAGACAAGCAAAATAACTGTTCACCTGAGGCTGCATTACATCAATTAATCTTAAAGAAGGTAATTAAATCACAGTATCAGTATTTATAATATTCTTTTCCTCCTGGTGGCACACTGGAAAGGAAATTAAGAGTAAGAGGTGCTGTTTAAGATATAAACACAGTCAGATACTTTTCATATTGTCATCCTGATTTATATGTAAATGTTCTCATGGACATTTGCAAAAACTTTAAAATGTGGGTTTGGCAAGCAAACAAAATCAAGGAAAATAAAAACAATAAATCAACAAAAAAACAAGGGGAAAAAAAACAACTCCGCTGCAAACACTTTTTTCTGAACATCAAATGGCCTGTAAAAATGGTGCACGGGTTAAGACTGCTGATTGACAAGTAACAAACCCAGAAAGGTGAAAGTGTCGCGTTTGTGCATTTTACCAAGCAGGAAAATAACATCCGAAAGGCAAATCATTCTTGACACCTGTCAGGTATTTGATAAGACCAGTCAAATGTGCATTTCTGACAGGTATGATAATCCAAACGATGGCATGGCTACACAGCGTGACTGTTATGTTCTTTATTTTGAAAACTGTTTCCAATGTGATGTTGACCGATATGATGGATGAAGAACAGTACAGCAGATGTACAATAGAGATCTCTTTATTATAGTGCATTTATCAGATGTTACAAGATGAGTTTAAAAAAGCAGTAAAGGTACTTAAGAAATACATATGCACATACCTTGTTATTTGTACAGAAATGGTCTTGGAAATTAAAGCTTCACATCTGAACAAGGGTAGCTGGACGATGTCAAGTTAAAATACATTTTCTTACAGAGTATTATATAAATTTGTATTTCTTGCTGTATACCAGATTATGTAATGAATCTACGAAGTCTACAGATGTTTACAAAATGCCATGACCTAATGGCAAAGAATGTTAGTTATTTAGTTACTGAAAACTTTCCAAGAAAACATCTAAATGTCCTTTTATAGAAAAAGAAAAGAGGGAAAATCAATTCCCCTTCAGAGGTCAGTGTGATATTATGACCTTGAAGTCATCTTCACTCAGTAAGGGCTGTGCACTGTTTCAGATTGTTTTCATTAATTGCAAGAGCATTTGGGATCAATGTGCGGGAAGCAATTTTATTACTAGCTGTAATTGGGGCAACATTCTCACATGCACTTTGTAACTGCCTGCTGGTGTAGAGCAATGTGAAGGGTTATTCTCTATAAGTTCATTGCGAAGGCTGATGTATTAACTGCTGTCTTCACACAGGCCCATGTTGTGCAAGCTGATGTGGCTGTGCAAACAGCAATGAAGGGACACGATGTTTAAAAAAAAAAAAAAAACACCAGGAGGAAGCACCCTGGATACATGCAGGGAATACACCATACAGCCTGAAGCATTTACAGTGCTGACTCATACAGCAGGCCAGCCCAGACACTTACAGTACAACTGTACCGCTTATCACAATGATGACAGTTTGGTAAGGAGCGTGTGTGTGATCTGCTAAGAACAAGAGGAGGCCACTTCATGTTCAGCTGGTAAATCCAAAACTGAACCAAACATAATAAGCCATTTCTCAATCCAACCAATTGGTCCCGGGAGCATTTTACTCAAAAGACTGCACATCTGGCACGTCTGCTCATGCTAAGGTAAAACAGTTCATGCATTCATCAACAGTAACAAAAAAAACAAAACTATAAAATAAAATAGAAAACAAACCCTAACCCAAAAGAACTACATACAAGAGAAAATCAGACTATCAGTAAATAAAAAGCCAGAGTGGGAGCAGCTCTAAAAGAGAAAAGGCCTCGTTGTTTCAGTGTCTGAATGTCGCGGAAACCAACACTGCAGCAAGAGGATGCGCCCGTCTGCCAGTGACACTTTACTCAACACGCCTCCATGCATGTAAACAAGCGCTGAAAATACTCCATGTATTTTTTTTTTTTCTCTTAAACCTCCTGTTTGTGAACCATGAGGCCTACTGAAATTAAATGTCAAGGTCACTGCAGCGGAAACCTGAAGACGTTTCTGGAACAGATTGTGACTGTTAAAGGACCTAAAGGATGTGGGCTAGAGAGCTCAAACAAAAGTAACTCCAACAAAAAGTCAACAAGCACCCAGCATTTGCTGCAACAGTTAAAACTTAAATTTGCTCAATTAAAAAAAAATAATAATCTGAACTCATCTTGGATGTCAGGTATTTTATTTTATGGAACATCACAGGTTAATTAACAGTTATCATAAAGGCCTCATGCCACTAGCAGATGTAAAGCTGATTTATTATTATTATTTTTAAAACAAACATTCTTGACTGCTGACACACAGGATTCATCCCGTGACGTCCTTTGCTTAGTGGAAACCAGTACCTTTGGAAGTGCTGACATTGGAGGTGGGAGGAGGTGTTTGAGAGTTAACTGTGTTCAAGGCACAGCAGGGCTGCTCCCACTCTGCTCACACACACAAACACACATTCATCATTCATCCAAAAATACTTATCCAAACACCCATACAGTACACAGATACAGTGGGGGGGGGAGCACTGGCCTGAGGTCCAACTCGTCAGGGGAAGAGAGAGGAAAAGGGATGAGCTGGACCAGGACCAGTGCAGTCTCCCGTTACACTGCAGACAGAGATGACGGACAGGGGGTGGGGGATGGGGGGGGGGTGATGGATCATTTCGCGTTTTTCAGCTGGCTTGAAAGCCAGTCCAGACCCTCATAGAGACCGTCTCCACTCGTGGCGCATGTGGCCTGGATATACCAGTTACGTTGGCGCAAGGAGTGCAGGCTCAGCTTGTCTGTGATCTCAGCTGCATTCATGGCGTTGGGCAGGTCCTGAAGGAAAAAGGCACAACCGTTACAAAACTGGAAGAGAAACAGTCTCTACTAAGGTTTGTACAAACACCTACTGCTTCATAAAAAATAACAGGAAGATGATTGAGTCAGTGTATTGGATCAATACCAATGTTTCTTTAATCAATACATTATGACTTCATCTCCCTGCAGTTACACTGACTCAGCCTGAGCAACAACAATTTATAACAGAAGATTGATGGGCAACTATTTTCTTGAAGCTCATTGCAAACGTTTCAGGAGCAGAGCCGTATTTAGGAGCATATTACTGATTGAGAAACTATGTTACTAATGCACACAGTGAAATATGTAAAGCTCATGTTAAAGACAGAGCAGTGGTTGTAGCCAATTAAAAAAAAAAAAATATTTTCACTATTACTACTACTTTAGGTTATTTAACCTTTATTGTTTCAGGGGAGAACTGGTCACACTCACATCCAGGTTGTCTCTAGAGAGTTAAAATCATGACAATCATTCATGGCTGGCTGATTGCTGAACCTGTCTGACATTACAATTTACATGAGATGGGTGTGACAGATGCCTGGATACTAGACTCATGCATCAATGTCTTAGTTTATGTGTCTCTCTGTTGCTGCTGGGGTCATTTTATTCTACATTGTGCTCCATCATGTCTCCAGTTTCCACTATCCCATAATTGTTACATAACTAGTTATTATGACCAAATCCGATTAGACTGCAACTAATGCTGTATGCACAATTAAGCAGATTTAATTAATTGACTGTTTCAACACACATAAATACCATATTTGCCTATGATGTGATACAAGTGTGGTTCATATATTTCAGAGCTCAAGTGAAAACCCCCAATAATGATGTAACTTTTAAATGGCATATTTTGGGGTTCTGACTGTTCAGAAATAAAACAGATGAAAATCTGGTAAGAAAAGTTTCAGGGCTTCTTCATTCTCATCAAAATCTTTTAATCAGACTCAGAATTCATATATGGGGCTTTACTTTAATCATACTCGGGGCACAAATTCACCTGTTTGTTGGCAAACACAAGAAGCACAGCATCCCTCAGTTCATCCTCAGCCAGCATCCGCATCAGCTCCTCCTTTGCCTCCCCAACTCGTTCCCTGTCATTACTGTCTACTACGAAGATAAGGCCTGAAAAAGGAAAAGAGGCTCCAGATCAAACAACCATCAGCTAATGTGTGTTCAATAGACTTTGAGAGTTGTGGGAACAGCAGAATGAGTCTTACCTTGTGTGTTCTGGAAGTAATGCCTCCAGAGGGGCCTGATCTTGTCCTGACCACCGACATCCCACACTGTAAAACTGATGTTCTTGAATTCTACCGTCTCAACATTAAAACCTGTAGACATAATGGGGGAGGGTGCGACAGAATTAAAAAAAAAAATGACTGAGGTTTCTCAGAAGTACCTGTGACCGTGTGGCTTAAGCCCAAAAAGATGGAGGACAGTGCTCACCGATGGTAGGGATTGTGGTAACAATTTCTCCCAGTTTGAGTTTATACAGGATGGTGGTCTTTCCAGCAGCATCCAGTCCAACCATCAGGATTCGCATCTCTTTCTTGCCAAATAACCCTTTAAACAGGCTGGTGAAATTCCCCATTGTGGCTCACCTGCAGAGGGACAAAGGATATTAAATGGTCACTTCTCCAAAAGTGTGGTGTCACACTGCAACGATGATACGGACAATGATTAAAGCATTCTCCATAAAAAGCTCTTAAAAGCTCTCCCTGTAACAAATGGTGATGCAAGCGTGCAGGTTAACAAGATAAATCAATATTATGATCATGATTTAAACAAAGATAAGGTAGGTGAGTCAGCCGCTTAGACAGTGTAAAGTGACTTCATTTTGGCAAGCTGCTGTGAACTATTGGGCTACCTGTGCCCCAGGTCAGCATACGGAGCAGTATTGTGAACAATTTGTCGCCATCTGTGAAACAAATCTGACCACAAAGCACAATAATTACCGGGACTAATGACCTAAGACAGCTTCATTTTCAATTAACTTTTTGTTCCCCACTGTGCTCACTCTTTTATTGAATATCATTCCCATTTTTTTGTGATCCTGCTAAAAAATATGTGATTCAAAGACCTTTAAATGAAATTTGTATATTTGATCTAGATCATCATGACAGGTTAGATGACACACAAACCTAATCAGGTGAACCATTGTCTTAAATTTAACATGCACCACTGTGTCTGTCTGAAAAGTATGATTCCCAACTGAACAGTCTGGCTGAACTACATTGTTTGATGACAAAGTGAGCTCAGACAGTCACTTCCTGCTTTGTACTAGAAATCTGAATGCGAGTTCTCAAAACCAGCATCCTTATCATCATCATTAGGTCTTATTTATATAGCACCTTTACTGTAACAGAAAGCAATTCAAAGTGCTTTACAAAAGCATAAAGATTTTAATTTTGATACTTAGTCACATTTAATTTCAGAAAAATTAAAGCAGCCCATCAACAAGGTTCAGGGGTATTGAATTTTCTCAGCCTACAACCAGCAATCGTGTTTTTAAACACATTGTCTGCTGACAACATACAAATGTGTACCATGCAGTCTGCACGGTGGTAAGTGCACTACAGATAAGCACGAGCAACAAAAGAAAAGCACATTATTCCAGCTTAGGGGCAATGAAAGTCAGAAACTCAGCAGAACTCAGAATGAGGTCTTCTAGCTGTGGTTCTGGAGAAAAATACCTATTGTTCAGAAAGGAAAATATGTCACCGCTTTGTACACTGCAGATTTATGGCTACATGATTGTTGGCTGACTCTGCAAAAAAAAAAAATCCCTTTTGTTCAAGGTGTGGTGCCAAATTGTAATTCTCCAATAGAAATACTGACCTCACATCAAACTGTCTGCAATAAATACTTCATGATTGTTATCTAAATGACTTAAATCAGCTTTTCCAAGAGTTTTGGAAAAATTCAATAAAGTATTGTACTTATAGGCTCACTCTCCATCACTAATATATGGTGCTTGGTGTGATCAGTTTCACCTAAATGAATGAGTTGCATTTTATTAATGTCTTATTTCATTTGACTATTTGTGGGAAGGCGAAAGACAATACTTTCCATAGTTCAGAGGAATTCTGAAAACTTATCTTGATTTTCCCTCAATCTCCCAAACTTTGGCAGTCAAATTCTACCAGCTGGGAACCAATTCAAACTATTTATCAAAATATTTTCAGAGTCTGTCCCCCCCCCCCCCCCCAAAAAAAAAACAAAACAAACAAAGGAAACAGAATGTATAGCTTTCCACCACAAAGCGGGAGAAGGGCTGGTTGTGTAAATAATTTAACAATGCCCTGTAAGCCACAGTATATACTTGTGACCAGCAGCTGAGGATCATATGCTCGACATGCTGTAAGGCCAATAGAACCAAATCTATGTGAAAAGTGAAAAGTTCCAAAAAATATTCAATAATTTGTATAATAAGTATGAATATACGCAAGTTCACATTTCAAAAGCCAAAATACAGATAGAAGGGTCCAAGGAAAACTAAATTGTAGTCTTGAGCAATTAAAACTATTTACGTAGAACAAAGTCAGAACAACTACTGTAGTGCTTACTTCTGTAACTGCACATTTGCAAATCAGTGTGAAGTTGGCAGTTAATTTAATTGTACAACTATACTATTGCAAGTTTTTGCTGAAGGTAAGTTAAATTCCAAAACTTGACATTGTGTTGTACAAATTTGACCATAGGTATTAATTACAGTGACTTGTAATAAACCATGGATACAAGAGTATACAGCATCAGCATCAGCATCATCATCATCATGATGAGTATACAGCCCTAAAAGAATTAAGGGAACACTTGAATCGCACTTTGGATCTTGATCAACAAATTATTTAACAGCGGTCAGCATCCAGCTGGCTATGACATGGAAGTCAGTGTGACCATCCAAGGACATGCATCGCCAGCCAATCACTGACCAAGTGGTATCAGGCAGCATAATGGTCCGCATCGACAGGCAATTTCTTGTGTTCTCTGGGAAACGCCAGTTGAACTGCATAGTGCTGGGCTGTGTGCACAGGTTTCACTAGAGGACATTGTGCTGTTATGCTACTCAAATGGGATTCTTGTTTCTGAAAGTTTGGTCAGAAACATGCACATTTTTAACCTGCTGGAGGTCATTTTGAAGGGCCCTGGCAGTGTTCCTCCTAGCACAAAAGAGCAAGTACCCGTCCTGCTGCTGGGTTAATACTCTTCTATGTCCCTGCCCGGTGCTCCTGCCATCTCCTCCATGCTCTGGAAACAGTGTCGGGAGATCTGGTAGCATTTTTTGCAACCTCTCTGCCATCCTCATTTTTTTCAGCACTGGAGTTACATATACAAAATATTATGAAGCAAAGTTATTAAAAGAAATGAATAACTAATTCAACAAGAGAATAATATTCTTGCAAAGCACCAACACTGGCAAAGTGTCAAGACATCAAGACATTAATGACGTCTATGAAAACTACAACACTGATCAAATATATCAACCAATCTTCTATCTTTCCTTCAGTATGAACCCAGCTCAAACAAATGAAGTCAAACTAATTTTTGGATTATTCAAAACTTGGAAACACTCCCTTGAACTTTCTATGTGCATTTTTATCAACCTTGTGATTAAATGAATAACAGAATATTAAACTCAACTAACCAGAATAATCTGATTAATCATGTAAAACAAATGTATTTAATCCTAATACCTACAACTAGGGTCTGGGCTAGCAACCAGCCCCCCAACCCAACAAGGAAGTCCTGTTAAGTGAATGATCCTTTAAGCAAACAGGACTGACGGGTTCCTGTACACTCAGCAGGGCGCAAGAGGATTTGGAACAATTACTATCAGAGGTCTGAGGTTTTACTCTTGCAAAGACCCTAAGCCCGACAAGATTATTTATGAAACTGCGTTTAATGCTCCATGAAAAAGTGACATGCAATGAGTCTCTAAAGCAGAAACAGCATCAGTGGGATGCAAGCTGACACATCTCGGGTTTGAATAGATTAAAAAAAAGACACGCTGCCTTCACTTATGGTTCAACCAGGCTAGTGTCACGGAGTACATGTTAAGATTAATGTCGCTTTTCTGTGATTTCTATCAACACTTGAATGCCGTAGATGCTGCTTTCGGACACGATCGGAATAATCTTAGGTTAGCACGTAGCCGGAAAGCTAGCATAGCCGGGCTTTGTTTAAGGACTCCCTACTGACAAAAACCAGCAAAGCCTAAAAATAATCGCACTGGCAGATAGATCACAGCGTTTTGCAAACCGACTGGTTGTGGTTTAGGAACAGATTGAATGAGCAAATGCTGAAAACTTCATAAGATTTGCTAAAGTTGAACTGCTAAGGAAACAGCAAAGGAACTTAACTTCCATTTTCCACGACTTACGGACGCGTTACATCATAAAGTCGTTACTACATTCATGAAATCTGTCTCATTTAATTTACTAAGTCTAATTACACTCGGATAATAAGTATATTGCATTTATATATTCACCTTTACTGGCGTTTCTCGATGCTTCTTCGCGTCTTCTGGTTCGACAACAAAATGGCGTTTTCCGGCGTCGTCGTCGTCTTCTTCTTCGTCATCATGCGCCGTTTCGTCTTCTTCTTCGTGGGTTGCACAACTCCGCATTACTGCCAACAAACGGTAAGAAGTGTCGTAACACGTCTTTACTTTTTGAGGGGTGTGCTGACAAAGGCCTTAATAATTTCAAGAAAAAACAAAAAAAGAGAGAGAAACCCACCCCGAATATGAATTCATGTTGACTGACGAAATACATTTTCTGACTCTTTTTTTTTTTTAATAGAGGATCTTTTGGAGGAGACATGCAAACTGTACTAAATGGTGCTTATTTAATGGTATGCATCCAAATACTCACTAGAGAGCAGTCTAAGAACACAAATGGCAGCCTGTTTCATTGACAGTTGTTAAACGACAGAAAATGGGCAATTGCTGTGATTTATTCATTTCCAATAGCTGTCCCAGCTCACCTGAACCACACACTAAACCTCTGCTGCTCTTTTTTTTTTTGTCTGCATTGTCTACTTGAGCTAATTATTAAAAAGGTAACATTTGAATAATTTAAATTTCCACATAAAAAAAATGCTACATCATACAGCCTGTTTTATAGCCCTTTGTGTTTGAGAAAATTAAAGTGGCACACCCAGTGTTATTTTTCTGGCTATGCCGCTGTCAGAAAGTAACTATTCTTTACTGACATTTTTAGTACAGCCAAAGCATGTTTCTACCATGTAACTGATTAAAAATATATATATATTTTACACTGTGACTGTTTCATTTCTTTACATTTTAATTTTGGCCTTTCATGAATGAACAAATGCAGTTCATCACATTGATTGACATTCATTTTATTTTATAGTATTTTCAGGCACTTCTACCAGGCTACCAGATAGAAGGAACCATTCCCTCAGCACTTTTTTTTTTCTGCTTGTTATTGGAAAACAAAGGAAAACAAGGCACAACCTTTTGACAGTAAATGTGGCAAATTGATTTGGTGCTTGTTTAGACTGTGGTTTTTTTAAACTGTCACAATATCAAACAGATTACGACACACATTCATCACTGTAAATACATAAAAAAAAAAACCTCTAACCCTTAAAACTGGATAAAATGTACTTTTGTAATATGTAGTCTTAACCTCTTGACAGTACAACAAGGACTGTGTTTACATTTGCTACAGATTAATAATGACAATAAAAAATTCTAAAAAAAAAAAAAAATCTGATAAACCTAGATTGAATAATATGTAAAACGTTTCTCTACATCTTAACACAGGCCCCTTTACTGCTATGAACAAATGCACTTAATGGTGGACATACCAGGAGCCAACTGAACTACTTTCAGTTAAGTTCTCAAATGTAACTCGGTGTTCAAGGTTAAAGTCAATGTTTGACATCTACTCTTTGTAAAAGGGCCATGCCTGGGAAGAGACTATTGACTGATACTGTGCTGCTGTTCCTGGAGGTTAATAACCCCCCCACACATGCGTGCGCGCACACAGTGTCCAGACACAACAAGAGCAAACAGTTCCTGATAAAATTCACGAAACTGGAAATGTTGCCTTTTGTGGAACCATTGCAAAATTCTCAAAAGAACAAAACTGTACAAAAAAAAAAAAAAAAAAAGGAAATAATGTAAATTGATACCTGGACACATGTTTAACAGTGTACAAGAGCTTTTTAATTGCACTGACAAAAAAAAAAAAAAAGAACGAACGAATGTTTCAGCACTGAGCAGGTTTCAGAGATTTACAAAGACAAAAGAAAAAGATAAACATAACATTTATACCCAACTGTAAAATAAATATGTATATACAAGAAAGAAAATAAAATAGTGGTTTATAAATAAATGTTTATAGTATATTTCCTGTGCATGTTAACTAACAAATAGGACTTGAGTGAGTGCCAGGAGAAGATCCAGTCATCTGTTTAAGACCAGTGTTGAAAGTAGTTTGTGTGAAGGCTGGCAGGGTTTGATTAAATGTCCGAGCAGAAGTTGATGGCGGTGAACTCACAACGGTCACCTCATGTGGATCGCCTCCTCTGTGACACCTGTGGTGTCCTCTGGTTCCCATAAAGCATCGCTGCACGGGACGCAAAGGCACCAACCATCTGCTTCACCACTTCGTCAAAGAACATGCCGGCCAGCTGAGAGTGCAGAATGGACTTGAACTCAAAAGACAACTGCAGAGGATACGAGACGGTTAATTAATAAAGGCGGTTAAACGACGTAGTTACCTGTTCGGGAGGCCTTGTGATAATTAACTTGTGAATTAAATAGATTTTTTGCAACCATTCAACCTCAAGGCCACACCTCCATCTGAGTTCTATGGTTCTCGTCTTAAGACACATTTTTACAGAAATGAAAATGCAGATCATCATCAAAATCAGTCAGATTTGACATATTATCAATGTGTTCCACTAAAAAAAACAAAAAAAAAAACAAACAACTTCCTACTGGCTGACCTCAAGGTAATCTGAGCAAACATCAAGGTTCAACCCCTGCCAGCAGGTCTTTAACATCCATCTCTGTCCTGACACCAGCATGCTACTCAAGGCTAAACTTAGATCTTAATGAGATTTTACTCAACACGTCCTTTTAACCGCTAATCCATTCAACAGTACAGAAGCAAAGGCTTGAAATTACTGTCCTTAAGCATGCCATTTGATCTGATTTGTTGATTTCATGGACTCCCTTTCACTGCTGTTTTATTCTTGTAATCCTTACATTACGTTCGGCCTGTCGCTCCACAGTTCAGATTACTGTAGGCTCTGCAAAGTCCTGATTTTATCGTGGCTCTTGGACTCATATTTTAACTGCACACACTTACATAGAAATCCACTTTGCAGGAGTCCGCTTGGTCTTTGGTTCCAGGGGAGAACCTCCATATTGTTTCAAGATGGCTGAAGAGGGATCCTTCAGTGCACACAGCCTTTTTCAGAAGAGATGGCCTGTTATTAATCACTGATCCAGACAAAGCAGTTTTCAGCTCATGCCTAAATCAAGAATGATGTCATCTGCCAATGAAAACTGATACCAAAAGCACAATATAATGTAGAAAGTGTTAAGCTAAGCCACTGATAGGATACTAGACAACACATAGAAATAGTTACATTTAGTCTGAAATAGTGGGACCAACAGCAAGTCCCCGCAGCTGAGAGGTGCCAGTGTGAAAGCTGCAGTACTTGTTTGTGCTGACTCAGTGAAAACTCCCACTGTGCTGATGTCACCAAATTAATCCTTCAACTTTTTTCTTCAACACAAATTCAAACTATTTTAATCCCAGCTTTTCCAAACTAAAAGTCTTAAACGTACATTGGCAAAATTTAACAAAAAACTCAGACTTACTCTGACTTTGTGGTTCGGGACCACCATGACCTCAGAGGTGTAGCGCTCCACAATGGGGGGAAAACCTATTTCGAGCTCTGCCCAGATCACGCCGTTTTTCCCCCTCGTGACCCGTGATTTCTTGCACCAGGGTACAAAGTGCTGGTACTGGTCCACATTGGCCACCATGTTAAACATCTGCTCTGGAGTGTACCTGAAGAGAGTGAGACGCAGACAAAGGCACAAACAATAAGATGTTATGGAGCTACCGTCATTCTTAAAGTAGTTTTTCATTTCTGTTTAACACTCTGTTTTGCATATTTTCAAAATTTTGTACAGTTTTGACGTGTTTCTTTTAATTAAACTTTATTTTGAGTGCAGAAATTAGCAATTGTTTCATTTAAATCACTATGCAAATTCTTCAATATCATAATTTCCCAGAGCGATGTCCCCACATTTCTTAGCTTGTCCAACTAAATCCTGAGTGTTTGTGTTTGATTATTTCATCTGCTTCCCCACACACATGAAGGCACTCACTGCAATGTCCGGCACTCAGCGTACTCCATCCTTCGGGTGCTGATAGGAACAGGCAGGTTGATGAAGCTGCGGCTTGGGATGCAGCCGGGGGTGGTTGGGCAGAGCGGCAAGCTGGTCCTCCTCACTGCCAGGGGCCCACAGGAGCCCAAGTGTCTGAGAGGAAGGAAATTGGATATAACCTTTAACTCATAGCACCCAGGTTTACATCAGCGGATCTGCATCGTTTGGCATTTTCATCCTAATTTAGCCAACAAGTTTACCCAAGTTAGGAAGGTAACTTTACCTGCCCTGAAGGAAAATGTGTACATTCAAATACACATACACACAAATTAAATAAAATGAAAAGTATTGTGTATAGTGAATGTATCTTATGTATGTTTTTAATTTCAAACGTTGCTTTCACAGACCTTTTCCAAATACTGTTCTGAATATTTAAATAACTTGTTTTATGGAAGATAGCAATTCATATCAATCCCAGCTGGTGCTCCTCAGTTTTCCGCCCTCACCTTAACGCATCCTGGAGGGACTGACTCACCTGAAGTTTGCTCTCTTGGTGTTTGCTCGCACAACTTTCGCAGAATGAACTTCGGACATTTCCAGCAGCGCCTTGAGGAGAGGCGTCGTTTTTTTGACCATGGCGAGGTTTAGATTTTGAAAAGAAGCTGCTATTTTTTTTTTTTTTATTATTATTAATTTTTTTCTCTCTTTTTTAGGAGAAAGACGACGACGGCGCGTGCACCTGAAAGCCGGCGGCTGCTGCAACAGAGACCCGGCTTTGTGCTCACCGAGAGCCTGCCCGTTAAGGACGGTGGTGACGTCACCGCAGGCACAAAGACCAATCTGACCAATCAGAGAGAGAGAGAGAGAGAGAGAAGGAGGACGACGGTTTGATTTGCTATTGATCGATTATTAGAGAATTTGAGAAATCATTCCATGAATTGGATGTGCATGAACAAAAAAAAAAAAAAAAAAAAAAAAGTATGACTCATTTCAATTGCGCACAAAAGGAAGTGCACACATGAGCAGTGAACAGTGAGCACATATTTGTCAAATGTGATGGACCATTAAGCATGCTTGACAGTTTGGTTCAGGTTTTGCTTTAAGCCAAAGTCTACATGGCAGTGTGTGGAGGGCACATGATCAGCCTGGACTTTGGTGCCACAGTCATCAATGTTCAAACAGGAACACTTTCCTAGACTAAATTAAAACATGCAA
This sequence comes from Echeneis naucrates, assembly GCF_900963305.1. Lineage (NCBI taxonomy): Eukaryota > Metazoa > Chordata > Actinopteri > Carangiformes > Echeneidae > Echeneis > Echeneis naucrates. The sequence goes on from NC_042518.1 coordinate 5,640,123, forward strand.
ACTCTCATAGGAAAAGTAACAGGAGAAGTCTGCATAATGCTAGAGAGTCTAAGATGCCAGAACTGGCAGTGCAGGATCCATTTCATGATCTTCAAATTGGAATTAGGGCATTTGATCATGGAGGGACTGAAGAACCTTAATCCTGCCAAAGACGGGCCGGAAACGTAACTCATCCATGTGCAGACGAGATAAACTGTCTCAGGTTGTAAGAGAACATGTTCGAGGGCTTAGCGGCCCCAACGGCCCCAGACTGAGCCAAACGTTACACAGGGAAGGGGTGCTGTTCCAGCTGGCACCTGATCAGGCTTTGATCTCTAACTTTACGTAGTTCAGTGACTCAGAGAAAAGCTTAACTGAAGCTGATTAGTTCTCCTTACAACTCCCTTACAACATTTCAGAATGATATAAAACATATTTCTCAACCTTCCATACATTTTAAATGGCATCTTTTCGATTTTTATTTTATTTTTTGAAGGGAAGCCACATGAGGTAATTTTCCATTTCGAACATCTTTAATCACAGATTTATGATTAATCATTGACAGGTTTTCACTCAAGCAAACAATGGATATAACTTCATGTCTTGGCTTAAAATTGTACAAGGCATCAAGAAATTAATATTTATCATTACTTTTCCAAAGCAAACGTGATTCACTTTCAGGTGAGAGGGCATTGCAGCATAAACAGTGTTTCAAACACATTCTGCATTTTATCGTTATTTGCCTAATTTATTTCACAACTATGTATGCTATCTTGTGAAAGTGTACTTCTATTACTTAATATTTACTATAGTTTTCCCAAAGTTAACATGAACACCTGCCACCTGAGTACATGCCCTTTGGTCATTCACTAAATAAGAAATTTGAGGTTTGAACTGGTTAGGCCAACAACTGAAGAGAAACACACATTCAGTATCATTCATTCATACAAACATTTCATACTCTGGAGCAGGAAGTTATACCTGTCTCCTAAAAATAGACAATCAAATATAATATAAGTCAATTATTAGTGTTTTCACTTTAACAATAAGCCCAGAGTGTGATCACACTATCAAAAATCTGGAGAGCAAAAGCTGCTGTATGAAAACATAATTCTTATCAAATATTTCTGCTTTTTTAGACTTTTCAGTGATAAAGAATGTACGTTTCAATCAGTGGTATCTGAAAAACTGAAGCGGGGAGTTACTCTTTTACGTGAACTCTCATCACGGAAGTCTGAACTGACTGCCCTGTCCAGCTGAGCAGCAAAAGTCAGTCAGAGAGCCTCACCTTTACCCCAGAAACCTATAATAAAACAGCAAAATATTAACTTCTGTACAGTAAGCCTGCACATTCAATGTTTGACAGTTATTGTTCTTCATCTGAGAAGATTGTTTTGCTCATGACACGGATGCACTGAGAGCCATCGGGCTCTGTGATCTTCAGTTGGGTCAGAGGGGGAATGGCACCGCTGGTGAAATATCTGAACGCAGGGCTGGGAGACTGGATTGCGTCTAGAAACACCTTGAAGACAAGAAAAAAACACAACAGTCAAATGTCCAACTTCTCTTGTATTTTAACCCCATATTTTTATAAAAAATGGTGCAGCAGCTGTAAAAAGTGGAATAAATTGGAAGCATTCAAGTAAACTACAAGGAGTATAAACCGTAAAAATTCATCACCCACTCACCGTATGATAGAGGCAGTTCAGTTATTTAGAATTTAGCTGACCAGAGAAATCACTTCAAAGCAGTGAGAAAGGATTAAATAGTCTATAAATCAAAAAAAAGCTCAGACATCAGGTGAAATATAGGAAGATTTTATTATACTCTCTTTTCTTTTCCACCCCAATATCATCAAAAGCTTGGGATACATTACTGTGATTCAGTCTGCAGACCAAACTTTGCATTATTTGCTAAAATACAAAAATAACACCAGTGACTTTTGACATGCAAATTAGCTCAACTGCATTTCAGAAATGAGCAACCTTTTTTCAGTACATATAACTCATCCAGTTATCATCTGCTGCAGGATTTACACACCTTCACGATGTCCTCTGTGTCCTGTGCTGCGTTTTGGAAAACGGAGCCACAGTGCCGCAGATACTTTTCATAGAGGTTGAGAGTCTGAGAATCGATCTGTTGGAGGGAACTATCCCCAAGCTCAGCCTTTCGCAGGTTTACCAGGAAGTCAGTGTTAACTGGGCCACACTCAATGAGACTCACGCTGCAGGATGAAGTTAACAGTTTATGTTAATACAGTGTACAAACCAAGCAGTCTCTAAAAAGTCAGGAGATGCAGCGAACTTCAAACTCACTGGATATTGAAGTGCTGTAGGAGGACAGCCAGACTCTCGCATGCTCCTTCTATTGCAAACTTACTGGCGCAGTACACCTCATTAAATGGGAGACCTGTGAGAGACCAGTGTATTTTGGCAATGTCATGCATGGCAGCTACTCTTAACATGGTTTGTTTACAACTTAATGCAGAAAGGGCACACATGGGGCGCTGTTGACATTCAGTGACTCCTCAGCCATTTGCTGTTCTCACCATGAAGCCCTCCAGTGCTGCCGGTGACCAGAATGCGGCCTTGGCTCTCAGCCTTCATCCCTGGTAGGAAGGCCTGGATGGTCTGGATTGTACCGAAGAGGTTGACCTCCAGAATGTGCCGCATCAAGTCTAAAGACTGAACCTCCAGAGGCCCCATCAAACCCACACCAGCGTTACACACTGTAAGCAATGAAGACAAAGCTTAACGCACGCAAGTCGCAATCTGATTCACAGCACACCGAAACAACCACTTACCCAGAATGTCCACACGTTTCTCCACAACCCTGTCCCTCGCATCCAGAATGGACTGTTGGTCCGTCACATCCATTTGGAGAATGTCTAAAGTGTCCTTATGCAGGCCTTTCACACACTCTAAGAGACGTTCCTTCTTGGCCAGGTTCCTCATTGTGGCATAGACTAAACACAAGTTTGTGTTAGTCCGATCAGCATGGGCCAGAAGCTCAAATGGATGGAACCACCAAAAAGAACTGAGAACAAGAGAAAGACAATTGCGAGTAGTTGTTGGTGGTTGTTACCTTTAAATGTTTTGTCGGGGTCAGATGCCAGTCGAACGGCCAGGCTGAGGCCGATTCCTGAGGAGCAGCCTGTGATCAGCACTACCTTCTTGTCCATGGAGCCCAACTGACTGACCACTGATCTGTTTAGGTAAAGCACAGCTGGAGCAAAGTGAGGAAGATGTCCTTGAAGCGGGCGTTTGTAATGGTGACATCTGAAAACTCTTCTTCTCAGTGTTTAGACATCTTTTGCATGACCAGACCAGTTAAATCTAAACATATGACTGTTATCAGGCCAGGTGGTATCCTCCCATTTTTCTCATGACCTTGTTAGCATAGCTTGATTTTCTTTTCTATGGCTGTGTGGGAAACATGCCCCTAATTGCAGGCTACTCCATTGTACTTTACAGGATAAATTAAATGTACTCAGAAGTGCATAAACTAGATTAGCGGTTGATCTGAGATAATCCTGGTTCTATTTATGTGAAATACATGTAACTTCTAGCAATGAAAATCCTGGTGTACATTGCATCCTAGTTGCCTATTCCTACAATTCCACCACATGAGCACCAGGTGGCAGCTAAACATCGAAACATAAGTCCTTTAAAGGGTCCTGGAAAAAAAAACAAAAACCCAAACCTCACTGACCTCTGAGTGATCCACTGATAACACACAGACAATAGGGCCGAGAATAGCCAACAAGGAACACAATGCTTTTGAGTTTAAAGGCTTGAGGAGGGAAATTACTTTCTTTCTCACAAAAGATTTCTGATGTGGAGACCTTGCACCCTTTTCACTGACTCATTTTGGGGGGAAAAAAAATATTTCAGTCAAGTCTGACTGAGGCTCCAAAGTGCTGACAAGTCAACCAGTGGTGCTTTTAAAAATAACATCTGACCATGATGATCAGAAACTAAAAGTTCAATGTATTGTACCGCAAGTAAAAAATCTTCATTGACTGAGGAAAGGTCTGATCGAAATCTGTGAGATGCCAGAGAAAGATCTAGAATTGATCATCATGGGACTCACGGGTGTAACTAATGCAATGGAGATTTGAGATTTAAACGTTTCAGAGCTTTTCAGATCTGCAAATTAAATGTAGCTGAACATACTGGAAACTAAGAGGAAACTTGGCCCATTGTAAAGGAATTCCAGGCCAAAGGCCAAGTCTAGAAGTGTCTATTATTCGGTTAAAGCAATCCATCATACCAGTTCTTTGCAGTCACTGGAAAATATGTGGTGTGATTACAAGACACAACCGTCATGTACATTTAAGTGAGACTTCACTGGGTGGCGACAAAACATAAGGTACAGTCGGTCGCTCCCTAAACTGCAGATAAGCCTTTTGTGCTTTTTTACAGCCACCTATCTTCTTGAAGTTGTGTAAAGTAACATCCATAAAGATATTGTCTTTTTTTGATCATTTGTCAAGAAATTTGCAGCATGGATGACTTTTCCGCGTTGCCTTACTTTAAAATCGTTTTGCAGCTTCATTTAGAGTCAATGTTTTTGTGTTGAGCGCACCTCACACCTCATTTGTTCTCTTTTATTGCCTTGTTGCAACCTTGTTTATGCAATTAACCAGCTGCCATCCCATCTGTACTACAGGCGAGTAAAGAAAAACTCACTTAACATATTTCAGCAGTCTGATTTGAAAGAATTTCTTGTGCAGATTCCAGCAAACCAAATAGGAAGTTTCTGCCATTTTGTTGCATTCTCCCCCTTGCGATGGCATCAGCTTGGCTGTGCTCCCAGAGTCTGTGGGACAGATAACAGGAGGCCTTGAACCTCTTTCAAAAATCTACAACTCCCATGCATTGTTGAAAATGTTGAACTTGCGTGACCTCAGATCTTGCATCGTGTTTTATGGCATAAAGTAATTTCCTGATTTTGTTTTATACTGAACTTGCTGTCTCAGAGTTCTTCTCTCTCCGCTGTGTACAAAGATCACTAAAGCTTCATTTGACTGATGTTCTCTGAGTCTATCCTGCAGCTTGGCCGAGTCTATGGTCCATGATCTTGTGTTGCTTCCTGCTACACGTGGCTCTCGGTCTCCCTGTGGCCCAGTATTTATCAAGAGAAGGTCGAGTGGAGGTGCACTGTGGTCTGGAAAAGCCTTCAGAACACCTCCTGGATAAATTTGGCCCACAGCACTGACAGTAAACACATTTCTGAAGACTTTACAGATCCCACGTGCACAGCTGTGTCTTTGTGGCATTTCCTGGGAGAAGAAAAAAAGAATTTCTTGGATCCAGCTGTGGAAGCCAGCCAGCCTCGTGCTCAAGGGGGGAAAATGCATGAGATGGTGCAGTCATGGATTTTGCACTGTGACAGCATGGCACACAATGAAAGGGGTATCTGCTACTGCTTCAGGAGGAAAAGAGCATGACAGCTCACCAGTGTGAGTCTGTTCATGTGCTCACCCTGTGGATGGCCAGCCTAAGTGAGTCACATTGTGCTGTTCTATTCCAGGACAGACACATATAATGTGCATGATGTGGAAGGCTCTTAATAAGACTGAAGAAGCAGATGTACACAACAGGATGTCCCATGTGAGACTGACGTGCAGAAGTGAAAGAGTTGCAGTCGCGTTGTGGTGGATGCGGTGAGGCTGAAATGTCACGCTTTACCTGGTAACAGAGTTAAATTAGATTATTTTTACTGAAGCTGTTTCAACTCTACTTAATTATACGGATCTTAAATTCTGCAGATGCATTTGCTTTAACAAGTTTTATGGAGTTGGGGTTGATGAGCTCAAACTTTTTGCCATCTTACAGAAATAAGGGGGCAATGAACAATACTCATCACAGTCTAGAGGTACAAATATTAGTAATTTGACACAATTCATTAAACACACATGCAAATAAAATGCATGGCAAAGAGTATGCAAGCTGGCTAAATGTAATGTAGTAGATATGTTAGCTAAAAGCAAAAGGCAAATTGATTAATGAATATTTATAATAGCAGTTAGCACAATGAAAATAGTTCAAATCATTCGTTTAAGGGGACTTTTTGAAAATCTCTGCTGTTGAACGTCGGTTCTTGCTGCTGAGAGCTTTGGCCATTGATGTGTTGACAAAACAATAGGTCATAGCGTGAGGTAACATAATCTGAGCAACGCTGTGTCTTCAGGGGAGCTGGAAGTTTCAGTGAGCTGCTATCTGACAGCAAGGAGACGAGTTAGGACGAGCTGGTATGCATGTTAACTCCAGGAGAGGAAAGAAGACGCGACAGCACTTGGCAAATAGCAAAATGGAAAACAACTGAAATAATCTGTAATTACTAAAGGTGACACTTTAATTGATATCAGAAGACAAATTGGTTCGAAAGCCTCCAAGTGGCAGCACAAATAGAGCCTAAACCACACAAACAAACAATGACAGTTCAACTACATTACTGTAATATCCCATATATGTTTTAATGTCATTTATATTGAAATTATATCCAGCTAGAATGAACACATTTAGAACATGTCGGGTAACGCTGACAACAGGATACTTGAGTTATCTGACATGGCTGACAAGAAATTCCCTGATTTCTCACATCGTAACAATCATACAGCGACAGTCACTTTATTCTTTGTCAACGACAGCGTTCGCAATGACATAACTGCAACAGTAACAATAAAACTACTCTCAGAATGATGTCAGTTCAGTATTCTTTCCTAACTTAATTGTGTCATGTTGTCCTCGTGCCTATTAGTTCGTGTTACTGAAGATTTCCTGTCTAATATCAAAGTGATTCCTCTCTTCTTGTCTCAGAGTTTTTGTTTCATTTGACTGCTCCGGTCTAGACTTGATGGTTTTTGTGTCTGCATCTGATGAGGTAGAGTTACTGTTTATGACCTTTTTTTCGCCTCTCTGCTCATCACACAGTAAATATTTTTAATCCATATCGCTTTTCATAGCCACAGTATGGCTGCAACAATTCACTCTGTCTCTCTTCTCCTTTTACAAAACACTTTGCCTGGAGACATTGTTATTTCTGGTGTTTTCTTTTTTTATGAATATATCTCTGCATGTCATTGCCGTGTAAGTATCCGAAGTAAATCTTTGTGTAGCTGGGTTTCACCAATAGGCCCGGTTCGCTTATTTTAGATGTTGGGGGGCAAACACGGAAAGTATAAAATATCCCTTGTTCTGCGAAACCCATCCTGTGTACAGGACAGCTGAGGCTGGAGCAAGTGATTGAAAGAATTCTTTCCTCTGAGAATTTAATCCGGGATGGTGAAAATACAAACCAAGGAGCAATAATTTCACATGCAGGATTACAAAGCACCGACCAGCAACACATGTGGCTCTGACAAATCGTTCTCTTGAAACAAGCCGTGGCGCATATGGCAGGTTTGCTTCAATAAAAAAGGTAAAGAGAGAGCCTGAGAAAGGCTGAGTGCATCCTTCACAAGGAAGCATAAAGGCAGAGGGGCCAGCTTCGTTCTGGTAAAATCATCATGGCTGAAACAGGAGAAGATGTGTGGAAAGAATGAATGGTTTCCCGTACAGTGCGCAGTGGCAGAATCAGCACATTTTCAATTTCTGATCAACGAAACAGAATTACTTCAAACAAGGACAGTATCTAAAGAGCGTTAGTAGCTTGTTGTGGGCACACGGGATGGGTTTGGGCCAAAGGTCACGCAGATCCTGTCATGGGAGATGATTTGTGCATCAGATTTTATGCATGTCCATTTTCCCACAGTTTTTCACATACAGTATCAGAGGTTGTCCTGTCTGGTTTATAGAGCTCTGCTGGACATGAAGCTTTGCGTCAGCTGTAACCCTCAGGGCCGCTGTCTGAGCTATTAGTTTGGCATTCCACTGGACCCATTTGTACACAAAAGCTCAGCGGTCAGGAAATGGCTGGGATTGTGTCACTGGAAATGTCCCCGCTGTCTTGAATCCACCACTCAAGGCATTCTTTCTGGCTGTTATACTGGGGAAACGTCCTGTTCCTGTTCCTCTTTGGACCTTCAGGCACTCAAGTCTGTCCTGGGACTAGACCTGACCTGTATTTAGCTCAGATTACTGATATCTTTGTCATAACTTAAGATGGAGGTCAAAGGAGGACAGTTTCAATGTCTGTGCATAACTCCTGCAGCTGCACCATCATGGAGAGATTTGTTTGTTTGACAGGCACAAACATATCACAACTTTGTATCAGTGGCTTGGTCTGGAGAGGGATGCAGCTCATTAGCTAACATACACAAAAACATTTTGACTGATCTAATCAGCTGAGGTTTACGGTATGAAACCCCGGTCTGGCTGGGATTGTACAGTTGGAGACAGCAGATGATTGCATATTATATTTCCAAGTTTTGTGTAGATATAAAAGACTGTCCAGTTGCACGGTTTTATTTTTCTTTTATTTTCTTCTTTGTCCACTCTCTGTCTGCAGCTCCAGGTGCAGCTGGCGGGGAATGCCAGCACTGAATGCATCAGCGCTTCAGCAAAATGTGGTGAAGTCAACTGATGGGAGGTGTGTCGGGGCACAGCAAGTGACTCAGTTACACTGGTATGTTCTACATTTCATGATTAAATATTTCTCGGCAGTAAATGCAGTCACGCTTTTGCACATCTCTGTTTCTCTCTCAGTGTTGTTCTGTGTTAAAAGTCTTTTTTTTTTTTTTTTCCACCAGGTTTGCACTTCCTCTTTCTTCCTTCCGTTTGGGCCCAAAAGTCTCTGTCCCACTCTCTGCCTTGTGTCTGAATCATATCTAAATAACGCCTGCCCATGTGCATTCTTGCCTTCCCGCAGACACAGATGAAATCAGTAGAGCACTCCACCCAGCACCTGGCTACCTGGATACTCTGTTTACAGCTCAGTTGGGACACCCTGTAACTAAGTGTTGTAGTGTAACATGAAGCATTGTGTCAGCGCACATCAGAGTAAGTGGCGAGACTTCCCTTGCAGGTCTTACACAAACATGCTGTAAACAGTCACCACACTTATGCGAAATGCTGCGGCATTTTCATTTACATTTTGCACTCACTCTTGGCCTAGCCTGTCATTTTTTCCAGCACTCTTTCATCTGTTCTCATGTGCAGCTGCTATCTAAACCACTTCCCTGCCTCCCAAATGCAGACAGTTCACAACATAGGCAATTAGCATGCTCTGCAATTGAGACATCCAGCCTTTGGGCCTGAGTACCGACATCTTGTCCTGATGTTTGTCTTGGAAACTGCATTGTTGCCTTTTTTTCGTTTTTTTTTATCTTCCCCTGGCTGGTCAAGGACATCCCTTGCAGATACTCTGTCCATGACTCTTGATTTAAAAGCTATGAGAACACGCCCTAGATCGGACCGTGCTTACATAATCACCTAGTTGTTTTACCCATGAGGCATCCAAACCAGCTAAATGCTGAGCTCCTTCAGCACCTTTTTCTCCCATGTTATCCAACTGATGCTTTCAGCGACTCATGTTTCGTCAGTACCCTTTGTTGTCCGCTCTTGGCGCAGCCTTGGTATGACCCACACTCCCACAGCTAATCCTTGTTATTACCTCAACAAATATTTCTCTCACACATCTGAGCAGAGAGAAATGTTGTCTGTCTTCATTTCTAACCTGAGTGTTTTGACTTGTGCTGGTTTTCTCATTGGTGGACTCCTCCACGGTTTTGTTCACGCAAAGCAGAAACTCAGATAAAGCTCCACATAGTATCTGTCACTTGGAGTCCACCTGCTCGTAGTCTGTGGGTTCACACGCTTACTTTATGCAGTGTGTACTTTTCTCTTTCACTTCCTGCTGTGGTTCCTGTCAATTACAGTTTACAACACGGTGAAAGTATACTCACTGAGGGACATTTAAAAAAGTTTAAATCCTCATTTGAGGCTTTTAAATTGCACAGATATGTTTCTAACAATATTTTATATGACCACATGATAGTGTTTTGGTTAATGCCTCAGTTTTTTGAATAATTACAAGCCAATTGTTTATTCTGATAACCAGATCAGTAAAAAAATCAGATTTTTCAATAGCAGCCCAGCTTTCTCTAAGCAGGAGATATCACAGTAACTTCTTATAAAGGATGGAAGTCAAAATATCATTTTGATATCCTCCTTTTCTGAACAGCTGGATGGGATTCAGTGTATTTCTTCCATGCTTGCTGACAAGCTGACTCTAAGCTGGGACTGTCAAGGCCTCTTGTTTTTACCCAGAATGTCATATCACCCTGCTGTGTAAACTGTGGTGCTGTTATATGTGGAAGAGCTATTCAAAATCAAATAGCACAGTTGTTCATAAGTATCTCAGTAAAGAAGAAGAATAGGTCTCATGAAAATCAAAAAATATAGAGATATATTTCTTAGCACAGAGAAGCTCTATCCTAAATAAACAGTGGATTAAGTGAATTCACTGCACAACCATGTACAAAACATTCCCAAGGACCATCTGGCTCTTATCACCTCTTAACATCATTTCCTTTATAAAAAAAAAAAAGAGAGAGACCTTGTTTGAGAGCCAAGTCCCTTAAGAGTGCTTATGCTTGCTGTAAATGGCGCTACGTGCTTATCACACTTCACTCCATATTTGTCATTTCAGTGGCCTTTTATTTTCTTGCTAATGTGATCGAGAGCTGCTCCTGTCTGCCTCCTCTTCTCCCAACAGTCCACCCACGCAAAGCGATTAGGAAGAGAGTGAAAGGCTAAGGTACATTTTGACATAGATAGAAGGGGTAACTAGGACATGGTTGGGAATTTGTCGGTCATCACTCTGGTTCACAGCATTATGTAGTTATGAGACAAGAGAACAAAGGTCTAAAGGAAAAGGGGTCCTCTGGGAGCGCCAGTATCTGGGGTAAACATTTTTGCTGACACTTTATCATGCTTAGTAATTATTACATAAGATCTTTTTGACCTATAATTTGGGTTGAGCCAAGCTGACTTGTGTGGATGCAGCACATGACGTAGCAGCAGGAGAAGAGGAGCCCAAACATATGATTATTAACTGCTGGTTACATAAGACGGTTTTTCTGTGACTTCGCCCACAAACTGAACACAGAAATTTGGTTGATATCTGGGAGTGACGAGTGGCAATCTTCACGAGAGGTATGTTGGGATTGCAATGCCGTTACAGCTGAATGTGGGCAATAAAAGTGAGTTGATAGGCCAGTTTGACTCAGTGGTTTCTGTTCTTTGTGTTAGTATGTACTCACCTGCACATTCCTTCCTTAATTACAGTCGATTCTGGTCGGAGGATTAGTCTGTCTGAGTCAGTATGGGTGGTTCACATGGCCTTCACGCCCAGATACTTACAATAAACAGAAGCAATTCCACTAATTAACGCTGTTGTTTGAGGCTGACCCAAGATGTCTAATAATGTTAACGTGCAAGGTTTGACTGTAACACATTTTCCATTTTCACCGGTCATTAATACGTCATGGAGGAGTAATTGTTTATTTTTAAAGAACAGACATTGTGAAACTTTCACAACTTTCACTTCTGTGGCAACACTTCTAACAGCTAATGTATTTAAATTAATAAAAAAATAAATGTTCTGCATCAGCCTCCTCTAAAGAGTCACAAATTACAATGGACGCATTTGTATTGTATTTATTTTGTGAAATATTGGATAATTTAAACAAAGTGCTAAGTTGGAGGTATGTAGTTGCATAAAATGGGTAAAACGTAAGTCTTAATACAAAGTGAGAACGATATGACCCGTTATTGGTGTCTATAATTTGCAATTGCAGCCATAGTTTAGTGGAAATGCAGTAAAATGTTAAAACTGTGATTCGAGTCTGCTTCTTAATCACCAGCTGATAAGAAAAGTCTGCTCTCCTCTGAGGAAATCATTAAAAGATGAAATGAGATCAATCTTGCTTTGAATACTTCTTCAAATGTGTTTAATTTCACCACTGGCACTGTCCTGGCTGTCTGGGTCTCACAGCAAAGCCAGATCTTATGACCGATGTGTCTCCGGAGTCTTTGATCAGCGCTTCAGTTCACCTACTGCAGTGGACATATGTTGTTCTCCTCATTAACGTTAGACTCGGGACAAAGGTGGGGCGACATCAAAGGTGCTGGAAAACTGTCAGCTGAGAGATGTCAGATCACATTTAGGGGAAATTATGTTTTTCATAGTAACTGAAATCTTATAAAATACCAATACCTCAAATCTATGAAAAAAGAACGTCCTTCTTTAGACGGCCAATTTTTCACACTTGGGATCGTTCATATCAGAAAGAAAACCGTTGGTGATGTCCGAAGGATGTTTTTCAGTAAGCTGATCAGCTGTTTCCAAATAATTAACACAGAGCTGAAGTCTGACTCTTGCCTCTCGTTTAGCAGGGACATGGCATCAGATTCCTCTGGCCTGGCCTTGCGTCAGCAGGGGGATTCCTCAAGATCCAGCATCTGGGTGCTGCATTCTTGACCACTCTATGCATTGCCATCGCAACGCTCACGAGACACAACAGTTCAGCAGCTGCAGACGGAGACAGTCGTTTCCTGCCAACCCCCCCCCCCTTTTAACTGGAGTGAGGGGTGTGAGAAAAATGTTGACAGAGTTCAGAGTTATGGGCACAGAGGCGAATAGTAGCGCAGAAGCAAATAACCCCATCCCACGGTGATGTTGGTCCCCATCTCAGAAGACGCTTCACTCAATAGATGAGGGTGAGAGACAAAGAGCCAATTCAGTGTCTGTTAACACAAGAGGCACTGTCCATGATAAATACAAGACTATGAATGAAGATAAAGTTGAGCAGGATTTGTGACGTGATTTGAAAATCCAATTCCAGTTTCAGGAATACAATCACACGCCCCACATATATAACATGTTCCTAGACAAATGGGTGGAATTGATTGGAGAGATTAGGTTAAAAGCTGACAGATGGTGCTAGAGCTTGCCTTTATTTGCGGGTTACAGGGGCTTGGATTAAGAGGAGGGGACTCCTCAGGAGGGCTTGGTGTTCCATCAAAGCGCACACAGACATTGGGCTGGAGTCTGAATCTGAATTCCCGACAGAGTGTTTTATGTTCCCATTCAATGTGAGGACGGCGCTGCAGGCCACTGAAAGCTGGACACTCGCCAGCTCTTTACATATAATTTAAAAGCCAATTTATTTTTTATTTTTTACTATTCCATCTTTTGTTGCTAGTCGTACGTCTGAGCTTCAAAATCCTTCACATGGTTGTAAAACAGGAATGTAAAATGTTAAATTCTGTTAAAAGGCGGCCAAAACTAGTTCCTGGGGAAAATAAGCTTGTGGGTGAAAAGCATGTTTAGAAATGTTTGATTCATTAGTGGTTCCATGACACCTGTCTGATTTGTAGTGTGATCAGCTGAAAAGCTGAGGGGAGCAATAAATAAAGCTTTTTTTAAACACAGAGGCCTGAAGGCATGCATGAATAACTGGCTGTGAACGCGAGCTATAAGTCATAGCTGCTGTGCCAGTGGAACAACTCACACATAAGGGAATACACGCTTTAATTTAGGTGTCTCTCTGGGAGGTCTTGTTAGGGCAAAGAACTGAAGAAAGTGGGAGCAGAATACAAAATTATGGGAGTGAATGAGCGGCCAGATTCATGTTTAGGTTCATCGAGGGTTGAAGCTGCCTTCTGGATTTATTGAGGCTGTAAAAGCAGTTTTTTTGTGCGTAAATGACACCAAAACACAGGAAAACAGTAGCAACATACAGAGCCACAGTGAGCAAATCTAAATGAAATGAGTGATCGAGCAGCCAGAGCCTCATTATCACGATTTCTGAGTGGTTTCTGTATAAATATATTTTTTGTTTTTCCTCCTGTGACAAGGCTGCCTATTTCTGTTGAAGTACTTAATCTAATACTAATATATTCAGGGCCAGACTACAATGAATCTGATTATTTATGGACACTGCCACTCTGACCAACATCGGTCCAGGTCAAGATGTACCAAAACCTGGTGGATGGATTCCCACAAAATATGTTTTGATTCCAAACCCCCAACTCGATTCTCTGTAGAGACCGAACCGTTTAGCTTCATTTTAGTGAGTAGTTTTTAAAAATTGGTAAATTTCACACTGTTGTATATGAAATTGTTTTTTTTGGAGCCTCTTTCTTCATTGACCATTTCCAGCCTCAAAGAACAGAAACAAACAAGAGTGAATCAAAACAAGACGGAACACAATGCCAGCTGATATGAAATCGGCTAAGCTAAGAGTAACTCTAGTTACCATAACAAATGGCATTGTTTCCTGAATTACACAGTACACCTGCTCACAGTATTAACACAACAGTGGCCATGAAGTGTGAAATTTGCAGCAAAGAAGGCGTCTATCCAGTTTGTCTGACCTTTGACCCACACCTCTCCTCGCCTCGTGTCACAAAAGGCCACACAGGGACAGAGCAAGCTGCCAGCTGATTCCATGTACACAAACACAAACCAGGCACGCACAGGACATGTGTAAAGGTGAATATACACCCTGGGCTTATTTAGTAGAGTAAGCTGGTAGAAGAAGCATTAATTATTGCACAGTGGAGTGTGTCGTTCAAAGCTCAGCAGACTCACCGTGTTACTAAATTATTTCCATTGTATGTTTTATGAGGCTGGTTATGATTTTTGCCCGTCTTTTAGCTCGTTTAAAGTTGAGACCTGCACATAAACCAAAACCACAAAGCTCTCTCTGTTGGCCTTGTGGTGGGATTGCCATAAAGACTAACATTAAAAATTAAGGTTGGCCCAGTCTAAAACGAAATCCTCCACCAATTCAGACCGGGGGAAAACTCTCAAGCCAGAAGTGTGTTGATAAGAGTTTTGTAGGACTCTGTGTGAATACAGTTAGCGTATTTCTGAGCTTGGCATGGCGTTAATGGGAAGTGTGGGTGTGTGTATTTTAACACACCGGCATGTTGCGCCATCACCGCGGCTACGCAAACAAACACAGATAACTGAAGTAATACGCTTCAGCAGGTAATCATTAGGATCAAGCTGACCTTTGACCCCTGCCATGCATCAGACAACATATGGTTGCATCTACCTGCTGTTGCTGCAGTCACTCGGGCGTGAGCCGTGGCCAGTGTTGCGTGTTTCATTTAGTCTTACAGGTTCAAAAAGAGGAGCCACTTGTTTTACTTCTGATTTAATGGCATTTTTCCCAGCAGTATCATGTGTCTGTCTGCCATCTCAGCTGCGTGGGGGAATATTTCCTTTTAAACAAACCATCTATTAAATAATAATCAGGAAATTCCCTCGGCCAGACGCTGCCACAACAGAACAGAAATGTTATTGAAGGACATTCATCTTCAAATACTTGTTTACAGTTCTTAAATTAGCCGAGCTGGTCTTAGCAAAAGGATTTCCTATAAAGCATCATACATTTTTCATCTCCCTCTTGAACCTTTCTCAGTTTCTTCACGTTTTTTTCTTTCTCACTGTTATATATGCCTGGTGGACAAACACCATCCTATTTTTTGATACCTCTCATCACCTAGCATGTCCTCTTTCCAATTAAAACAATTTTTTTCCATTGCTCTCCTGAGTCAGACATTCCTGAAAGATTTCTCCTCTTCCCCATTCCTCCTTTTTTAACTTTTCTTATCCGTCCTCCACCAGCTGGCGTGTCTTCTATCACCCTTTACATTTAAGCAGTTTATATTGCTCCTGCCCTCATGCTGACCACTGTTAGGTTTATCTGGGCATCTCAGAAAGGAGTAAAACAATTTTTATCTGTAGTTGCCGGGAAATAATGATCATTATGTTCAGACTCCAGTTGGGTTTTTTTTTTTGTGTGTGTGTGTGTGTTTTTTACAACTTTGTTTTTCCCATGTCATCAAGTCCCAACTGAGACAACAATAATTTGTTTTGGCAAACAACCCACACTGATAAGCGTCTGATGGATGGTGACGGGTGCAGGGCCGTGCTGGCCTGCGTTTCTCATCTGTTCCAAGAAGGAGTTTAGGATTCGATTTCTCTAAATTGTATTTCATTTCTTTTGATACGATCTGAATAATGGAAGTGTTGTTTGATATAAAGCATGTACAGAGAAGTGAGCTGTGAAAGACTTAATGTGCCTGTTGTTGGATGGATTAATGAGACAATGATGTGGCTGTAAACCGGGGGTGGAGAAAGAAGCAACAGCTGAGAAAGCCCTTTCAGTTTCTAAGTTGGTCTGTCTGTGCTGTGTGTCCGTCCAAGTCTGGTTGCATCTGTTAATGTCCACGCCCCAACAGCATTTCTGGTGGTGTAATATCTAAATATGCATGTAGCTATTTTGGCCAAAGCTTTGTTAAGCTGTTTGCATGCAGAGTCAGCCAGACAGAGCATAACAGCATGCTGCTTCTATTCTTCGCTTTGTTGCTGTGGAAAGACGACCTAATACCTTTTATCCTCTGTGACTGCCTTTCGTTTTTGTTCCACTGTCATCTACACCAGTCTTACTAATTTGTGTGTCTGTGTTGTACATGTTTATGCTGTGTTTTGCTTCATTTGCCCCAGGGAAAGGAGGACCTCGCCACAATCACTGGCTTTCCGTGCGAGCAACGTCTAGCAGACGTGGTTATGAAATCCTGTCAGAAAGTAAGAGCAGGATGTGGCAAACTGTCTTTCTCTGCTGCTTCTAGCTGAGAAGATCTTTTATCTACTCCCCGTTTCATTCCTCTCTTCCTGTGCTGCTGCTGTTTTGCACCAGCGTGGGCTGAGTGAAAAACAAATCAGTTGCTGCCACCCCTCCAAAAAAAAGAAAGTGTAAGGGTAAAAAAAAAAAAAAAAAAAGTAATGTAGTTCACACTCAAGCTTTCCATTGCAATCAGTGGGTCTGAAATCAAAACACAAACATTCCCAGTGCCCTACTTTATGTTTCCTCTGTGTCTCCCATCTGTTGGATTTACCCTAAGGATCGTACCAGTTTTTCCCCGTTGGTATCCTCATCAGGAGAGATGAACCAAAACCAGCTGTTCAAATGTGATTAACATCTATTATTGTCGCTCCTTTAAAAAACATTAGTGCACAGAAGGGGGAGCTGACTTCAGTCCTGTTGTTTCTAATGCTGATTCTATCAAAGAGTTGGTCTTCTTTTATTGAGGGGGGGGGGGGGGGGGCGCTGATTTGTAGCAGAGATGCAATCGGAGGCATTCATCCTACATGTGTGAGCCTGGAGGGAGATTACTGACAAATGAAGCACCCCTGGGAGCCAGAGGAGGTGAGAAGCATGTTCACTCCCTCACATGAGAAACTGAGGTGCAGGTCTCCTGCTGGGACAGAAGGTTAAAGGAGAGGAAGGGCCACGCTAGTTATTGGAAACCTGAAGAGAACTTAGCAGGAGCAGAAATGTAGACAATCTTGGCAGAACATCTAGTGTGAATGTCAATGTTCGACAGACGTTGTACTTATTTGAGGTCAAGAGAAAGTGATTTTTTAGGATATCTGTTCTTGGCACTCCATTAATACTTATTCTTTTTATTTTCCAAAAGTTATATACTGTACTGTATCTACAGATCATGTGTTCAACTGATTAAGGCTGTCCCCCTAATGTTCCTCGGCTGCGGTCGTACTTCAGTGTATTAACGTGCCCTGGATTCAAATAAAGAAACACAGCTCAAAAAGAAAAACTGCTTTGAATTTGAAAGAAAAAAATCTTTCACATTTTATATTCCTTTTCATCTACAAACATTACAAACAGGCATTCACTTCCCATCATGGACGACTGTGCTTTCAGAAGCTCCGACTCTGAAGTTTTAAAATAGCGCAATAATGGCCAATAATGCAGCGAGGCCACACACTGAAACTTTGCCACGTGTTGCTTTTAGATTACAAACAAGGGAAACAGATCTTGAGTCCATTGAGATGTTTTATTTTTATCCCTCCTTTAGTGTTTTTCTCTGTTGCCAAAAGGATTAGGAACTGATCTTCTAATACCAGTTGAGCGTCAGCTCTGTACGTCATCCTGAAGTCTCAAGGTGAATGCCTTCCACCCCCAGTGTTTGGGAACCAGCTGATTCTCTCATCAGGCCACAGAGGAGATATTTGTCCCTTTTTGTTAACCACAATAGTTGTTGTGGCAGAAGCCCCAGCAGCAGTGGTAGTAAGTAGGAGGGGTTGGGGGCAGAAGGAGTTAAGATGTGGGTGGTGCGTTAAGCATCTAAATCAACTGAAGTTTCTGGGATGTTTAGTTTTATGAGGTGTGAGACCTCTGCCAATCCATTCAGACTGCTTTACATTGAGGTCACTGCAAATGGATTAGAGATCACACCAGTGTGTGACCTCGGCTCACACTGCAGAGATGATTTACAGCGCCAATGAAATCATGACATTGCATATTAAATAGCCATGCCTTTATCTTTCCCTAACCATGTCGGTGGTGCAGAAACACAGATGAGGAGCTGATTCTTTTTTTTTTTTTTCACCCTAACCTTTTTTTTTGTGCCAGTGCATCCGTGCATTTGTTAATTACAAATTGCACAACACATGGCAGATAAGATACATTCTAAAGCTCTGTATAAGCAGCCATAGAAAGAACTTATTGACTGAGGTGAGATTACGAAGTAGACCTTCTGCGTCTGAACCTACTCATTAAATGAAATCCTCTCTGTGCATAAACAATGGTTTATAATGAAGAACCATAAACAGAGACAGCTGGTAATCATACTCTGTGAGGTTTTGGGGTTTTGCAGATGTGGTCTTTCAGGCCTTGTTGACAGGACAAATTTCCTAAGGAAGGTTGATGGCTTTTTCATTATCACGAAAACGCTGCTCCTGTGAGAGCGACTATCAGGAGCCGTCAAGATGTTCTCCTTTAGAAAAGGAGCAAAGGGAAACAAGGGAAAGGAAGCCTCAAAAGCATTTTTATCAGTAAGGGCTGCTTCACCCTCATCTGTAAAAGTCATATCTCGCAAGGACGTGTTATAATTCAAACATTTGCTGGGGCTGGACTTCTTTAACTCGTACCACCTCTGTGCAACAAGACTGGAAACACCTAATTGTGGTCAGAAAAGGGAGGAAAAGTCGAAGTCAGGCTTAACATAACCGCACAGGCCTCGAAGCAGCCTCGTAAATGAACAGCAGCAATCCACGTTGTCACAGTCACAGAAGAAGAACTTACATAATGAGAGCCCTCTTTTCTTTTTAATACTCCCTTTGGCGATGTGAACGACGGGAGAGAAAGGATATCGCTGAGACTTTGGACAAGAGGCTCACTGTCTCTCTAACACTTTTACCTAAGGGAGTCATAACAGAGTTTAATAGTGTTCTTTTCCCCCTGATCCCACAACAGTCACTTCTTTAACACCGGATATGGCCCCCACTCTGCTGCCACCCCAAGTCTTTTTACAGTCTCTGGCTCTTCAGCCGCTTCTTAACTTCCCTAACTGTCCAGCCTGTGTAAGGACGAGATAGCAGGAAGAACGCCATCTAATGCTGTAACAGGATGGTCCATACGCAATTTATGCAGAAGTTGAAACATGTTTGTAAAGACATCCTCCGGGGGGGGGAGGGGGAGACAACACACGCCATGCTTTCTGGCCTAGTCATGACGGGCCTATTTGTCTAGTGTTCCCCAATCCCCAGGTCATGGCTGAACTTCTCATATTTATGTTAGCTAAACTGCAGGCTGGCAGGCTAATTCGCTGGTATGTGTTTTCATTAAGTCTCCTGGGGACCTGGTAGCGCTCCCTCACTAATGTGGGCCCTCTGAACTCTGACCTTGGGTTTTAATGGGAAGGCTGGCAGAGAAAAAGGGTCAAGACGTCGGAGAGGGCGAGTTTAGGCTTGAGGTAACAATTTGAGGAGGCGTAACAGGTTACGTAACCTTGTCGATGGACGCTGATGACGCGGTACTGACCTGAGGAATGTCCACTCTCAATAGGTCTCTTTTACATCAGTTGCTGTTTGTGACAACAAAATTAGCTTTGGCGGGGTCAAATTGGACAAAACTGCTCTGTGTGAGAGATAACAGCAATGTGGGGCATGTGAGCGACTACATGCAATGTGCTCAGCCATGAGCAACAAAAGCAGCACAGAGGAAGGCGTCATCCTGCCATCCCTTTAATAATCATCGCCTCATTCAGGAACATGAAGAACACAGGCTGCCAACAGTCTCTCAGGAAAAGTACGAGCCTGCTGAAAATAACCGAATCAAACAATCAATCTAAATGCACAAATGCACCATGTTTTGGTTTTTTTTTTGGCTTCTTCTACTAGATGCAATGCTTTTGAGGAACACAAGCGTCTCATATGTCCTCTCTTCACGAGCTGTTAACTGGGAGAGCGTCCAACCCCATTCCCTTTATTATAAGTCCTGTGTATTTGGGTGGGGAAGTGTTGTTCCGTTGGCTTGGGGTGAGCTCAGGCCTCAGTCTTTGTAACAACCTCACAGTTATAGCATTGAGAGCCCCTGGAGCTTAGGTGACACATTTCCCAGCGTCACACTCGTGTGCCTTAGTTTCCTCATTGGCTTGTACTGATAATTAGCAGAAGAGCATCTTTAGCAGGGGTACATCAAAACCACGGGAGTAATGGCCTTTATATGTAACGGCATACCTTGAATTCTTCTTTAATGGCTCGCACGTCGACTAAGCTCTCATAACCCAAGGGCAGCTTCACATTCATGGGCGTCGTGTGAGAAAAAAAGAAGAGTTTCACCTGCAGCACAAGCCAAGCCCAGCTCCTAGCAAAAGGAAAACACATACCAGCCATACATGCCTAACATGTTTGTGAGCGTGTGAACACCACGTTCTGTTGAACCTTTAGGCCTCTTCTAGCTGTGAAGAGAACTGAATATGGGGTTACACTTGGGCACAGTCAAAGCTGAATACAGGTTACCATAGCTGCTGCAGGGATGGTAATTGTGTACAAATCTACCCCGACAGCTGATCTGCTGTAAATGATAGGGAGGGCTGTAATGGACGGCAGCTGTTGATATTCAATCAGTAAAACTATTTATTAAAACATCCTAATAACCAGGAAGGTCAGAACAAGCGTGTTTGTGTTTGTTTACCTGGGCCCGCTGAGCAGTTTCTGTCACTTGAACGCACCATTTCCCAGCTGGGTGAACTCATTGGTCTCCAGCGCAGAGCGTCACAGCGGGGGGAGGAGGAGGTGAGAGAGAGGGGGGAGGCGGGTCAGACGGGGGAGTTTATTGTCAGGAATGTGTAGTAGCGCTCAAACCAATTCAGCGCACCGTCTGTGTCACGCTGCTGCGGGGCATCATCACCACCATCCTCTGCCTGGATTATCTGCCGGCTCCGCTGCGCTCTTTTTTATCATGCCAGTTCTGACTTGATCGGATCAGACAATCGGCTTGGTCTTTGTTTGTGTTCTTAAGTTTTGCCCCCCCCCCCGAACTTTTTTTGGTTTGTTTGTTTGTTTGTTTTTTTAAGTTTTTGGATCTCCTCTGCGGTTGAGGAAGATTTATTTGACTTCAATTCTTGTCGCGACTTCCAGCCACGATGAGCAGACACGGGATGGTGACAAAGATCCACACCAGGATACGAACCGAGCCCTTCAAATCCAGCTACGACCTGGTCGGCAAAGAGCTGGGCAGGTGAGTGAGCTGCTCCCCAAGCAGCGGTCACCAATCTGTCTTCTGCGTGCTGGCTGGCTGGCTGCGGTTCGCCACAATATCTTGATAAGATTATATATTAAAAAAAAATAATCCTATAATCTAGTTAGATTGAGCGCCGTGCATGTGTTTGTAGGAAACGTGTTAATTGAACATTTACATGTCTCTCATTCCGTCAAATGCGCTTTGGCACCGGGAAGGTGATGCGTAATCTTGCGCGTCTTGGCTAAAGAACGCTGGGAAGTTTGGGACTTTATGGTCCTGTGAGGAGTAGGGGAAATAGTTCATGTGATGAAGATGTCTGCTGAAGCTGCGGGGATTGTCCACACACGGTTTTAAATGCCATGGAAGAAAGAACGACAGCATGATGTTGTTTTCTGTTTTCAGAAAGTTTCTTCTCCGACGCTCACTTCTGTGGTCTGAATGAAACACAAACTTCAGGATTAGTTTGAGGTCACATTTTCAGCGTGTCACAGCTGTGACACTCAGGGCAGATAAAACTGTGCAGTTTTAATGTAAATACTAACACAAAGGGTTTAAAGACAGACTCACTCTCTTGACACTTTGTTGTCCCATGCCTGTTGAGAGCTGCAGCATCCAATAACAAAATGAAATGTATCATCGGCCACTTTTCTGTTGCTCTCTTTTTAACTAAAGCATTTTGGGTGATTGATATGTGTATCTGAGACTCTGACTTCAGTACCATTTAAGATGGACTTCCCCTGCATGCCAGACATTAATGACTTTCCCATAAACTAATTTTTGAGCGAAGATCCGAAACCGCAGTGGATTTTATTTTAGGTTCCATTCAATGCAACAGCTGTTTGATTGTCACCCAGGCCAACTCTGGATGTGTGTCTGTAGCTCCCCCTTTCAGTTTCACGTCTGCACAGTGAGCTGGGACAGGCTAAGTGAAGGGTCAGACACCCCAGGGGACAGCAGCTCCGAAATACCCCCCCAACACACACACTCATACCTCAACCCTTCATCCTCCCTCCATCCTCTTCTCATGACTCCGACCCAACAACATCCTGAGATCAGGCTGCATAATCGCATTAAGGGGAAGAATGTACATAGAGCTGCATGCCAGAAGATCAGCTATACACTGTGCACATTAGGAGGGGTGTACATCTTATTAGAAATAGGAAATGTTTGCTGACTTCTTGCAGCAGTTGATAGAAACAATCAGGCTCGTCTGCCCTCGTTTCGGGACCCCGTGATCGTCTGAATGCTGTGAGCTGTGCTCGCCTGCAGAACAATGTACAGTAAAATGTTGTGGCAAACTTTAGAGGATGAGGAACTGAGGTTGTGTGTGAGGCTGTCTGTGGCACAAGCAAATGAGTGTTGTCACTTCTCACGTCAGTGTAAAAAAAGAAAAAAACAAAAACGCAGACACCACAGGAAACCAGTTTCTCAAACAAATTGTGACCATCTTTGGCACTAAAGAGGAATTCATTTTGTGCGTCACAGTAAAAATGATGATGACGATGATGACAATGATGATAACAGACTTCTTTCAAACTGATTCTAGTGAGTTTTATCAAAGACACTGTGATTAAACTAAAAACTAAAATGAGCAGATAATTGCACAACATTAAAGCCATATGATGTTTTATATGACTCTGAGCTTCAGCGCTTTCTGTTAACATGACAGAGTGTGAACAGAACCGGCTGGAAGATGGCCGTGGAAAGTACCCTCTGACCTGTTGTCAGCTTTTGAAAGGCCTCCTGTTGTTCTTTTCCGTGGCCAGCGCTCATCCTTTTTCACTCCATATGTAGTTCCCAGCCCACAGTGAGCTGCTCTGAACTTGGCTAATTAAGGATGAAAAGGCTCTGACGGATTTTGCCTTTTCATCCTGAACAATGAGTCGTCACCATTCTGCAAGACTGGGAAAAGGCAAAAGAGAGGGAACGGGCCCCCACAGCCGGCCGGGGTGGTAGCCAAAACACAACCGGGCTCCGGCCAGAACAGTTGCTGTTTTTGGTCTGCAGCACAGTGGGCTTGCAGTAACACTGTGTGGGAAAATGAGCGGCACCATGCTGGCTGGACCTCTCTGACTTGGACACTTGATTTAAATTCCGCACAGCTCACGCTCATCCTCAGACTCTTGGTGTAGCTCATTAAAACACTGACATGTTGGATATAGATGTTGAGGTTGGGCTGCTCAGGCTCCAACCTGACTGTAAGCCCCCCCCCCCCCCCCCCCCCCCCCGCTGCGGTCCAGTGGGTGGTCCCGCTGCTGCGCCTGCTGTGTTAACTGACTGGTCAGCTTTTGTATGACTGTCAAAGAGAAGCAGACTCTGGCTAAGGGTCTGGACGGAGGCGGCGACACAATTCCATTTGTCCCTGCTGCTGTCAGCTCTGAAGAAAGGGGAAATGGACAAGGCCTCATTATCAGCCTGGGAGGGACGGCGGGTGATTATGGTCCGCTTGACACAGAGAGGCAATTCTGCACACATCGGACATCCTGCCCACACCCACGGCTGACCCTTACCACCTGCTTTGAATCTATCAGTGTATATGTGATGGGGGTGTTCTTTCCCCCGCTCCATATCATATTTTCCCTACTACATTCAGCGTTCAAGCCGCCGCTGCATCTCATTGTTTGTGCTTGACCTGTGAAGTGGTGTTTAGTGTTATCAGGTCCCTGCCCACTATTTTGCAGCACTTGCCAAAAACTGTCAGCCTTATCTCCCTCCCGTTAGACCCTCCTGAAGGCTAAAGGAAAAGGAGGAGAGGGCAGGGGACCAAATGTCTGACGACACCACCGCAGCTGAGCATATCAGCGGCCAAATGCAATGTCAAATTTTCAAACGATGCCGCTTAAACGTCTTATCTCCAAACGGTTCTCCAACCTCGCCCGCAGTGTTGCACTCGTGGCTTGGTGGTGGGCTTTTCCAAACGTCTCGCACTGTAATCTAAGTTTCACCTCACTGCAGTTTTAACTGTGGTGAGCGGGTCCAGTAATTTTAGCCTTTCATTTGCTGCAGTTTTGAATAACCCAAATGCGATCTGCCAGTCCCAGTCAGCTGCTTGGGTACAGAATAGAACCGTCTCTGACCAGATCTATTTGTAAAGACAGTAATGTGGTTGCGATTACTCCGTCTCCTCACTAATCACTCTCTGTCTCCCCCTCTTTGTTTCCCAGGGGAAAGTTTGCGGTCGTGAAGATGTGCATTGAGAAGGCAACGGGGAAGCAGTATGCTGCCAAGTTTCTGCGAAAGCGACGGAAGGGCACGGACTGTCGAATGGACATCTTGAACGAGATTGCCGTGTTGGAGTCAGCCAAGGCAAACCCCTATGTTGTGGCGCTGCATGAGGTCTATGAAACCAACACTGAAATCATCCTTGTTCTCGAGTGGTAAGTCAACCAGCATTGCAGAACAAAAAATAAATAAATAAAATACCATGGTCTTTAAAAGTTCACCAAAAAAATAAAAACTAAAAACCTGTTGGAGCAGACCCACGTCCCCACACCCAGCCCCGGCCTACACTGCCACTGATACAAGAAGACAATGATGATGGTCATTTAGCCTTTCCTCACTTTCCTGGCGTTTGTACCACCACAGGGAAAATAACAGGGTCTCCGTCAGCCGGGAGAGAAATTCCCTTCAGTTGCTCACCATAAACCTGCTATCAGCAGAGTTTGACAGACCCTCACCCCCAAAACTGGATCAAAGACAACTCTCTAACTCCTTCTTTAATTTCTTTTTCTACTTTCTGTTATTTTTGAGAAATCTTTTACTGTGAAAAACCTCACTGGTGGTGGTTCTCATTGTCATCTTTTATCTGATTTGATGACAGCAACAAAAAAAAAATGTTTAATCACTTCCCAGCTCAGAGTTAAGTGTTATTTGCTGAGAATGTCCTTGCGTGACACTTGCCGAGTTTGTCTCACCTCAAAAAAAAAAAAAAAAGCGAAATGCACACACTCACACTATTGTGAAATGAACGCTGCATGGAAATTGTGTCACTTTTGTGGTTCGTTGCTCGTTTCAGCTCAGCGTCCTCACCTCAGCTGAATGCTGTCAGTAAGCTTCACTTTAAGTACCAATGTGGCATCGCTGCAGCATTCTCACTCTGTGAAAATGAATACAGAGGCATAAATGAGTCACTAAGACCCAACTGCCAGAATCTATTCCTGCTCTAAGATAGCTAACTGACTTTTAACGTGCATGCAAACTGGATGAGATGAGCTGCTCACTCAGTGACCCTGCAAGGTCATCCTGGCTGTCTGCTTCTGGTATGTTGTGGGTTTGGTGTTAAATGATGTGATGCACCTAGTGAAGGCCTTTAATGAGGATTTGGAAAGAACACTAAGCATCTTAATTGCCACCCTTGCCTCATTATTGGGAGATAACGCTGGGCAATTACACTTGAACCACATTAGCCTGACCCTGTTTCTGAGCTGCTGGCTGCACAGGCAGGAAGCCCTCTCCGGCCCGCTCCTAACTTGTCATCCTCATCCTAGACGAGGAATGCCTCAGCAGAACAAAAGTCTTTCTGTGGGGTTGTGTTTGACCTCTGACTGAAGTGTGAAAGGGGAAGTAGCACCACAGTTGACCCCCGCATGCCTGCAGAGAAAACATGGCATGAGGTCACTCAGCTCTGGTCTACAGTTCTTCCTCAGCTGCCGAATGGAGCTCTTAGCAGCTCTGGGCAGCTTGCACTGTCTTTTATTTTATCACTTGAAGGGCTTGGTTTTTAAATACCAGCCCACGCTTTTGACAGTTATTATCCATCATGCTGTACATCAGTTCTCAAAAGCAGCAGTGGTGCTCATGGTGAGACCCCTCGGCCGCAGAAATCCTGCGTCTCAAAAACCGTCTGACCTCAGCATAAGTTTCAAGAATCGCTAACCATTTTCCATTTCCTGAGGCTTTAAATGTGAGCAACAAGCAAAGCTCCCAAAAGTAGTACAACACCACCCTGGTATAAAGTGTAGCACACACACACACACACACACACATACAGACATACAGATGTGCACACATACACACATACACACATACACATTTCTCATAGCCACAACCACATCCTTGCTAATGTCAGAGAAATGGAAGCGAGAACTGAATTCTAATCATCTCTCAAAGTGAAGCTGCAGTGTGCGTCAGTACCACAGAAAACCCCAGAATAATGACTAGTTTGACAGATGGCCGCTTTAAAAAGTGTTCATGCCTCACCTCTGAGCTTTTGTGCAAAGTTGCTAAAAATGATCACACAGTGATGAGCTCACCGTGAGGCACAGCCCTCATATTCAGCTTTTTTCTTCCAGATATACTCGAATGCACCGTAGGAACATGATGACCTTTGAGGTTGTAGTTGAAGGAGTCAAAACCGTAACACACCTCATCTCAGATCCCAGCCCTTCAAATGTCAACTGTGTAATGTAATGTAATGTTGGGTTCCATCCATCCGTCCATCCATCTTCTACTGCTTATCCGTTTCCGGGCTGCGGGGGGTACTGGAACCGATCCCAGCTCACATTGGATGAGGGCGAGGTCAACCTGGACAGGTCACCAGTCCATCACAGGGCCAACACACAGAGACAGACAGAGACCAACAACCACACACACCCACACTCAGACCTACAAAGAATTTCCCCAGTTAACCCAAACATGATGTCTTTGGACGGTGGGAGGAAACCCACGCAGGCACAGGGAGAACATGTGAACTCCGTATAGAAAGGCCCCAGGCCGGGAACCGAACCCACGACCTTCTTGTTCTGGAGGGACAGCGCTAGCTAAAGGGCTCCACTTTCATGCAATTAGTTTTCATTACATTTTCATTACAACTGATCTGCTAAGTTCATTAACAAGGAATCTCATTTCATTTCCTCTTAGATGTTTTATTCCTCTAGAGATCGACGATCCATGGAAATTTTAATTTCAGTTTTCCTCCTTGCGTGTGATCTAACCCAGAGTGCTCGTGTCCTCAGCATGCTATAATTGGACTAGTACGCTGGAGGAGATGTGCAGTCTAACTGACAGCTTTGGCTTCAAGTGAACACCTAAGTTTGGTGGTCAGCCAAGGATGGCTTTGACCAAAGAGAATGACTGAAAAGACATTTAATGAGAAGTAGAGAAAATATTTTTCCGCAGAGATTGAGGTCCATCTGTTCTGGTCTTCAAATGATTGTTTAGACTCTTCTTGCCTCTGCTCACGTTGGTTACAGTGGGTTTATTCTTGCACTGGTGATGCGGGGGAGGCTGTTCTGCCCACACACTGAGGCAGTGAGTACATTAAGTCTCTTGGAGGGAGGGAGAGCTCAGAGACGATATTTAGAGTTCAGGGAAGTATCGGATTGTTCCTAAGTGCTTGTCCAGGATCCTTGCAGTCTGTTGAACTTAAACAAAATGATCTTTATCAAGATTTTTCAATCCTTTCACGCACTTCGCTGACAGCTTAATCAGCCTTTTTAAACACTCTGTCATCTCAGGGTTTTAATTGTTCAGACAGCTACAGTTATTGCTTCCAGGTTAAATCCAAGTCTGACTCTTTTCTCGACATAACAGTAACTCATATTGCAGATTTCAACAATAAAATCAAAAGCGTCCATCAGACTGTCCCGCATATGTCTTTCATTTCCTCTCCCAAATGAAAACACCAACACCAGGCTTGCTTGCATTTGGTATACATGTGCAGATCAGCGTAAACAGATTAGGGGCAGTGTTTCTTTCTATGGTCTCCACTGTTCTTGGACTCTCTGGGGTTGTTAAGGTGGGATTGAGCATGTTTACAACAAGTGGGGTAGGTTGGCAGGTCAAGTATTTGTTTCTGCGAGCAAAAGAAAAGATTATACGAACCAATGAAGGATATCCTCAAAATCCAAGAAAACATGAGTGCTATTTTCACAGCTGGGATGGTAAAGAGCACAGGGTTAGGAGGCTAAAGGGGGGTGGTGGTGGTTATGTAACATAAATGCAGAAGGCCTGGTCACAAAAAGTTTTTCCCTGAAGATAAAAAGCATGTGTGCCATCTAAATCCCTCACACATGGTTCCTGTTTCTTTGGTGCACTGCCTGCTTCAGGCACTGATCTGACAGATGGAGCATCTCATGTACCATGTCTCCACTTCACCTCAAGTGGTTACACAAGGGCGGCAGGACCAGGCAAGACGAACCTGACAAGTCTCCATTCACATGTTGAATTGCAAAATTCCACAAAAAGGAAAATCACTTGTGCGTAAATTATTTTGAGCAAACCAGAAGAGAACTATGGAGGCTAAGGCTCAAAAAGTACAGTATGCAATTACCAATCTGACTGCCCCCTCGCAGAAACAAATACTTGACCTGCCCCCCCTCTTCTTTTTTTTTTTTTTTAATTAAAAGAGAGTTTAGTCTTTGATTAGTTGCTGCTGTTTCCTCTGTTTTGATTTAACTGACGATATGTCAGGCTATACAACTCCTTATCTGAATCTGCTGTGAGCTGATATGACCGTTCTTATCTCCAGTAATATTCCTTTATAAAGGGAAAAGTACACGCAGAGGCGGAGTAGCTAAAATTATCTTGAATCATGCTGGACTCCCATGCAGTGTGTAGATGTGGACAGACAATGTTCCTACAAGTCAAAGTACGTTCATGTGGAGACCGGGCAGTTATGTAATATTAAAGAAACTAAAAGTGGTTTTGGGTTTGTTCGCCAAAATTCTATAAACGTGAAGGCTAGAACTGACCATCGTCAACATTCAGACTGAAAGGAAGGGCGTATTTTTACAGTTTAAGGTGCAATTTATTATGACAAGGTGAATAATCAAAAATGAAAGTAAGCCAAACCAAACTCCACTGGGTGGTTATCCATGTGGCGTTCTTTTCTTCACATCTTATCCTTGTTCTTTTTTTCTCAGTTTTCCTTCCTCTGCTTTTCCCTCAGCGCTGCCGGCGGTGAAATCTTCGACCAATGTGTCGATGAGAACAATGACGCCTTCACAGAGAAAGATGTGATCCGGCTGGCCAAGCAGATCCTCAACGGCGTGGCCTTCCTGCATCGAAACAATGTGGTGCATCTGGACCTGAAGGTACGTACACAGAAACATTACATGATCATAAAGGACAGTGTATTCCCTCGAGGGGAAGACTGACGGAGGTGTGATTTCTGTTATGCAACCACATCTCATTCATTGTGTCATGACCCCGTTCCCACAAGGATTCAGCCAGGAAAGGAACTATCAGGTTTTCTTTTGTGGACCTTTAGGTTAAAAAGGAAGTCTTTATGGAGGCTTTCTGCCCTCGAAAAATGAACCAAGCATCTGGTTTATCATTACACATGTTATGCAGTTCTTTTAAATGTGAATAAGTGGCTTAAAGAATTGTATTTGTTCTGGGTTAGATGATCAAATACGCCTGTCCTATGGTTTGGTAGGCGTGAGGTGTCTTCAGGTTCTTTCGTGGATCTAAGTGGTCCAAGCCTGTTTCCTCCACTTGGGTTTATCTCAAATGCTCTCACCAGCTCTGGCATTAAGCCAGTTGGACAAACAACAGCATTTAGACACACAAACCGAGTGGTCGGTTTGTTTTTGGCCTCACCTAATAAGCGTAGAGGAAGATCTTGGCTATGATGATTGACAAACTAGTAACACACCATAATCATTCATCCTTTTGAAGCAGACCTCTCTTTAACCCGTTTACTTTTTTCATCTCCAGCCCCAGAACATCTTGCTGACCAGCGCCAGGCCTCTCGGTGACATTCGGATCGTGGACTTCGGCTTGTCCAGGCGCATGGACAACATCACAGAGGTCAGGGAGATCCTGGGTACCCCAGAGTATGTGGGTGAGTCCTGCTTTCAGTTCATACACAGGATCACCTGCGTCTTTTCAGTCTGAGTGTTGTTTGCCTAACTAACCAGGACCATGTGTTTGTGTTGCAGCACCAGAGATCCTGGACTACGACCCGATCAGCACAGCTACAGACATGTGGTGAGTGTGCTACTGTAGTTAGTCAGACTATTTCCAACCATTTTCACGGAGGCTATGCAAAAGTCATTTAGTGTGTGCTTTAGTATCAGGAATAAAGACAATATGTGGGAGTGACAACAAACCCTAACATGCAGGAAACAGTTTTATGTCTACACCTTTGGTCTTAAGATCATCTTTGCTTCACGCTTGCAGCTAATTAATGACGGCAAATCTGTTCTGCCACAGATCTGTTGCATCACAGTGTGTAGAAATACAAAGTCTGTGACCCTTAAAATGGACAAATTGCTTTATGACCTCCCTCCCTTTCTCCCTCCTGCTGCAGGAGTATCGGGGTACTGATCTACGTCATGCTGACGAGCGAGTCGCCCTTCCAGGGCGACAATAAGCAGATGACATTCCTCAACATTTCCCAAGTAAATGTGGACTACTCACAAGACACATTTGAAGGAATCTCGCCCTTGGCTGTTGACTTCATCAAGTCCTTGCTGCTTAAAAACCCCAGGTGAGGCTGATTTACAGTAAATATGAACATGATGTCATGTTCTGATTAGGGATAAAACTCCAAAGTTTCCATTAGCCTCACTCTGATTTATCATCACTTTGACACTTTACATATCAAGGATGTGAGTCAGGTTGATACCCGCCCGGAAGCATATCTTCATACCAAAAAAGGGTTTGTGGTAACCAGATCTGCGTCACATTTCCTCTTTTGCAGATAGTGGTTGTAAACTCAGCTCGTTACAAAAATTGTGCCGATATCTTTATTATCAAATAACAGCTTTATGTGTCACAAATGTGTTCGAAAAAAACTTTGCAGGGGTTTCCCGAAAACTGCGTAATGGTATTTCTGATTAATTTAATTTTCAGCCTAATTTTGATTGAGAGCTCTAACGCTTGGCTCTTAATACATCAGTTTAAAAAGTAGCAGCAGCCTCTGTCTCACATCCAGAGCCATACTCCCTGTGCAGTATCATTTAACTGCAGAAGATTAGTGGTGGCACTGGAAAATTGGAAGATTCCTCAGTGTTTGTGTAATACTGGGGGACTGAGGGAGGGGGTCTTCAGAGCAAAAACTGCTTTTTTGTGGTTTTCCAAACCAAAAGTTGACAAGGAATATGGCCGACGTCTGCATGAGAATGGATTCAATTGGATCAATTGGAAGATCCAGGCAATCCGATGGTTATGTCAACTCTTTGGGAATTTCCACTCATCCGCAGTGTTATTGTGTTTGTGTGTACAGGAAGAGAGCCACGGCAGAAGAATGCCTCAAACACCCCTGGCTGAACCCACACTCCCACTCCCACTCGCACCTCGTCAACAGGTCGGCCTCCTCTTTGGACGAGCCGGAGGAGACAAGCCAGTCTGAGTCGGAGCCCGAGAGCCCGGCTCCCTCCCCTGAACTGGGCTTGATCGGGTCATATCTCACCTGCACAAGCAAGGGCGGGCTGAAGACGGGCCGCGACACCTTCTCCTTCAATGAGCCACCCTTCCCTACACGGCCCGAAATACAGCAGGAGCTGATCTGCTGAATGACGCTCCAGGAGGTGGCGAGAGAGGAAAGAAATCCAAACTTAAACGGAGCAGACGCTGAAAGCATCTAGCCTGCAGCTCCTTGGCCTAGATCTGACACAAGGCCATGCTATACGGCTGCTGCTGGCTGCTTGTACTGCTGTGATGTATGTGAGCTGGGCTGTGCGAAGTCTGATACCTCCGTGTGTGTGTGTGTGTGTGTGTGAATAATGCATGCTACTCCATGCTGATATATGAATGCACAGCAGGGAGGTGAGAGGACCGAAGATGCAGAGTGGGAGAAGACACGAGGACTGTGTCGAAGGACTGCACTGCTGCCTTAAAAGTAACAGAACTGAACCAGGCTCACATTTATACTGTGACTAGTTCACCCTGCATGCACACTGGTTTCTCTTTTTACCCAATTAGCCTTTTTAAGGAGGTGAGGTACCTTCATGCTTCCTTGGGAAATCTTCACTGACTGCGCTCATCAAAACAAGTTTTGCTTCAGCCGAGATGAGCTTTGTTTTGTTTGTTTTTTTGAAGGAAGTGAAGGGTTTTGACAGATGGCTCCACTTAATGGAGGAATTAAAGCAATGGATAGCACCTACGCTGAAGCCAGACGTGAGCTGTCCCAAACTTTTATATGTTTATTTATGTGTGTTTGTTATACCACTTCAGCCCCTTAAATATCCAGAGCCACATCAATGAGTTTTGAGATGGATGTGGTATCATTCTTTATTTTTTTAAGGACAATCTTGAGCACTTTTTTTTACTTTTGTTATTGGATTTCCGTGTAATAGTAAGAAACCAAAGGCTCATCAAGCACAGTCAGCTTTCACAATGTACTGTACATGTTGACCATATTCTCCACCATCCACTGTTTTTTTTTTTTTTGGTCACCTTTCACAAAGTGTGGCCTTTTCAACCTCACCTCTGTGTTTATATTTACGTTTTATTTTTTACTTGGTTCACTTTTTTAATCTTAAACTTTTTCGTTTTGTTTTGTTGGCTATTGCACAAGTTGCACAATTATTATTATTATTTTCCCCCACCTTCAATGTTGCCATTAGATTACGTGCTCTTTTAAATGAAAACATCAGTCATGGAAAGGGGGAATAGCAGGGGCTGAAAGCAACAGTTCAGATTATGTGGTCAACTGAAGAGCCCTGAGTTGTATAAATATGTGATATTTGCCTTCAGATACTCGGGAGCAAAGAAAGTACTGAAATGTATATTGTGAATTAGTATTAAATTTAAACTGTTTTGTTATTATTATATGAATGTTAACATCATTATTTACGTCTCATTTTGTACTTTAACTTTTACATATTCCTGTCTTTCTGCTTATGAATTTCAGGTCGGTTTGCACTTGTCCTTGTGGACGATATGTTAAAATGAATAAATGCTGATGGCATGCATTGCAAGATAACTATGGAAAAAAAAAATACATCTGCATTTCGTATCAAACTCCAATGTCTGTGTGTGATTCTTTATAAAGCACCAACAGCAATGAAACATAATACTTGGCAGCATGAATTAATTTCCAAGCATTTATCCAAGGCCATCACCAGGTACAGACTGAGTTTGGGGGTAAAGTTGTCATTTGAAAATGCACCAATATGAGAAGTACTCCTTTTACCTTTCAGGAATCTGCCTGCTTTAGCTCTCCTGAGGCCAAATTTGAAAGGTCTTTGGAAATCCAACTTGGTAAATATTGCAGTATTTCATAATAAAAAGCAACAGTCAGTGTAGAGAGCAGACGTTTTCCGGTTATTTTTCTCTTGTTAATTGCTCACGTTGGTCTGATGACCCTTTAGAGGTTCCAGGTTCCCCAACTCGGAACCATCACTCACTGACTCCTGATCCCATTTCTCACTTCTCTCGCTTTCATTTTCTACGACTTACCCGTCAGGGTGGTGGGAGGTGCTGTAGTCCCATTTCCCCTTTCTATGTTTCTATTTGACTGCTGTTGATAGTCCACCTGTGTGTGCAGTCAATAGAAAAAAGTGATTTCAAACCCAAACATATTACCCGTGGCTGGATCATGTCATAAAGAAAATAAAAGTATTCTCTTGAGCCATTCCTCCACAAATATCCAACAGCCTCTGAACAGGAAATGCCAGCATCCTGTGAAGAGGAACACAGAGCAATGTTTTCCACTGTCATGAAGCGTTTCTCTCACTTTCGGACTATGTCTCTCTCTTGCACACACTCTTGTGCTTGTTTGCTTGTGTCAGGTTAAACAATATCTATGCACACTAATATCCTGAATTCTTGCTTTAATGTGCTCTTCCTGTCATGGTCGGCAGTGAGCCAGTAAGCCGAGGGAGGGGGGGGGGGTCCTGCTCTGGTGGCTCTTGACTGACCGTTTCCCCTAAAGAAAATCCTGGAGCCAAGGAATGCCAGAAATGTTCATAACTGGCCTCCTTCCTTTTATGCCTCTACTCTCTCTGCCCCCCCCCACCATGTTCTTTTCTCAGTGGGAGGTGGTATTGTTTCTATACAGCTCGCACACATAGCGATGGATAAACATATGAGGTTATTGAAGGGGTTGATTAAGTGGCTGTTTCCTAGAAGGACTCCCAGGATCAGTTCAGGTGACTTTGATATCTAAGGTGGCCATTAGAGGATGATTTAATACAGATGTAGGGATGTGTTTATACTCCCTCCTGACTGGTGAGTGTGCTGCAAAATCTGGCTCTCGAGCATCTTACTCCTGCAGATCCAAACAAATACAAAGAGCCCAACCGAAGCTTATCACTGACGTCCAGATAACCTGCTCTGAAAAAATCCATGCGGCTTTAAACTAAGGTCTGGCTAAATGGTTTTTAAAGGCAACAAATATTACTTTGAAAAACTTCAATGAGGCCCATTATGTTGCAAAGTCCATTTGTCTCACTTGAGTCTCACATCAATATTACGAATACAGATTTTCTTGCACTTATATAAACATGTTTTTACTGTAGACACTCAGCAGTTGTTTCATCTCACCTTAACCAGCCGCACATCTTGAAGCCAAGTCATAGCTTCCAGCTGCCACACGTTGATCCCTTAAGGATTTTTGAAAATCCAGACTAAGGATTTCAAAATATAAACCTCTTGGGAAGCTGGAAAGGCTACAGTCTACACTGTAAAGGTCATAACTATAAGTTATATAACCTCATATTGTTTGACGGCAGGTTATAACTTTCCCATCTATGTGCTGCGACAGTCATCAAATGTTTCTTTATGTAAAGCACTTTTCTCTGCCATAGTCAAATATTTTTGTTACTGGTGGATGAAATGATGAGCACCGGCAGAGCTCTCTAAACTAGAAAATGGTCAGTATCAGTCTCTTTTGTTCTTTTTTAAAATCCTTAATTTTTTTGATAGTTTACGGAGTCGAGTTGTTCTAAACCTGGTTAAAATTGTCATACTCCATAGATGCCTTGTGACTTGTTCCACCTAGTCGGCAAATCGTTTGATTGGTCTCTTGATTCCTGAGCTGGAATCTAAGTGAAACCAGTTTTGTCTCCGAACAGGTTAACACGGAGACATACATAGTTTTGTCTTGGTTTGGACATCAATTAAGAGAAGTTAATTTTCCAGGCCAGCCGGCTGTTTCCACAAAAAATGCCTAATCAGAAGTGAGAGATGAAGGGGATGTTCCCAGTCTTCGACTTTCTCTCCAGCCGCCTGACCTTTTGCTCCAGTTGTCTCTGTTGTGTTTTTTTCTCTCTCCCTGTGTCACCCAATCACACCATCACTAGATAACTTTCAGGGTAGTACTTTTCTCAGAAGTATGGTTCCACTCGCACCTTACATAAGAGGGAAATTCCTTTATGCTCATGTTCCTGATTATACTGCCGTTATGGAGAAAGTAGACAAATGTCAGAGACCTCCAGTCAGCCTGAGGGGTGAGAATCAGAAAGACAAACGCCCTCTCTATCGTCCTGATGTTGGAAAATCCATTCCCTCCAGCAGACTCATTTCAGGGCTCATTTTCACCTCTTGCGAAGATCTTTGAGATCTTCGTCAAGGATGCAGTAAGTTTAAGTGTGGCCTGCTGATGCTGATGGTTATCGGTGTTACTGTTGAGGTGGAGCTTGGAAATGTGAAAAGGCTTCACAGTTACATTGTATTCTTTTGTCTTTGTTTCGAAATGTTGTTGATGATGCGTAATTCATACAGATAAAGCAAAACATGAGAAATCAAAGCCAACAGAAATTTGCAGTGTTTCCCGCTCACTGAATGTTGACCGGGACAATGATGGAGAACATTTCTTTCATGTGTCCCAGAAATTCTTGCGAAAAGAAAAACAAAAAGAGAGGGATGATTTCCAGAAGAGGCAAAACGCTCGCAACCACAGGTAATATGTTTCTCATGGTGGTGCATTCATAGCAGTGGTTAGGCAGAGCCATTTATTCCTTGCCTGGAAAAGGCTGAAGAACAACAAAAGCGTTCCCAACAAAGAGCAGCGCGACCTGATGCTGCTGCCTGTTTTCCTATGACTGTGACCACGTCCTCCCTCGACACGAGGGCACTACTGGCAGACATCATGCTCAAAGAGCCACACAATAGGCACACTCAGCCCAGGGAGAACTTTTCAACTCAAACGCTGTGTAAGAAACCCAAGCAAAACAAGGGACACAGCTAAGTTAATCCTGAAAAGGTTCAGTTTCACTGTGGGTAAGCTCATGGAAAGAAACAAAAACACTGCCAGTTCTGTTGTTTGGATTTGCAGGAGGCAGCGCGCACGAATGCTCACTCACATGTACTTAAACTGTACCTTATACACACACACACACACACACACTCACACACTTGCCAGACTATCCACAGTGAACTCTGTCCGCTGACTTGCTGCAAACTTGGGAGGGAGTCCAGGTCTTCAGACTGACAGGGAACAGATTGTGGCGGTCTGGATCTTTTCGAGCCGCTGATTTTCAACCCACAGCACTCTCCTTGTTTACTATGATACTGGATTAGGGAGTTATTTAGAGCATGCACACACACATGCACACACTAAAGGGATAAAGTTAAAACCACTTTATTTTCTGCTTCCTCCATTCATTACCGCCTTCATGTATAAATATATAAGTTCCCTGCAACACCATTAAGCTTTGTGCCTTAAAAACCTCAACAGGCGAAGTTAATTTAGGATTTTGTACTGCCATCAGAATGGCACCGAAAATAATACAGCAATCAACACAAACTAAATCTAAGTCTGAAATTTGTTGGCAGGAATTTGTAATAATATCAGGCCTATTTAAATTTTGACCACACGGAGATGGCAGATTAAATGTTGGTCATTAAACGCATCCTATGGCAAACTTCAAATGTAAATTTGAAGTAACATTACCAAAGTTGGTGGAATTCATCCTCTGGGGACCATGAAGTCTTCTGACAATTCATCCCACAGTTGAGATATTTGAGTCTGGAGCAAAGCATCACTTTGACTGGAGAAGTACTTGGATTTGTGTTAAAGGTTTTTATTTACAAGTGGCAGCATGAACCGACACTTTAATTTGCCAGTGTTATGAGTTTTATGGGAGTGATTGAAGAGTTGACTGAATAAGGAGTGAAACAGACATATTTTTTTGAACTTGCTGTGCTTTCAGTGGAACCTGTGGCCTCCAGGAATATTTTTTCTGGGTTTCTTTGAGCACTTGGAACAATTAATCAGATGAGAAATCCAGCTGTCACTACTTTTTAATTGACTGTCAGCTGTTTCCCTTTATGTCCTTCTGCTCCATCTCTCCTAACTTTCAGCTGTGCAGCTTGCATCCTCAGAGGTGTGCAGATGTGTGCATGTGTGTGTGCATGTGCATGTGTGTGTGTGTGTGTGTGTTTTCAACATTATCATTGCTGTCAGATTTTCATATTGTCTGAAGTTTCCTGATGTAATCGGCCAAATCGGTATGTGAAAAATTAGTTTGGAAACAATAGCTGGGGGTCAGAGAGGTCGTGGAAAACTGTTTGAAGAACAATGTTATCTTAAGACTTGTTAATAAAGTCCCAGTGTTTTGGAAAGGTACAAGCCCTTTAGGTGATGAGAGGCTTCCGCTACCCAGGACTCATCGTGGCTGGACAAGAGTGGTCACTCATGGTTACATGTACAATTTTACGTTTGCTATCCTTCAGCCATGATATTCCTGGATGTGGCAGTCTCTTGACAATATGACATGATGTTTTATTTCTGGTGCGTTGCACATGGGTGTCAACAGAAACCAAGACCTAGAAATATCAGCGAAGACAAATTGCAGATCTTTTTTTTTTTTTTTTTACCCTGAAATAAAAAACAATTGGACAGACGGAAAGACATAATTTTTTGTCATGTGCAAGGCAATGTGAGCCTGTTGGTTAGTCAGCGGCTGACTTTGGTTTGGACTGAAATATCTGAAAAACTACTGGCAGGGTTTGTTTGTTTTCTCTTTTTTTTTTTCTTTTACAACATTTATTGTTTCTAAAGAATAAATCCTGAAGACCGTGGTGAGTTCGTGACTTTCCCTCTAGCAGGTCAAACTTTCAAAGATCCCACATTGAAGAAAGTATGATTTCCATGCCTTTGGTGCTCAGCCTGCAGACCAGTGGCTACAGTCTGTAATTCAGAAACATAGTCTTAATATGAACAGTAACTTTGTCATGTCACAAGTGAGCAGTGAATGCTCTGGAAACTAAAATGAAAATAAAGCTTCGGTTAAGTGTCAAAATAGCACCTGTAAATATTTTGGGGGCGAATTGAGGGCTGGATGGTTAAAGATGGTTATTTCCTGTCTCTCACTGTCTAATAATAGCAAAAAATTGACAAAAAGGAATACATACTTCAGTTTTGCATTAGTTGCAAAGAAAAATGTTGCTTCATGTTTATTGTGAGCAGGCAAACGGTGGCATGCTTACATTTTAGATTCCTCGTTTTGTTTTTGCCTATTTTACACCTTGCCCAGTGGGAGAGAGGGCCTTCTTCTTTTAATCAACTATATTTGCATTAATTGAATGGATGTCACTTTAAGATTCTGATCCAAATAGGATCAGGTTGCTCTTTGTGTTGCTAAAATGTTTCTATAATGTTCAAAAAACACAATATTTATGGTTTCTTTCGCAACATAGATGCTTTTACGGAAAACTTTTATGGTTTGTTTGTCTGGAAGTCTCACACTGAGCGTGAAAGTGTTTCTGTGGGAGAAAAGAAGAAAAAGGGAACACCAATGTTATTCCACAGCTGCAGAATGCACAGTACCTTAGAAAGGAAAAAATCCTTCTCCTGACTATGTCATCCCTCAAAGATGTGCAAGATGTTAGACTCACGCCAGCACGAATGCAGCAATCGCTATTTTACATAGGCTCACAGAACAAACTGCAGTTTGGGTTCTTGAGGCTGCAGAGCCTCTGCTGAGTCGGTTATTTACAAACAGTGAGATCTTTAGAAACCACTGCTGTAGGTGTTTTGGCCTAAACAACTTCATTGGTATTGTTCACTGTGGCTCGATCCCGAAGACACTCGGACACAGCATCAGAAGGGCAGCAATAGCACCTCTGTTATCCCACCATCCAAAAAAAAAAAAATCTACTGTAACCTTACGAGAAACACAACATTCCTCAAGATAAGGTTTTCAGCCAAACTAAAGAGCACTTAATGTTTCATTTAGATAAAGGAGCAAAATAATAAATCCAATCTCATTGGGGGTCGTGCTTTGGAACTGCTGAGTAAAAGTCCTGGCAAGTGTAAACACACCAGAACTTATGCAAGCGAGTGCTCACCCCTGGTTATACATGACATGCTGGGAAGTATCAAATTAAATGAGCTTTGAAAAAAATTCTAAGACAAATAAAGTCTTCTATTATTACTCTGGTGTGTTGTGACTAATAGCAGAAAGCCTCCATGAAAAAAAGAAAAATACACAGGCGAGAGAACACGATGTTTTTGTTCACAGAGCGGCTGAAAGTTTTCAATCAGGCCTCTCGTGGTGCCATTAAGAAAGTCTGTTTTAGACTTTGGGTTAGCACTAAAGCCTCAAAAAACCTCCTCTTACATGTTACTTATTTTCTTTCATAGTAGTGTACATTAAAAGTAGTGTAAAATTACTGTTGCTGAAATAATGAAGTGGATTTTCGAGGTTTCTGAGGCATGTGTACAGTTTTTCTGCTACTTTGGACACTTCACTTTCCAGACTCTGATTATTTATCTGAAGATTGTTTTGACGCTACTGAATTAAAAAAAAAAAATTATAATAATTAAACAGTTTGAAACTGATTGTTTCCTCCTGCTTTTGACAGGAGTGAAAAATTCAAGAAAACATTTCAAAATGGCATTTCAATAAACCTGTTTTGGACTTCAAAGTATAATTACGTGATGATGGTTGCATATTAAAACCTTTATGTTCAAAACACATAGCTACATACGTATTTCCCGTGTCCAGTCTTATGGGTAATTTCCTTTTAGTTTGCCAAATAAATTTCATGCCACTGCACACAGTTTACTCAACAGCACCGCCAAGAGGATTGCTGACATACCTGTTCCTGATC
Organism: Echeneis naucrates; assembly: GCF_900963305.1. NCBI lineage: Eukaryota > Metazoa > Chordata > Actinopteri > Carangiformes > Echeneidae > Echeneis > Echeneis naucrates. Next base: position 5,680,564 of record NC_042518.1, read on the forward strand.
CCACCACAGATCCAGGATTTTGTCAGACCATGTTAGTGAGATGTTGGATTTTTATTTGGCATGATCATAAATTATATTTTATTTCTAAGAAAAAATTACCGCATTTAACACGTTAAATTTAGATACTGTAACCACTTTGGTTTAGAAATGCTACAATAAACCCTTTTGTCTATTTTTTTGATTTTAATTTTGCAAATGAAAACTTTTTCCCAATCAGCTTTAAATTTTTAATTGCTTGAAGCTGCAGTTTATTAAATTTTATAGCTGATGAAATAATGTGAGTGCTTCTAGTTTTGATATTTAAAAACATTTTGCTGAAATATCCAAACCAAACAAACAACTTAAACCACCTCTTTCCACTTTATTGACAAAGAGATGCAAATTAATTGCAAGTGCTCAACATATTTCTGAAGAATTAGTTCTATTTCAACAAATCTGCCGGATGATGCTCTGACTTCCTTCTAAGTGTTAGAAAACATCTGAAACAGTTAAATCAAAAGAAGGAAAAAAAAAAAAAACACAACAACAACAACAACAAAACAAAATAAAAATACTGTGTCAAATCATCTTGGCGTGTTCACTTGTTATCGAACATCCACCTACAGATTCCCAGAAAATTAATCATAACACAAAGGGCATCTTTAGCAACATCAGAGCAAGACGCGAGATCAGTCAGGTTATCTTCATTTTCAGAGAACTGACTGACGGCCCAATGGAGGTTCAACTGTATTCCCTTTAGACCCTTATAGCTCCACGTGAGGTCAGTAATAATTATTGTTTAATAAGAAGGTGTCTGCTTGTGTAAAACGGGTGTAAGCAAACACAGGTCTTTGCATAAGATGTTGATTGTTATTGAGGCATAAGAAAAAGAGACAATCCAGATCCAGCAATGTGGAAATGACTTTCTGTATAATGGGCCTCTGTCAGTGGCATTGCTTCATTGATAATAGTCTGTATTGCAACACCCCCAAAAAGAAAAAAAATAAAAGAAAAAAAATAAAAAAAAAGCAAGATTTCATAGAGATTTTTTTATGCATAAATAATATTAAACTAACTAAAACACAGGTAAAACAAAATGACTTCACTGAGACAAGAAAAAGAAATCACAGCTATTGTTGTGTGGAATGAATTAATAATAATTGTGTAATTTCTGAGTGAATTTTCCAGATTTAGAGACTGATTCTGAGAATAGTGGAAAGTTTGAAACAAACTGAGCCCGGCCTGTAATCTCATGAAGCTTTGCTAACAGGATGGAAACTGCATTACTAAGAGAGAGAAAAGAGAAAAAAAAAAAAAAACATTCAATACTCAACTCACAAAGATTCTCAGTACAATAATGGAAGAGGAGATGCCAGAGCTCAGTCTTCAGGCTTCCCATCTAAAATGCTTTCAAAGGTGAAGGGGAGGAACTTGAAGCCCTGGCCTGAGTAAAATTTGTTTTGGAACTCCACCCTGTAAAAGAAAATAAAGATCCAATTAAATTACAATTACAATTACTCAGGAGAGCCAGTTACACTAAAACCGATTCGGGCACGTGGTGGTGATAAGCAGAGCAGAGTGGCCGATGAACTCTGCTCTTCATTCCACAGTCTGCGGTCACCTGCACCCGCTCACGTCTCTGATGTGTCTCTGCTCCCGGGGGTCGGTTACCTAATCCCCTTCTCTTTGGAAAATGATCAGGCTCTATTTTTAAAAAGGCCTACTGGGTGACCTTTTAACTGAGGACCCACAAATACCTGCCATTCCAGAAGTCTGTCTGTACTGTACACAACTTCCTGCACTTCCTGCACAAACATGCCCAGATGGTGCAAGAATGAAGTCAAACAGTATCCCAATATATTCCGTCCTATCTTTATGTGCAATATTTGTTTTATAGAGATACTTTAAAAATATTAACCAGCATCTTATTACTGTTGTAGCTAAATTAATGCATATGCTGTAAGATAGAACATTTAATCAGTAAATGTTCTCCTCATGAGTTTGTGGTTTCAGTTGCACAAACCAATGACACATGACCAATGATCACAGCGGGTGGTCACTTCTTCGACAAACACATCAAGAATTACAGGCAACAAAATATTATGACACTGGGACATATAGTAAGCTTCCCTGTGCTCTGACTTGCCCCAGACCGTCCTTGAAGGCTGTTGAGTAAAAGGCTGAGCCACTCAGCATTCCTGTATAAAGGACGATTGTAGGACATGCTCTGTAAATGTGCCAGTGGCTTATAAAACCAGGACAACATTCAGCAAAGACAATAATGAGGGAGACCATAAGAGGCTGATCTGTGCTGTTCCAATGAGTTTCACTGCTCTGCACACCAGTGTAAATGCAAGACACAATACTGATGAGGGCCAGGCATGTTTCAGGTCAAAAGCCAGAAAAGTCAATGGGGCGGAGGGGGAAAAAAAAAAAAAAGAAATCACAATTTACTGACTCTAATGGCTGATCCCAACTAGCAGTGCCACTAATGGTTGGAAGATGAAGGTTTTATAACACTATAATCAATAATTTGGCTTCAATTTCAAAGTTGATAGAAATGAGCCGAAACCATGATCAATTGTATCAACTCAGCCAGACAGAAGACGTCACCTTTCATCTGCACATCTCTCCGTACACCCAGGAGTGCTTCACTCAGAAGCAGTAGACTTTAATTTCTCTATAACCTGCAGGTGGAGCTATAGCTCTGCAGTCATTTCACTGTAGAGGTTTAGTTAGAATGTTATTTAATTAACATCAGGATTAACCAGACGTTACCACAGGTAAGTATCAGATCACAGCATCTTCCAAACAATAACGAAAGAGGAAAAACTAAAGTAAATGCAGTGTATATATACAGACATACAAAACAAATTCAACAAACAAATGCAAGGCTCAGCTTACCAGTGCAGTCGCAGTGCATGCAGGAAGGCAGAAAGGCCCTCCATAATAAGGAGAATGGCAACCGTGAGAACAGAAAAGAAGAAAAAGACTATAGACAGAAGGATGAAGCTGCGGCTAGAAAGGCCAATGTGCATCACCATGGACCACAGCACCTCAGACAGTTCTGTGAAAGGGACAAAAAAATAAAAATAAAAAAGGGCACAGAGTTAGAGGTTGCCTTGGGAGTATAGTGACTGGTGATTAGAGTTCATGCGTCCTCATAAATGCTTGCATTACTGCTGTAATTTACAAACGATGAGGATAAAAGGACATCACTTACGAGCATGAGCCAGACTGAGGGCCCAAAGCCTGAGATAGGAAGCAGTGTTTGAGATGCAGCCCAGGCAGTACTCGATGGTGTGGATAGCCTGGTGCACTGCCACATCCGCAAAGTTAAACTGTGGGACAGGCACACCACATCAAGACATTCACGTCAAAATAAAATTCCAAAAGCACCACATGTTAGTAACAGGTCCCAAGGTCCATTGTGTGTGCATAATTATTAAGAGGAGTGACAGGAAAGCCAATTTCCACTGTAGATCACCAGCACCCCTAGCAAATTAAAAGAAGCACCATCGTCTTAGGACCCTGTGAGCCAGCAGTATCAGCCTTTGTCTTGGTGATGCCTCATGCGCATCACAGAGACTGTGAGGGAGCACCAGCCTATTGGCACCACCACTGCTTGAGGTATTCCTGCAACCCATGTTTTCAACAAGAAATTCCTGACCACACACCAACTAACACAGACACGGCTAAGAGCAGCAGGCTGTAGTTGGCAGCATATACAGACGACAGAAGCAAGAGGGACCAAAGAAGCACAGAAGAGACATGCACTTTGACAGGAAGTGGGGAGAGGTGGAAGTGCGGCATGAGCTCCTGTCCTACCTCTTCCTCCTCGTGGGCCTTGAGAGCAGGTGACAAAAGGCAAGGCTTGGTTATTGACAGCACACACGCACACAAATAGACAGACAGACAAACAGACACACATTGGTAAAGAAAGTAATGAAACTCAAGGGGAATGCAACATTAGAAAATGACAGCTTGTATTAGTATAGTTTAGGATCAAATTACAAAACCATATCATCTGTTTCATGGTAGTAGTAAAGCTCAACAACCCTGAGATTACGTTCATACCTACAAAACTGTACACAAAGGTGGATAGAACAAACAGAACTTGAAAAGTGTGTACATAAGAACATAAATTAAACTGCACCAATTAACCTAAATTTGTAATAAATAAGCATAATGGTTAAGGGTTGAATAACTAAAAACTTGACACACATTGGAGCTTGTTAAACTCGTTATCCAAACCAGATGAATTATTGATGTTCTTTGTTGTCACAGTAGAAGTGGAAACATGAGTTATCTGTTCCCTCTTTCCAACTGTGCCCAAGTAGCTGAATTATTAAACTTATGAGTGGGTCGTATAACCCATATGTCCGCCAGCTCACTGTTACTGCACCTTTACAGGTAAGATGGAGCAAGCAACGTCAAGAAGACACCATTGCTCGGTGAGGATGTGTCTCTTGTATTACCTCGTGTTCTTCCTCTGAGTGCTGCGACAACTGGTCATGCTGGATGATTTCAGCCTCGTCCTCAGTGGGTCCGTTTCCCACCCTTATTCCTCCAAAGTTCTGTGTTCCCTGTCGCACAAAGAATGAAAATAAATAAAAAGAAAGGGATTGTTTATCAATTTATGTGTCTATGATGGTATGAAAATAATGTTCCATAGAGTTCCATAGACCAGCAGTGACTCCAGGTCTGGAGTATCTTACCAAATGTTTCCGCCACAAGTACTGTCTCCGTAGAACCAGAGTTTTCACTATTAACATACAGGGAACACATGCCAAGGCGATGACCACCAAGAGTGATTGTATAACCATCTACACATTCAGAAGATAAAAACAAACAAACAAAAAAAAGGCCAATTATTATTATAGTATTCCTATAGTTAATTTAAGGACACATGGACGGAGGGAACAAACAGTGGTATCAGACCTGTCCACTGTAGAGAGCTCTGTTACTGGGGTCATTGTAGTTGAAGAGAAACATGTTGATAAAGGCGATGAGGAGACTGGGAGCATCTCTGGAGGTTTGGGCATCATATGCAACCCACTTATAGAAGACCAGAATGACCAGGTAGCCAAACAAACTGGCCATGAAGACAATCTCTGGGATAAAGCCCAAGTAGATATTCAATGGCTTCTGGAAATACCTAAAGAGAACCAGAAACAGCAAATTTTACAAACTTTCAAAGAGGCATGAAAAAGTAGGACAAAGTATAAAATGGGAAAGAATATCTCACAAGTGGTTGAAAAGACTGAGTGTGACTCCAAAAAGCATGTGGATGACCCCCAGGACGACTGACATCTTCATCTTGAAGGAGTTCAGGAATGTCAGCTTGTTGGTTGCAATGTTCCATATCTGGGAGACAATGTGATTAATTTGTATGTATATATAAAATAGTTAGTTTACTTTAGCATTAGCATTTTTAGATTTGAGCAAAGAACATTAACTCATGTTCAACTAATATACAATCATTTGAAAAGAGCAGAATGAATGAATCAACAAAGAAATGTATTCACCGGGTCAATGCCAATGGGGTATGGCCCTTTAAAGACGCCATCTATTGCTGGGTCCAACTGCAAAACTCTGTTGCCGTCAAGTGTTTCAGACCTAAAGAGACAATAACACATCACTTCTCTGATGTATTACTCCACACCTAGAGCAGGCACTGTGTTAAAGCACCAGCATTTAATACGAACAGTGACACTCACGTCCAGTTGCCTCCTACACGGGAGTCAAACATGGGCCTGACGCTCCAGCCAGAGCCAAACACGTTGAGGGACTTGGAGAAGCAGTCGTTGTAAATGATGCCCGTGTAGATTGAGAAGATTCCCATCAGCAGGATGATATAGCGCCCCGCAAACACCATGCTGAACATCTGCCAGAAATCAGAAAACATGTGTAAAAACAAAAAAAGCTGGCCATGCACATCTGAGAGAATAAACGGATATTAAAAAGATTTTTAAAAAGATTCGCCAGGTCTAACAAATCAGGACCTGGCTTGTCACCTGTGAGGAAGGTGTGGGACTGATGAGATGGCAATGATGGGATCCATACCTCATTATCGTTCTTCTGAGCCATCAGCCTGCTCTCTCTCAACACAAGGTAAAGGGCAGCACAAGTCATGAGCACCCCATGGCCCAGGTCACCGAACATGACCGCAAAAAGGAAAGGGAAGGTGATGATGGTGTATGGTGCTGGAGACAAGAAGGCAGGGAGGCATGCATCACATCAGAAGGTGGCGTGGCAAGTGATAAATGAGTTTCACATTTGAAACATGGCAACAAGGTGATAGCGGATGATGCGAGGAGTAGCTGTATTTCGTTGCTAGAACGGTGGGGAGACAGACTTAGTGATAAACAAAAGATTCATATGAGGGATCTGAGTGAAGACAGAGACATTAGAATGAACAGAGAAAGACGTTATACATGCTTACCAGGGTTAATCTCACGGTAGCTGCCAATTCCATAGGCATCCACAATGTTTTGAAAGCCTGAGGTGAACTTGTTTGTCTTGTTGTAGGTAGGTGGTGTCTGCTTGGTCTGCATCCTGTTGAGGATGGAAGGCACTGTGGAGCCACTCTTTTCCTGTAGTACAGAACATGTGATTACACGTTCTCCTTCACTACATTTCAGATATAATGCAGTAAGCTCATTGCTGCTGCCCACTCATAAAAAATAATTTGCTCTTTGTGAGTGGAAATTATTTATTCATTTATCTGAGGGTTTTTTTTTGTTTGTTTGGTTTTTTTTTTTGTTTGTTTGTTTGTTTTTTAAGCAGTTGTGTTTGCTCTCGTCTTGACTTGTAAATAAATAAACCTTAACTTGTAGTGGCTATATTTTGTTGCACAAAATTATTGTATCCTGCTTGCTGAAAAACCTGTTTGTATTGACACAATTGAGACTTGTTGGTTTCAGACTGGTTCTGCTACATTCTATACCTTGTATACCTATGACCAGGTATACAAGTACAAAAGAATGGGGCTTTGTGTGGCTGCTTCCATAGAATAAGAAAAAAAAATTGTTAAACAGCTTCCAATAAAAATGAAATTCCTGCTCCTGGGCTACTCACCGTCCCCCTGCGCAGGGCAAACTGGATGGAATCCATGTCAGAGATGGGACACCACACCTCAGCGATCAGACACTTCTGAGTGACATCAATGTTGCAGAGGTTGAGGGTGTGGTAGATCGCCTTCATCTTCCTCACCTTGATGAACCACACTCTGACTGTCTTGGCTGCAGCCTGCAGGACCCTCTGCCTGTGATCCTCAGTCTGGTTCAGCACCTTTTGGGGAAGATAAGAGTAGACCAGTACTACATGATGTGTTCACACTACTTATAATCATATCCCTATTTGATTCAGATTTTCCTGCCAGGGGTTAGTCCCAGCGGTAAGGAATACCTCCAACAGCCAGATAATAATACCACTTACAAGAAAACTAAAAATGACAACATTGAGGCACAATTTTTCTTGAAATTCATAGAAATGGTTGGCATTGGCTGACATGATTAGTGAGCTGTAACTCACATGTTGTGGTTGCTCAGTGTATATTTAAAAGAAACAGGGTCTGTACTCCAGGAGGTTTTGCAATAAGGCCAAGGCCAAATCCCATGATCAGCAAATGGCTGGATATTTAAACTCTGCCTACAGGCGAAGTCTTGCCTGCTGTCAAAGGGCTTGGTGGCCCACACATAGCTGAGAGCTGCCAAATAGCTTGAGATTCCTCATCATCCACACTGCTCAGTCATTCATTTACTGCCCACTCAGCAACAAGCATAATGTTGCATTCACTAACACATTTCCTGATATATACAACAGGCAAGCATTGAGCACCTGTCTCAAACAAGCTATGACTGATGCAGTATTCGAAAAAGTCACACTTGAAGAAAACTGACACAACTTGTTAACTGAGAAAAGCAACATGAGAGATGTATCCCAGGATGCAGTGAGTGCAACAAATGAGAAGGAATTCAACACCACAGGCAATACTTGGTGGAGTTCCCATGACACGATAGTGCATGTCGGAGAAGATCCCGTTTTATAAATATCAAATTAGAGCTGGACCACAGACATGTTGATTGATAGCAGCAAGAGCTTAGGGAGCCATTATTTTGCCATATGAACAGAGCAGAATTTATCTCCACACCATTGTCAGATTTAAAGTGCACTATGAAGTCAGATTAGTTCTCGTAACTCTTCTCTAACATTTATCTTTTAAAAACAGCTTTTTACTTCTGTGGTCCACATAAGGTTTTCTACAAATGTACAGACAAAAAAAATGTATTTACTTTGAACTTATGACTATCGGGCTGAGATGAAATTGTGAAAGCAGATGTGTTCCTGTTTTCTTGTCTTAAAACATTTCCCCTATCGGCACTTTCCGTTGAATAAAATCTTGCTGACGAGAGAAAAGCAAAAAGTAACAAAAGAGAGAACTACCCATAGATAGTTTTACCATTTGAAGGTCCTCAATGCGGGCATTCACTCCTGCTAACATCTCTTTCCTCTCCTGAGGTGTTTCTGGACACGGGTACAAAGTCGCTCTGAACCTGAGGACAGATCATGAAGAATAATTATACTCTGTTATTCCCCAAACACACTTGATGGATTGCAGAAATGTTGCCGAGTCGCTTACCCCTCACAGATCTTCTTCACTCTATTCTTCAGCTGGTCTCCCTGGAAGAAGATGATGAAGACAGACTTGTGCACTTGGTCGCTCTGTAGAAACATCACACGGTTAGGAGAACACTGCATCTTCCCAAAGTTACATACACCGAAACATTTTGTTTATTTGCAGGTACTGACAGTAGTCGGGTCCTCCAGAGGATCTTCAATTTCTGCCTGCCTCAGAAACACATTTCCTCTGCAAACTCTCCACAACATCCTCTCAAATGTGGGGATACGTTCTCTCCCAATGACTCCAGCCACAAATCTATAATGAATGGAGACATTTCAGCACTGGTGTTACAAATTACCCACATTAACATGGACAAAATCTTTACAAATCAAATTTGAAACATATTTTAAAACTTTAAGGGGTTTTATTACATTGATGAGGAGATGTAGCAGAAAAGTGTGACAATGATGTACAGATATTTGACATAAAACATTTTAAAATGTGTGAATCAGAGACTATTTTCATGCAATTACGGAAAGCTGATCAGCATGATAGTGAAACCCAGTAGGGATTGCATTTCTGAATTGAGTGCTGAATGGATTTGCAGTGACCTTTGTTGCTTATTTAAGCTTGGCAGCCTGAGCTGGTGTGTGGAAGACAATTGGCTAGTTTCTACATTAGAGTTTCAGACACAGAAGTGCCTGAAGTGCACAGAACTGAAATCTCCAAAAAAAGCTTAATCCTCACCCAAGTCTGAGAGGAGCCCCTCTGATGACATCATTGGGGTCATATTGGGCGGCAGATTCCTCAAGTAAACTGGGGTCTTCCATCTGGATGGGAGACAGTTAATGAAATATTCAGACAGCACACAAATACACTTGTGAACAGTGCAAAAGTACAAAACCTCTTGAACATTTGATTTACAAGAATGTTAAGCAATTCTTTGAAAAGAATTATATAGAAGCAGGGCCAGAGTTAGCTTGAAGCACTGACAGTGAACTTCATCAGTTAATGTCTTAACAGCTACATGTTTGGCTAAATGATTCACCTCCATCAATGCTCATAGCATTGTAAAAGGTCACTTAATGCTTGTGAGTGCAGTGAAGTTGAACTGATGTTGGGCAAAGGTGGAAAGACAGAGAAGTTTGGTCTGGTAAATAAACAGCACACGCAGAACTACCTAGCAAATTAAGTAGTGTGTGAACTTCCCTTTTTTCCTTCTATATATCTATCTATATCATAACTCTTAAGTTTGTACATATTCCTATTAATATTTCTATTCTGGTGTGCCTGTAACTGCTGGGAATTATTAAAGTATTTCTGATTCTGATCTGGTCATGTGAGCAACCATAACTGATCATAAGTCCACACACCCTTTGCCAAATCACAGCACAATAAGTGTTCATTTGTGTGTGTGTGTGTGTGTGTGTGTGTGTGTGTTTGAAATCTGAACAGGTACCTCAAACACAATCTGTATTACACCAGTGCAACGCTGTAAACACCTGAGCAGCTACCTACAGAAGGAAAAGTCTCTCTCTCTCTCTCTCTCTCTCTCTCTCTCGCTTTCAGGCCACCAAAATGTTATTTGGGCATATGAGACTGGTTTTCAGGTTGTACATGTGCCATGAAGCTGACCTCATCAAAAAACTGTTGCGTACGGCGTAGAATGTGCTTAAGCTCAGTCAGTTCAAGGAAGTTCTTTTTTAGAGCTTCTTGGTTGGTGTTTATTTCCTTCAGCTCATTCTCAAGCTTCTCAAATGTAGCCTGTGGAGAGATGTACAAGAGGTCAGCCGGAGGAGGGAGGGGATCAGAGAGCTCAATGTTTAATTTTCAGACAGAAAGAGGGAGAGAAAGCAGTCACCTCCAAGTCGATCATGTCCCTTGGGAAGGGGACTTCAGGATTTTCCCCTGTGTCAACTATTGGGATGTTTGCCTTCTTTATTTCCTTCTCCACAAACCCTGTAACAAGTTATTAAGAAGGAATCAGGTGTGCATTTGGTTGTTATATGCTAGATTCAAAAAAAAAAAAAGTATAGGCCCATCCTTCTGATGGATTAGGGTTATGCTCTTAATCACAAGACAGATATTAAATAAACTGGGGTTGCTATGGATTCAGAAATGTGAGTTGCAGCATTGTGGAAATTTGCAGCATTTCCTTCTTAAACTCCTATAAAAAGGTAGAAGCAGCTGTGGCAAGCTACATCTGAGCTCACTTACTCAGTTTGCGATCCATCTCTTCACATCGTCGTACCTCATTGACAAACTTCCGCTGGAACACGTTCACATCAGGATTTAGCTGCAAGTAGTAATACAAAGAAAAAGGACACAACTAGGTGTCAAACAACACGACATGAACTGTCATGATTACCGAAACGTGACTTTAAAGGAAAAAAACTATGCATCAGCACCATTTGTACACTCATTTGTTGCCAAACCACATAAGCAACCTGACCTGTTTTGACATCAATAATGAAATGCCCAGCAGTCCATTTACAAACCTTTCATTGATATTTTTCTCAAAAACTCTTAAAAATTTAATAAAAAAAAGAATACATTGTTTCAAACTCATAGAGGATGTCAGTTTATTTGGTCAAATGAATAGGATACCACTGTTGATGCACAGACCTACTCTGCAACAGCCCATCCAATACTTTAACACAAAGGTTCCCTCTGGGCCCCTCGGGAATCAATGTCCTCATACATGGAATGAGGGGTCATGAGTGAGCACATGATCAACATGATGTAAAAGGTATGCACTTTCTCCATAGTTTCACTGATTTGTTTGTTTTCAACCGGCCCAAGATATAACAGTGATGACTGAGCCTTTCAGCTGTGGGTATCACCATATGAAGGCAGTGCAACAGGCAAGTGGAAAAAAAACAAAAAGAGGAATGTATCAGGATTCATAGGGAAACAGGATGGGGAAGAAGCTGACTTACATCGCGAAACTGCACCATCCCGATCTCTCCTAGTTCGCTAACACAACAGTAGGCAGCTTCTGACTGGAGGAAGAGCTGAGCTAGTGTCATCTCTTCGCTCCTGAAGAGTTCCCCCATGTTGCTGAAGGATCTGAGCACACGCCACAGTCTTGGAAATCAGTCAGGAACTCTAGAAGATGAAAAATTTGATTGGAAGAAATGACACAAAATTGACTTTCACTTGTAGTTCTATGTTTAACACTTGACATGGTAGTGTTAAAGTCACTATAATGGCAGGCTTGTATCAGTTCAGTGTCAGTTTAACACAAGTGTGAGAGGCTGTCATGTGACAAAAATGGGGAAAGAAAAGAATATATAAAACACACATCTGCTAGCCCCATGCTGATCTTATGATCAATGCAGAAATGTTGAGCTGTACAGAGTTTGATCTATAACAGTATAACTACAAGACTTTAAAGTTGACTGTCTCGCTAATGAAGAAGCAAATCACAAGTTTAATGACCAGAGGCTGTAATGAAGCCTCAGATGTGTTGAGCAAAAGCTGAAAGGGTGGTGAAATCCTCTGAATACCTTACAGCTAAACAGCACAACCTCCAACTATAAAACGACCACACAGGGCTTATCTGTGGATTACAGGGTAGCATGTGACCTGCAGCTCCAATAAGCCCCAGCACAGCAACGGTGTGTGCACATTCACTGACTTAACAAATGTACTCTGTCAAACCGAGATCTCTGACAACAAGTTTCTACTTGCTGTTTTATGTCGCTCGATGAGTGAACACATCAGGTGGCTATTCTCTTTCCCTAAAGACTGCAGCTCCACCTGTCAAGGCTGGAGGTGTTGGAGAGATAACAGCTGCTGATAAACCCAATCTGGAAGTCTTTCGGTTACATGGATTATCGATAAACTGAAACTATTATCATCGTGTAAACAAGGCGAAGTGTCGACGTTATTAACAGCAGCAGAGCAATTAGCAGTTGACGGGTGCTAGTCAAAGTAGCAAGCGTTAGCTCGATAAAGCTCAGTGTTACAAACATAACAGTGAGGTACAACAGGATTTCAACTACAGTGATCATATAATGAACTTTTCCTGATATGTCATCGATAGTTAGCTAACTCAGGTGACCGGCTAAAGGCTCACCTTTCATCTTAATGAGCGTGGTGGAGTCTAACAAGGTGGCTAATGGTAGGTTAGCGCACCTGTTTAATGTTTTAAACTTTATAATAGCATCGAAGCTTAATCGTTTCACGTCTTTGCAGCCATAATTTAACAATGACCAAGTAGTATCCTCCAAACTGGGTGTCCTTACCGTGGAGGTGTTGATCCCGTCTCTGTTCTTAGCTCTCCGCCTTGAAGTCTTGTTGGCTGTTTGTTGTGGGTTGATCGTTGATGACGGCAGACAAATGAACTCGTTAATAGACCTTACTAAGAGGAAGTGTTGCGACAAGTTGTGTTTACGCTTCCTTCCGAGAGGCCCAGATCACACGAGAGTCACCAGCCCTCGTCAGCTTTGGGGTGGGGGGTGGAGGGTGGAGGGTGGAGGGTGGGGGTTGTGTGGGGGCCGCCGACAAGTCGCAGCTCCGAACTACACCACAAGACATTTTATTTTGAATTTCACCGGAAGTGCGGGTGTCCTCCACTTACGTGTGTTTCTAAATGGAAATCACATGTTTGGCGCCTCCCAATGGGGACTGTGCACAAACACAAGCCTGTTCTTTGACACATTTTTACAGATTTGTATGGTTATATTCATTATGTCAGTGTTTTGTTAACAAGCATATTGCACATGGATTGTTGCTGCTCAGAGTTCAGGATCCTGAGGTGGAGGACCAATCACAATTTGCAAAACGTAAAGCAAAAAAAGGCAAGAAAGCGAAAATTTTGGAAAGGAAACTTCCACAATAATAATTATTTCAGTTTGTTCTGGAGTGCTGTTCGAAATAATTTTTATGTCTGTTGTGACTTTAATTTTGAAATGTTCAAACCGGAAAAACCAAATGCTAATCCCTTTAGCCGGCAGGTTTAAAGTTGTGGCGGCTCAACTTGTCCGCTAGAAGGCAGGAAAACTGAGGTTAACTTTACTGCGCTATTTACTCATTTATTGGGTTTAGTGTTAGCGAATTGTCGTACGTGACGAAATTGTTGGAGCCACTTTGTTAGTTGTTGCGTCGTGAGAAAGTCACAGGTATTCAACGAGCTCTTCTGGTGAGATTAGCTAACAGTATCACCGCTAAAACTGTAAGATTATAACAGCTAACCACCTAATAAATACACAAAAGACTCTTTCGTTAGCACATATCATCGATATTATTGTTAGGAATAAAAACCAGGGTACATTAAAAGGCACTATATATGTATATATATAATTAACTATGATAAACAACAACTCTCTGTGTTCACGTCCCTGTTTAAACTTCAGACATGAGACCTAAGCTCTTTTGGTGTCTAATTTTTTTTAGACAAACAGAAATAATTCACTGTATAGTTTGATGTAATCCAACTAAATATTAAGTGTGCAAAACTGCCAGCTTTCACCTCCATAGATATGCAATAGAAGTAAAATCATTGTAATATCAATACGTGCAGCTCTTTTATCACAGATGACAGCAGTAGCAGTAATATTGGAATATCTAAAATTTAAAGCATCATAGACAATAATTATGTTTTATTTGATGTAGATGTTAAAACCTTAGAATCAACTTGTCATTTAGTTCAGTATTTTTTTTTTCAATCTACAGCTTTATTGTCCATTTTTTCATTTTTATTAAATTTTTTTTACACTTTGCAGTAATGGATCTCTGCCTTGCAGGGCCATTACATTTCCCTATTAGGGAGGAGTGTTATGTCACCAGAAGAGGTGGGGTCTGGACATCTGCTGCCCTGTGCTTTGGGACAAAATGGGGTGGAGCCCTAGCAGCAGGGGGTAAGCTTTGGAGAGGGGCGGGCGTAGGAAGGGAGAAGTTTGACGGGAAGAAGAGGCATTTGAGTCAGGGCACACATGCCTCAGCTGTGAGAGGCCCTACTCCCCTTGGCTGGCTGGCATCCCAGAGCAGACGCAGAGAGAGACAGAGAGGGTAGAGTGTGAGAGACAGCGAGTGTAGAGAAAGTTAAAGTTTAAAGTAGACCAGGAGGAAGGCAAACAAGTTGTTGAGAAAGTTGTCTAAAAGAAAGGAAAAAGGATCAGGGACTTCAGGGAGTTTTGAGCAGCGTGGCTCCTGTAGGTTTGTTTTACAGTTTTGCATTTTTATCTGTAGTGAGCGTGTAAGCAGTTTGCTCAGTTTGGAGCTGACAGTCATGGCGGATACAGGTGTCAAGAAGGAGCACACAGTTTTAGCAGAAGTGCCTTACGATGATGATGAGGTTGCTCTGGTGGGTGCTGCCACAGAGCCAGCATTAGACGATGAAGACCCTGCTCAGGAGGTGGATCTGGTGCTTGGCGCTGGCTCTGGAGGCAAGAGTGAAGCCCAGATAAACGGGGTCATGGTGCTGTCTCTGCTAGACAAGATTATTGGGGTAGTAGACCAGATCCAGCATACCCAGAATGGTCTTGAGGCTCGGCAGGAGGCCATGGAGAAGTCAGTATTAACCATCCAAGGGGAGCTGGCTAAACTGTCCAAGAACCACATCGGTACAACCAACACTGTCAACAAAATGCTGGACAAGGTACGCAAAGTCAGCGTCAATGTCAAGACGGTGCGGAGCAACCTGGAGAAGCAGGCCGACCAGATCAAGAAGCTGGAGAGCAACGAGAAGGAGCTGCTGAAGAGGCGCAACTTCAAAGTCCTCATCTACCAGGTGATGTGATGGGGGTTTAGGAGCTTGTTCTGATTTCAGCATGAAATAGAAAGGAATACTTCATTGCCAATGTGGCGACTAGAAAATGAAAATTATAATCAATTTACATTTGGCTTCTAAACAGAATATTTTAAAATGAAATGGTGGGCACAAAAAGGGGGTGTGTTGCATTCCCCATGTCACAAAGGAAAGTTTGGTGGAAGTGTGAATAGCATCTGAAAAGCTACAAGCTTTTCTAATCATTAGAGTGAATGAGACTCACACTGTTGCACGAATTCACTCTTCTAGCTGCAAATGAAAAGGGGTCCTAAAATAAATCTTACCCTGAAGCAATATACAGAGCGGTGTTTCTTTATGGTGAATCAAAACAACAGAAACATCTGTCTGAAGAAGTTAACGTAGTTCAACATGCCCACTAATTGCAGCTTCCAAACTGACCATAAAGTTGAATTAGCACCGCTATAAAGCAGTCTAAATACAAACTACTACTATAAACACAACAGAGGCAGGGTTTATCTCAGGACTGCTATATTAGATTGGAAGTGTATTAGAGAGGTCTTTCTGAAGGACTGGGCATGGTTTTAACTTTGTGGTCTCCCTAACATAATTTTTAGAATAGTTTTGTTTTACACATAAAGAAGTCTAATATATATATGTAGTATCAGACACTGCGCTCCACAATTTAGAAGTTGTTGCATAGTTTGTGTTGACACTTAGTGAAAGATGGGCTTTTCCTCTTACCAATGAAGGCAATAACAGTGGTTTCAATGGAAAAATGAAGGCAGTTACTCTCTCAGGTCTCTCCCACTCCACTGGACTTGATGATTACCCAACATAACTAAAAAAAGACTAGGGGGAGTAAATAAAAATATAAGCCCTATAAACACTGGCATGAGGGGCTACTTGAGACACAACCAACGCCCCACCTCTGGAAGCTTGGCAGGCTACTGTAAGATGAAGATGTAATTTTTATTATGCAGATTTCTCAGAAGTGGAACACATAAGTGTTCACGTTAGGTCATGGCCAGTCGTCTTCGGGAATATTGTAGCTTCTCCTTAGAGAAGCTGTCTGAACCATGAATATCTTGGAAGGAAAAAGAAAAAAAATGGTGACAGTATGAATTATGAGAGCACAGTTAGGTCTAACTACCATTGTGCATTTGAGACTTGTTAAACAACTTTTTTTTTTTTTTTAGCACAATGTGCTGCCTGGTAAACTTGCACATTACAGGCGTGCACAGCAGCACCTCTCAACCTGGGATTTGGCATTGCATAAGAAACTGTCAGTGGCATGCACCTAGTGCACATCAAACCCAGCTCGTGAGTAGAACTTACTTCATGATCTGGATTGGCAGGCACAAACTTTTTCACATCCCCCTCCTGGGATGTCTACTGTGGGAGCAGGTTACACTATCGGCATCTAGCAGAAATCCAATCATAGACACTAGACCTTAATAAATTACTCTGCAAAGCAGGTGCCCCCTGCTCTTGATGTCACTGTGTAGTCTACCACTCTTTTGAACTGAATGCCTTTGTACAGTTATCAGTGTAGGATAGTTTACATAAAAGTGATAAACAGACTGCAGGGTCTTGACATGCATTCCAAGATTTGCATTATTTTATAAAGCATGACATTTTGATGTTGATATTCTAAGTTTCTAGATCAGATTGTACTTCACTAGGCACCACATAAAGCCACATCCTGTTAGTATTATAGAAAATGTAACAAATGTGCTTATCACTATCTAAACTTGGCAACTATCATGTTAACAAAGCAGTTGTAAGAGCTGTAGCTTCCATGTTTCAGAAGCTGTTTTGGGCTCCCACGGTCTATTTACTGCCAGAAGATGGCTGCACCGTGTCTGGTTTTACTGACTGACAGGTCGGAAGGATAGGACGGTCAGATATTGGCACTATTCTAAATCAACACTGGTTCTCAGTCAAGTTTCACTGCTCTCCAGTGTCTGTTTGTGTGTTAATGTGTTAGGGAGGGATTCGTTTAGAATCAGATTCAGTTTAACGATGAGATCAGGGGTTCGTTTTAGGCATGTAGAGGTTATGGTTAAGATGACAGTAAATGTCTGGGGCATTAATGTAAGGTGTCCCCACAAGTATAGTAAAACTAGCGCGTGTGTGTGTGTGTGGCCCTTCCTCTTCAATATTGGCTTTCACCCACAGTCCCAATGTCAAGTGAGACTACAATTTGAGTAAGACAATTGAAGCATTTTTAATACCTTACTTGTGTTGTGTCAAATCTTGCTGTCTGCTTTGAAGCTGAAGCTGATACTGCTGTATTTTTCCCCTCCTGTCACACTGTGCCTGAGCACTCTGAAAATAGCCACATACTTCAGGTTTTCTAGCCGGAAAAACTTTGACAGTGATGCTTTATAATTAAACTTGAACCGACAGTGGCACGTGGGATCCCCCAGCAACAACAGGGTGTTGCAGTGAAATTGTACTGGCACAGGTGGAGGATGCATTCAGATCCTTTTACTAGAAGTCCTATATTCACTATTTCAATTAGATAAATGTATTAATCTGGTGAAACTTAACATCTAGCAAATATTTGTCATGACATTTGTGTGGTATTCTGTAGAATTACACAAAGATCTGTGAAGATTGTCTTTTCATTGTTTTACAGAGTTAATGATTTATTGAGAATATAATATCCAGATAAATTGATGAGGAAAATAATCAATTCTACATCATAATCACTGGAACCAAATAGTTCTATGCCACACAAGAACCTGTGTGAGTTCAGTTAATTTTAACGTTTGCTTTAATTTAAACTTTGATTCAGCCTTCACATCCAGAGGTTTTGTGTGAATGTTTGATAATGTGCATTATCTGTTTGATTATGTGAATTAACCCATTGAATGTAACATAATAGAGTGTGTCCCTTAGAGTGTGAGACAGTAATGCTGTGTGTCTCTAATCAGGGTATTTGGCTGCAGTTCAAGGACAGGGACAGCCATGTGGTCAACTCTGTTAGGGCGTTGTAAGACTTCTCAGTTGCAATCTACCACGCCAACTTCACACACCTTCCAGTGCTCAGATCTTTGCCAACAAGCATCACAACCCCAACGACCCATCCCATTTCTCTTTAATGGATTTTCACCCAATCCAGACTATGTAATAACTTAATTCCAACTGTACATATAATAATTTCAGCCAAAAGATTTTGGCTAGACTTGTGTTTCCAGACATAAATCAGACCTCAGCCTCATCATAGGTAGAGCTGTTATGAAGTGATTTGCCAACCGCTTTCAGGCAAGAAAGCAACCAAGGAGACGAAAAGCACTCAACTAGCAGCACCAAGTTAGTGTTGTGATTCATCCCACTGGCATCTCTGTGCTTCTTCTGCCCACATGCCAACTGTCTCCTCCCTTCATCTCAACTTTGTCCCACTACTAACTTAGCACCCTTTACTCCCATTCAGAATTTGGATCGGGAATGAGGAGCTAAGCTCATTCAGTATTTGCTACAGTACATCTACACTCTGTAGTTCCCTGAGTGTCACTCCACCATCTTTCTTTGCTACTCTGCTCCTCTCTTATCGGGCAAGTGAAAAGATATCTGCAAGGCTCAACATTTCACTATTGCATGTCAGCTACTATGTTGAGCCAGCACAGTTCCATATGAGTCCCTGCATGTAAAAGGCTCTCCAGTATTTTATGTGGGTTGCTTAGACTATGGTATAGATGATAAAGGAAACATTTCATACCATAATACTTACAGTTCCTGTACAATATGAATAATTTATGGTCTGGTGAGTTAAATTCCGAAGAACCTGTCCTGTATCTCACAAGGAGGTTCCTCTGATGTTAGTTAAAGAAAGTAAAGGGAGAATTGTTTCAAGAAAGAGGCATATTCAATTTCTTTAATCTTATCTAATTCTCAACAAAAAAGCAAATGAGCGCATTTCCCACAGTGTTGACATCTCATTTGTTGTATCTGCGATCACCGACATCTTGGAGCCAGAACAGATTTTCCTTTGGTGTGTTAGGCCAAATCCTGTCTTTCACTCTTTTCAGTGCGCAAACAATGGTGTGTTTTGTTTTTTTTTTTGTTTTGTTTTGTTTTGTTTTTGTTTTTTTGTTGTTGTTGTTGGAAAGATCAAAACCATTCTTGCTTTTTCTTGCTTTTCTTGTGCAACTGCCAGCGCTATTGTTCCCTTCACTTTTCTGATTTGGTTGCTTTTGAAATGCAAGCATGAAATTTCTAATTGAGATCCTGATGAGATTGTATGTGTTTATTGAACTATTTCAAACTGTTATGAGAACTTGAGGTTGTCATGGCAAACATGTTACATTTGCTGTGTGCTGTGCTTTTTCACATCAAATATATACTGTGTGCAGTATAGAAGACAGCTCTTCTGGTAATGTTACTGTGGCTTAAACCGTCTCCCTGTCGGGGTATAGAATTTGTACAGCAGGAAGAGGATCTCTTCTATTCCAGCACGTGGATACACTGCACATGTATGTATATAATTGTTAAGGATTAAAAATAAATCAGCATGTCTAATGCAACAGCAATTCTACATGTGTGCAACATCTTGCAGTCCAGTTGTATGGGTATGAGGTGTTTCCTCCAGGTCTTCAAGAACATTACCCCGAAGTTGTTCCTGTCAAACTAACTGATTTTATCTTTCCTGTTGCCTGATCTCAGGCTGCAGCTGCCTTCCCATCTCATTGGACATCCCCATCACACTGTAGCAGACAGGATTTACCAGCTGGGACACCGATCAGGTCACCCCTCGATTCAAACTGTTGTAGTTGTCACCCAGCTTCTTGGCTGGCAAACAGAAATGTGTCCTCATACCACATCATTACTCCATGGATGTGGCTGACACCCTCCATGCTTTTTATTCCAAGATTTGTAGACACACCCTTCATATATGAGGCCATTGCTAAAATAAAACATTAGCCAAATTATCTGAGTTGGTATATTAAGGGAAACCACTATGTTGCCTTTCATTATAAATACACTAGCAGCTATGCAGTGGAATGGAGCAGTGTCCTGTTTCATTGAGTGAGTCTGAATTTAGAAACCACAAGCTTCAATTGATTGATTAATTGCATTATTTATATGTTTATGATGCCATATTTCCAGAAAATGTTCATTATAGGGCTGTATACCTCATGTTAGTGCTACAGGTCTACTATAGCTTTTTTTTTTTTTTACATCAATTGGCTGCTCTTTAGTTGATTTGAAGAAAACAAACACATTTACTTGTATATTTTGGTGGTATAAATGTATGCTGTCATTAATATATTAATTCACTATCAATATAAGTAACTCTTATTCCTGTAACCTAACATTTCATATGCAAGTAAAGTGTATTCTGGACATACCTCATCATTCAGACTTCACTGGTGATCAATATACCAGTCATGACATGTGGCTGATGTTGTTTCTACCTTGTAAGTCTGTGTGTTTGTGTGTGTGCCCTGTGTATGTGCATCAGTACGATAAAATGGGGTCCTGTAGAAATCTACTGAAATCTACTGGCTTTGGCTGGTCAGTCTGTCTGCGGACCAATTTCGTCTACAAAATAGCATCACAACTGTGAAAGATACAGTAATGACACCTTACATATGTGTAGTTGCACATCCAGTCCCTATGAAGGCTGAGTTGGAGATGGGTGTGGTCTGATCACTAGGTGTTGAGTACTTGTGTAATAATATTGTAATTGCTGCTGAGGATTGAAGGTGTTGATAGATGCTGCAGCTGGTGCCATCCCATCTCAAGATGGTCCCTAGCTCTCACTGCTGCGATTGTGACTTGTTATTGTCACTGGCATGTGAGTTATAGGCTCTCAGAGAGAGGCGTGCCACATGGTTGGTTTTTGGTACCCGAGGGATTAGATTTTGCATGCATGTAGATGTTTAGGATGATTAATCTATAAATAATACTAATAGTCCTTGAATTATGTTGTAGTTGCAGGGCGTAAACTTTGAAGGTCGAACATCTGACGATGTTTCTATATTTTACTACGAGACTCAAGTAAAAAAAAAATAATCATAATTCTCATGTTGTAAGATGTGAAAGTTTATGTATGTCTGAACTAGTGTCAATATTTCAAGCACATGAATGGAAAATTTGAGAGTTTGATTTGGCTGAAACTTCCTGTACCCCTTTAGTCTCAGTATGAATAGCTCCATTCGAAAGAAAAGGACAGTTACATAATATATTCCAGAAGCATGGCTGCCAGTTTGCAGAGAGATGTTAATGGAAAAGTACATTTTCTGTATTTGCATGAGACTGGTCCTGGGATTCCAGTGGTTCCAAAGCCGTGGGTGTGGGAAGGCTGGGCTGTGGAAAAGGGATTCCCCTTTCATTTTCTTGTGTGTGAAATCACAAATCACCGTGCCAGAAAAACCAAAGAACTCCCTTCCTGTGATGTGTGTTAAACATGATGTCGCCATGGTGGCTCCTGGGTATACACAGGGCCCTTCTCTTTGAATGAATCTGTCCATAGACAGAGCAGGATGGTTTGGTAATATTTCCATTTCCCACACATGCTGCCACAAGAGTAGGTTGTTCTAGGTAGGCTCATAGAATGTCATGAAACAGAATTTGCATTGTGTAAAACCCAGCGTGCTCAAGGTAGTGGGCAGCTGGTTGAAGCCTTAGCAAATAGTTTGCGACTAATGGAGGCGAGTGTGAAAGGTGTCAATATTAACAACCAGAGCACATTAGTGTGCTTTTTTTAGCCTCTTTAGGGATCATAGCATCATTATTCTGGTCTGCACAGGGCTCTAACATGCGAATCTCAACCTCTACCTCATGTCAATCTCTCATTTGGCCTTTTCCCCATCCCCGACAGGCACATGGGTCAGTGATATCATTCGTTGTGAAAGCTAAGTGCACAGCTGCAAGGACTGGAAAGGATTAGACAGCTGCTCCTGTGATTCACCACAGAGGACTTTCATCATGCTGCCTCATATGGAGCAGTGTGTGCCTGGTCTGCATATACATGTAGGTGGATCAGGACTCTGAATGTTATCCTTCATGAATTTATTATCTTAACAATAAACAACCTTGTGGTATTTTGTAATTGCTGGAGATATCAGCTACTAATGAGCAGTAATGTTTGGAATATTTTATTCCTAAATAAAAGATTTGAATAATACGTTATGCAATAGGGTCACTATCGTAATAAATTCTTAAAATGTATTTACCATCACATTCGGTGTACTTCGATTATTCATACTGTATATTTTATTCTCTAAATTTAATAGACCATGAGATTCATATACAACATAGTTCAAACAGCTGACACAGTGAACTATATCAATTTCTATAATTTCACATATTAGAAAATCTGGCCTACAAATCCAAATTACAATTAGCAGTGATGTAGTTGATCTAATTGTAGTTTAGTACAAAACACGTCGTGCACACAGGAAACCTGTGCAAGTAAAAACAACTTGTAGCAGCACCTACAGAGGCAGAGATGGTTCAGTGGTAGCGCTTTAGTGGGCTGTTGTGGTCTCTATATAGTGCTGGTTCAGAACGCTGTTTACTCTGTTGTCCGTGGTAACAGCAAGTTAAATTATCCCAGAGCTCTTGCATGAGTCAGACAGAGAACATGTTCCTGTTGATATTATTGAAACAACCGATAAAGCTTTGCTGTTGCTACACGAATGCTTTAAATCCAAAGAATGTTTTTATTGCAAATTCAGAACATTTTGATCAACAGACTCGTTTCGCCTTTTTTTTCCCAGGTTTTTTTTTTTTTTTTTTTTATTATTATTATTATTGTATCTCCACTGTTGGCTTAAAACAGAGTGAGAGTTCCCAAAAGCCAGCTTGCTTTCGCATGAAGTATGATTCACACACGACTTAGAGAGAAGAAACATTAACAACAGATCTCCTTCTAGTTGAGGACAGTATACATTTACTCAGTCACGATTAGCCCAGCGTCTGTCAGTGAACACACATACAGTTGCAACTTTTCCACTAAGGAGAGAGGAAGGTTACATGGGGACACTAATGGATTTACCATCTCCTTCCTCAAAGTTCTCTTGGTTTGTAATCAAGCAGGGAAAACCCAAACAGGGTTTGCTGATAACATCATCATTTCCATAGTGGACTGAGTCAGATGTTAAGAATGTAAATAAGATTTTCCTAACAAGCAATGACTTAGTTTTCACAACTCATAAACTTACTCACAACTTTAAAAGATTTAAAAATTTTGTTTAAAAACTGTAAGCCCAAATGATATATTGCAGTAGATAAATACCAAAAAGGTTTGAGTCATTTAGAAACTGTGTATGCCAATTAAATGCTTGTATCTTTTAGTTAAACAGTTGATTTTTGCGCGACAAACTGTTTCATCAATTCAGTAGATTTTTATCTGAGTTGCTTCTTTGTTTTGTTTTTGTTCTTAACTCTTCTATCCAATCTGTTGACATGAGCCATTGAAATCTCAGTTATCAATTTTGATAGTGTCCTCAGGAGTCCAGTATCAGTTGGGCTCTATTTTACGTTATGAAAAATTATTTTGTGTTAATCATTTCCACCATTTGTAAAGTACAAACAGAAGACTACATTTGGCTGTGATGGTCTTGGTTATGTAGCTTTAGTTGAGGGACTGTAAAAAAAATTGACATGATCCTTTCATTTCCCTTTTTGTATGACTTCACACCTGTTTTTCCGTCGGCTGTGGAACGTTCCTGTACAGACATTCAGAGTTACTACTTTGTATGAAAGGCGTTCATAGTTTGGCTTTAAGGAGAAAAACAAACAAAAAAAAAGTCTGTCTGTGCGAGTTGGTGTACACGTGTTCGAATGAATATACCTACTCATGGGTTTGTACATGTGTATTTTTATACCCAGGTTGTTTTTTCTAAGGGTTACTTTCTATAGGAACACAAGACTTGCACAAGATATAGATATATTTTTAACTGGCTTTCAGTTTAAGCCCACCAGCCAAAATTACCCCATGGCAGAAGATATTTTGCCAGGAATATATGAGGTCACTTCTTGCATAGTTACTCACAGTGCACAGGTTTTCTTATGTATATGTTGTGACAGTGAAAACACGTCTACTTTGTGTAATTTCATCTTTAAATCTGTCATCAAATTCCAGTAAATTAGCTGATCAGGGCAGGGATTTTTGCATTCGGACTATGCTGCTCTAATGAAACCTACGGGAAAATTTTGCAGTCAATTATGTCTCCACAGATTCAAAAATATCTTTCATGAATGTTATTATCACAGCTCAGCCTCACTTCCTGTGTCTGCAAAGCAGGTGCAGTGTTGAATTTAAGTTTAATTGTAGAACACAACAACTGAGAACCTCACGTTGGTACATTGTTGCAGAGATAACAGCTGTTTATCCAGCTAAACTTCATGGCCCACCAGAGACAACATGAGGAGGTGGTTGCCATGGTGGCTGAGCGTTGTGTTTATCTGTTGCTGTGCAGGAGAGGAGGGTCTTGTGTGGTTGTGATGGTGGTGTTGAACACGGCAGTGGCGGTACATGGAATCCAGAGAGGGGGAAAGGCCAGCTCAAAATAAACCTATTCTAGGCGTGTCAGACAAGCTCACGCTATATGCAGCACCAGTTAAACAGGCGAGGTCTTTTTATTTTATTTATTTATTTATTTTTAATATATTGGATTGTATGGCAGTATTTGAACAGGCAAAGGAACTGTGCTGCTCATGTGATATGTCATAAGTCTGATTTCATGATTGAAATTGTCTTGGGTTTTTTTTTATTACTGGAAATGGTCATAATATTACAACATTCAACTTTAATTCTTTTGTAGTCTGTAGGTTTTCAGTCATCCAAGTCACACTTCTCTGACAAACCTATTGCGAAATGCCTGATTTGTAGAGTCTTGAAAAGGTTTTTATCATGAGAAAGACTCTTGGATGAGGGGTAAACATATTCAGGAATCTACAACTAGGACAGTTGCACTTACTCATAGTTTTTACAATGTCATTTGTCCTGAAAACACTGACAGTAACAAAACAAGACAACCTTGATTTCACAGAAAATCAAGCTCAAAAAGCGACATTTACACAGGAAGTTGCTTTGAAAACTGCATTTTCTTTTCATTGTATTTCTTCAGACTTATGCTGACTACCTCTGTGTGTGCTCTTGTTTCCTATGTATTACTCTGTCTATGAGTAATGTTTATCTAAAATACATCACTGTCTTCCATGCTAAAATATGTTGGGATATACTTTTAGATATCATTATTGCCATTTCAGCAATCAAGTTTTCATTACAATATGATTCATGTTAGCTGTAGATGATGTCACATGAAATCAGGAGCAGTAAGAATAAATAGATAAATAAATAAATCAACAATTGCTTGTGGAGTTGAACCAGAAGTGATCTAATCTGGAGTGACAGCCAGGCAGGGGGAGGGAAGAGTGAATACAATTCAAATAAGATCGGATGATGTAGCCTGTATCAGAATGAATTTAACCTGTTGACGTGGAGATTGTAATTAATATGACATGTAATTACTTTGGTATTTAACAGATCAATTTTGAATTATCTCCAATGAATAGGTGTTTAAATAATCTTTTGCCCTCAGGCAGCAGGGCTGTATATCTACTTCCACTTAGCCCATGCTCTGCAGGGGGAATCAGTCTGTGTGACAGTAACCACGTGAACTGATGTCATCTCAGCACCAGAGATGACACATTAAGCTAAAAATTACTGTTACCCACTAATATATACACCTGCAAAAGGATGTCTGTCTTAGATAACCTAGTATTGTTAAAATATGGCATAAAACATCAGCTTAAATATTTTAGCCAAAGATTTTCCATTGACAGCACTTCTAAATGCTGAGAAGAATTAAAATCAAATGAGAACAGTAAATGAAAGGAATGCATTCTTAAAATATCAGTCGCAAGTATGGTTATGTTTTGAATTGAACAATGAGTGTCTAAACACTCAGTCAAGATATTGGCGTACAAGAATGTGGCCTTGACGTACAACTTGTGGGGCCACCAATTACCTATTTGTGGGGTCACATGTATCCAGATTCAGGGGATCACATTCCTTACATAGCACTGCTTCTCCTTGTGTGGCTTTCTGGCACCTCACTGAGAGTGTGCCTTGGTAGAGTGGAGAGCTGTTTGACTGGTGGCTGTCAGCATTATGTCAGTGTCACAGGTCCCTGTAATAACTTTTCTTTTTTTGTATTTAAAGAAAATATTTTTGGTAAAATGGCTGGAAATGACTGGAATTAGTCAAAATTTTTCAATTGCTTTTACAGCTTTGACAAACCTTTATGTATTGTTGCATGTAGAACACATAGTATTGCCCTCCTTCTATGTTTATGCTTTATACATTGTCTCCCAGGTGACTTTATTGCAGTAATGTCTATTACATGGTTGCATTAATTTAACCACAGTCGTTCCTGTAAAGTGAAAGCAGCAGATAATTATAAAGCATTTGTTTATTATAGATAATGCCTCTTTAAGTGAAGCGGTTTCACTATTAGACTGAAATGAAAACTAGGCCTTTCAGTTGCAAGGAACATTTTTAGATAGCAAGGTACCAAGAAATGCAGCTGTGATCAGATATACCCATATATTGGTTATGGTTTCATTGTGACTGTAGTACTGCAGATAATGTGGTGCAGGTTTATGATTACTTATCATTACATTGGGACATACAATTGACTTAAGACAAGGTTTTTCCACTAATTACTACTCAGTGTTGGTGTTTGCTTTTTGGGGTATGTCCAGCACCACTAGATGGCACTCTACACTAGCTACAAGCTGTGTGCCACTCAGACCAGACTGTACTGATGAGTCATAAATCTGACTTATAATGCTCACATTTTCAATTTATTTTTCTCACCCATAGGCCATTAACTTCACTTTTTCATGGTGATAATTTTCATATGGAATATGAAATCAAATGCCATGATTTGCATTAATCATGCAATACAATCAGTGGAACACAGTGTCTAATTTTGCTGTAAATGTCAATGTGAAAGTATTTTGCACTTCCCATATCATCGATTTCTTTCCTTTGTTTTTCTTCTCCTTCCTGTTTTGCTCCCTCAGGACCCAGTGAAAGCACCAAAGCCCTCCAAAGCTGAGACAGTAGCTGAAGGTAAAGCAGTGGAAGGTCTTCAGCAGATACCTGAGGAAGAACAAGAGGGACCCCCAGCCAATCTCAATTCAGATGAAGAGGTGGAGATTGAGGAAATCATCGAAGAGTCTCGTACCAAGCGCTTCCAACGCTCCACCAAACAGCAAGTAGACAACATAAAGAAAGCCTTCTCCAAAGAGAAAATGGAGAAGACAAAATTAAAGACCAGGGAAAACCTGGAGAAGACAAAACAAAGAACCCGTGACAATCTGGAGAAAACTAAACACAACCTGGAAAAGAAGATTGGCAAGCTTGGGACCCGCATGACTCCCAACCAGGAACGCAGGGCGAAGATGAAAAGCTCCAGAGATAAAATGAAGAAGTCCCTAACTCCTGACCACACGGTCTACGCTCGCTCCAAGAGCACTGTGTACCATGTACCCCCCTTCACCTTTCATGTTAAGAAGTACCGAGAAGGAGAGGAGGAAATTGTGCAGAACACAGAGATGGTGGAGGTGACCGACCCTGAGGGCCTGCCAGCGGGAGAGGAGAACGGGGTTGGTGTGCATGTTGAGGTGGAGGAAGGGGAGCTGGTGAGTGTAGACAGCCCAGAGATGGACGCTCTGTTGCAGGTGACTGAGGATTCTCAGCTGGTAATGGTGGAGCCAGACCACCTAAAGAAGGCCCAACACGAGTAGAGTATTCCAGCTCTGCAGAGAGAGATGACAGGATGAAGAAGCGAATGAAGTCTTGACTAATGAGTGTTATCACAAGGACACAATATTAGTGTTAGGGACTTTCTAGATGTGATCACAATCTATGACGGCTTCCTTTTTTCTGTTCTTTTTATTATATCCCTTAGGGATGATTTTCATATTAGCTCCTGTTAAGCATACAAACAAAAACAACAAAATAAAAACAAAGCTAGCTTTTGAAACATGCTGAAGGCTGACTGGTTATCCTGAACTTGTATGTTTTGGATATTAGCTGTGGTTGGTTTGATGAATTGAATGGCTATTAGAGTAAAAAAAAAAAAAAAAAAAGTTTAAAATAGTCTTTGCTATTGAGATGTAATGTATAATAATATTTACCATGTATGATATGATGCACAATTCGTATGAAAACAGAAAGCTGAGGGCAAAATAAGCTTGATGGTCTTAGGGATGTAATGTGCACATGTGAAATAAAAGAAATATTAAAAGCAAGGGCTAGGAGAAAAAGTAGAAGGAAAACATAAAAAACTGAGCGGTAATAGAGTTGAAGGGTTTACAGAAACTATATCTGTCATATTTACCAAGTTGGAGAGTGTAATGATTATTTTACTGCTAGTTACTCGCGCCAAATATCACAACATGTGATTGATTACATTCAATGATTACAAGTAATGTCCTTTTAAATTATTTGAGGCATACTGAAACACTGAGGTTTAGCAGAATATCAAAACACCTCTTGACAACCCCTCAGTAAACAATTAGAGTTGTGACAATCAATCTAGGACCTGAAGTTGTATGTAAAATATATATTTATATATATATATCTATAAAAAAAATTGTCATACCATATTAATATGTTGGCAGATATCTATTCATACTCTGTCCGTATCATTCATTTCAGCAATTATTGAATGAAATATTTAGGGTATAATCATTGCTGCAATGTTTCTTTAAAATGCATGACCAAAAACACTGATAATCATTAACGGTAATGTATTCACCATGTCACGCTTCTTACAATTTACCATTTTGTACTCATATTGTACTCACCAAGTTTCACGTACCACATGGCTGCACAGAGGAGAAGAAAAATCACCATGGTCACAGCTAACATTTGCACATCCCTATTAAATTTTCCAAAGGTAATAACCAGCAGAAAAATGATGGTCTAAAGCGCAAGACGACAGTTTAATGACTGAATACATAACACATGGAGATGGAAATGTCATCCTAAATGAGGTTAAAGTGAGACAGCACGCTACCAGGTATAGTGATTGATCCGCCGACATTTTTACAGTGACCAAGTGCAATCTTATGTACTTCCTCTAAATTATTCAAGGAATGTTCACTGTGATGGAAGGAAAGCCATGTGAGACTGAGTCATAAAATATGTTCGTGATTGCAGAGAAGATGGTGACGGAGGATTGGAGGAAGCTATGATCATTTAATTGTAATTATTCTGAATGTGATGTAAACTGACAATGGCCAATCTCAATTAATGCCCTTTTCATGAAAGGCAAGCACTCACAAGTAGAGAGGATGTACAAGGTCTGGTTTCCAGTGTTGAGACTGTATGTGACCTTGAGGAGATGTAGTCATGCAGAAGCCCACTGTGTAACATGGAACACCATTAAAATAATCAATGGGAAGGGGAATGCAATTAAGGAGAGTGCTCCCACTGAGGGCTGGACGGGGTAGAGAACTGAGAGAAAGGATGCAGATAAGTTCAAGTGTGCGTCTTTGTGTGTGGGATTGTGAAATGTATGTGCACATTATATAACCAGGTATTTTTGTGAGACTCCAAGTTTGTCAGCATCAAGTGGAAATTTCATTAAGGGTGCTAAGAAATTTATTGCAAGCTATATGACATTACATAGGATTATAATTAGCATTAGGTTTTTTTATTGCGTTGGGCGGGGGCAAACACTTGTAAGATATTGGTCCCTTGGTTTTCTTGTTTTTGGTTTTGTCACCATGTATATTTTTTCGCCTTGTGTTAAGCTACTGGTTAATGACAATCTGAACCAGCCTGCGGCAAACAATGTAGGTCATGCACAGTTTATATAGATACACTGTCATAAAGAAAAACTATCACTTTAGGTAGGTGTTACTAATTCACACTCAAATAAAGTCCTTTTCTGCATTTTCTGTTGTGTTTAAGGCCTCTTTTGCCTAACCACTTATAAATAAAAGCCGAATGAATAATACATACAGCCTGCTATTGTTGATTTATGAACCCTTTAAGAACTTGCAAACACCACTTGTCTTGTGTGACGAGAGGTTTGGGTAAATAAAGTTCTGGTATAATTAGTGGCGGGCAATAACGAACAGCACTGGTGTTATTAAACTCTTGATGACGTCAGCACTGCCAGTAACTCAGATGACTTCCAGGCTGGCTGTTCCGTCCACGTGGTCGTCCTCCCCCTGCAGCTGACATGCGCACGAGCCTGCTCGACGCCTTTCCCGGGGGGAGGGCGTTGCCGCGGGAACAGCGCAGTTGCGACAGCAGTAAACACGACGTTCTCAACCAACCCCGACCAAACGTCCCGCCTCTTTTTTCGCAAAGCCTCGATTCCGATTGGCTACAGCAGAGTTCCTGACTGTCATTGGTCGCTAGAAGTGTCAATAATGTAGTTTAAGGAGTTTGGCTGGCTGGAAAGACTGCAGTGTAAGTGATGGGCCAGGAGAAGAGCTTTATACGTGTGTTAGGTTAGTATTTCCCGAGCTGGCAAGAGGAAATCCCGACTTTTTCCGTCTCTTTTAGCTCGATCCTGCGTGTTCGTTTTCGGAAAAGCTATCGCTGACTGTTATCGTCAGTGTTTTTTGTGGGAAACTTAACAATTTTCAGCGGAGAAAGTTGCCCAGGGAGTGACAGCGAGCTAGGTAAGCGATTGCAACAACGAGTTCTGCTTTTGGCATTTATTCATCACCTTTCTTAAATCCGAGGTCAGCTTGTGTGTTTATTTATTTTTTCTTCATCGTGACATTACAGCAGAAATCTTTACTGTCGTAAGTCTGTTGTCCGAAACACCAACAAACAGCCATTACATCATTATGACCAGGTTGTTAATACTGGAGAAACCATTTCGTGTCCACTGTGTTGTATAAGTTGTTAAAGAGTTTGAACTGAAGCTGATATTTTTACAAACTGAGCTCTCAGTGTGGGTTTTCGTGAATTTTTGTTATCTCTTTCGCATATGTGGTCAGGATGGTATATGAGTAGTGTCAGCAATGCTAGTGTCCCGAAACAGGACTGACAACTCAGAACTAAACCAGATTCCTACCTGTTCTTTCTTCTTCTTCTTCTTCTTCTTCTTCTTCTTCTTTTTGCAGTCAAAAAAATGTGTGTCATTGTTGATAATGGAGTGTGCCTTAATTTGTCACGCCCATCTGCTTTTCCAGCTTCAGGCCAACATGTCTGGCACTTTCAATCGGATTCATCTCTTCCATTTCACAGATAACACATCTATCTGTGAATGCTCAGAATCTACATTATCTTTAGTTGTATGGCAGAATAACATGTTTCCAAAAGGCCTGGTTATTGCAGCCAGTACAGCTGTGCAGCATGGCTGCCATAAAATTCATACATTGTGACCTGATGACATACATATGAATACTTTGGCTCTCACCAGATTTACTAGAAACTGAGCATGGTTATGGATTTCTTTGTTTGGTCCAGGAAGTACTGACTGGAATATTAGTGATATGATTTTTTTTTTTTTCATACATTGTCTACTTTTTGTCAAATTTCACGCTTTGTGGGTCCCTTCAGTGTATCAACTTGCTGATCAAAGGTTTGTTTTGTGGCAGTGACTACACTGTATGAATTTAGTGGCACATGTCATTTTAAATGATTGTTATTCGTCGTTAAAAGGTTGGTAGGTCATGAAGGGTGTATTACCAAGAATTAGGACTGCCCAGCCATGAGTTTCGTGGAAACCCAGGTAAGAATTCAATACACAGAAAGAGTTGATTATTAGAGATAGATGAATTAGGTCATTCAGCTAAAGTCTCTAGGTGCAAGAGAAGTAACCCCAATGGCCCATTTCAATTTCTCTTTTCCTTGGCGAGTAGTGTTGAGAAAAGTTGAGATGATAAATTTGCCAATACAAAGTAGCTAACCCCAGTTCAGATGGTGAAACCTAAAGGAATCCTTAACATTGAGGATGACTCAGCTATTCTTTGATGTGATCATCTATTGAGCTTTCACATTTACAGAAATGAAAATCATACAGGTTCATTTTCATATATTAGGGAAAGAGGAACATGTCTAGTGTGAAAACTGTCACCTTTCTGCAATGTTTACGAACCTTAAAAGCAAAAAAAAAAAATACTCTTGAGCATGTAAGTGACAATAGCTGTTAACTGAACTGTATCTTTGTGGCTTACATGGGATTCTAACAACGTAATTATACAGCAAGTTGTAACTTTTAACCAAGTAATCAGCTCATTTGATCTACCTTTACAGTTTTGTACAGCTAATTACAAAAGATCATTCTTACAATCTGCATATGTGGACTTGAAAAACACAGATGGTACTAACAAGATTACATGTGGCTTCACTCCACAAAGGTGTAGGTACCAAGCTGTAATTGGTGTTATCACTTACGCCTGTGTTTTTTGCACAATGGTTTGTCAAAATGTCTGTAGTAGGTGATGAAAAGGAAATGGGTTATATAGCCATGCGTTTATGCAACAAAGCAATAAATCCTGTACGTGTAATCATATTTTGCTGAGACTTTGCCCATTAACAGTTTGTCACCTCTATGGTATTCATCGAGGCTGTGGTTTGTAGTGACATTACAGAGGATTACATTATATTTGGAGACATTTCTTTTACTTGGACCCCCATCTATACATAAGGTTGGTTAGTGTAGAATATGTGCTAGTAATGAAGTGGTTCATCAGGTATAGTGTGAATGATACAGACACATGGACAGATATGATAAAATAGCTACTTCAAGGTTTTCAAATGTTAGTGAGCTGTTTCACCTATGCTCTCTGTCATATTCGCTTCTGCGAACAGAAAGTTGAGTCTGGTTTCTTCTTGTGAACATTTCAGAACTGTCATTTCCCAAGGATCAGCACTTTGGTTAACCTCTGTGACTAAATTTATATTCTACCTTGTGCATTGCACAGCCCAGTATTGTGCAAGGACCACTGACTCCTCAGACAATGTATGCTAGTGCAGCAGTATCCAGAAGTTATATAAGGGTCTCAAAGGCTTCGATTCTTCTTTTAAAACAATATGAATGGCAGAGGAACCAACTATCTGTTGGATCCACATACTGTCTGGGTATTGTTAGTCACAGTCCCCACAGCCCTTCAGGGAACAGTATAGCTTTCTGTCGGTAAGATGAGATGGCTGGCAGAACCTGCCATGTGAAAGTGATGGATAGTAGTTGTCTTTGCAAGCAGCTGAGTGGGGATTACTGAGAGTGTGTAGTTGCATCTGTGTTCATGAGAAAATGTATACGATGGAAATGATAAAAAGCCTTATTTTATTTCAAGGAATCTGTTTCTCTGGTTTTAAAATCTGTCCCCTGCATTGTTTTTTAGCTGCTTCATGAAGGAAGTGTGGTTTTCATTCTTTCTAGCAAATATGAGAATCTAAACCTCAACCAAAGATCATTAACTCCCATCTGCCAAGGGAGTTCACAGCTGTTCATGTCAACCTATATTTCTCTGTGGAGGAGCAGCATTTCGCTGAACAGGAAGTGACTGCATTGAAAAGGAGGCCTGCCGAATGCCTGTCATCATTTTCTTTTTTTAACATCTAGGTAAACGTTGCTTGGTCAGAAAGTGTTGCTGTTTCGATCAAATTCTTAGTCTATGTTGTTACTCCAATCTTTTTATTGTAGGATTGAGGAGGTGTACGTCAGGATGGCGCAGTGGAACCAGTTACAGCAGCTGGAGACCAGGTATCTGGAGCAGCTCTACCACTTGTACAGTGACAGCTTCCCCATGGAGCTACGACAGTTTCTTGCCCCCTGGATTGAGAGCCAAGACTGGTAAGAAATAATTGAGTGTCAGGGCTCTGTTAAATAAGCACGTTCTCATCATATGCTAGAGAATTGCGCTTATCCTCCACTCCCTCTAATATGGCAGTTTGCCACTCACCATGACTTGCTCATAAACTTTCCACATAAAAAGGTATCAGGCATTTGGTGTTTATTGCTTTTTTTTACCATTCCTTCTTGATTTTTTATTTTTTTTGCTTTTAGTGGTTAAATTAATTCTACCTTGTACCTACCAAAGATGTTATATTTTCTGTCCCTTTTGTCTTTTTGGTGTAGGTGATGAGAGCCAGAAAATAATTATGAATGTTGCATGAACAATAGGAATGATTTTGGGTGCGTCTTGCTCTTATAGGGAACTAGAAATCATTCTAACTTGTTTATCTTCCTCTTCCTCTGTTAGGGCTTATGCCGCCAATAAGGAGTCACATGCAACACTGGTCTTCCACAACCTCTTGGGAGAGATAGACCAACAGTACAGCCGTTTTCTGCAAGAGAACAATGTACTCTATCAACATAACCTGCGCAGAATTAAACAACATCTGCAGAGCAAGTACTTGGAGAAGCCAATGGATATTGCCCGCATTGTTGCCCGCTGCTTATGGGAGGAGCAAAGGCTGCTACAGACTGCCACATCTGCTGCGCAGGTAGACAATGTCACACAAACCTGCCCTTAGATTGTATTTTGTTTTGCGATTATGACCTCATTCATGTCAAAGGTTGGCACAGTTATTTTGCATCTTATTTTTTTATTATTATTATTATTATTATTGTTGTAGGATGGCCAGGCAGCCCATCCCACTGGGACAGTAGTAACAGAAAAGCAGCAGATCTTGGAGCACAACCTTCAAGACATCAGGAAGCGGGTGCAGGTTAGTTTCCACAGACCCACTGATATCGATAATTGTAAATGTATAAGAACTATTTGAATATTTATCATAAAGAATATTGAACACTCTGGCTTGGACATTTTTACTCATGCTATATGTTATATGTTATATGCTATATGCTTATAAATTATCACCTTTTTCAACAGGATATGGAACAGAAGATGAAAATGCTTGAGAACTTGCAGGATGATTTTGACTTCAATTATAAGACATTAAAAAGTCAAGGAGGTATGTTCCAAGTAATACTTTCAAGACATTGTCTGAGACGAGTATCTATTGAGATGCTTTTCTTAGCCTTCTAGTATACATTTACTTCATCTTTACTGCTATTTGTGACCGATGACCACCCTCTTTCCAGAGTTGTCCCAGGACCTAAATGGTAACAGTCAGGCAGCTGCAACAAGACAGAAGATGGCTCAGCTTGAACAGATGCTGAGTGCCTTGGACCAGCTCAGGAGGGTGAGTATCTTTCGCTGCTGCGAGTTAAATTAAAAATACATAAGAATGGTGAAGACAAACTGGATTGTCTAAAGCACCTTTAGTATTAACAAGAAGACAGCAAGTCATAATGAATAAGAAAAAAGAGTAGACTGTTTGCGTGTGCAGTTGACTATCTGCTGAAGTTTATGATAAGCGAATGTAAAATTATCATCTAGTTAACATGGTCATGTGGCACACACCCAGAGACTGTTGACTAGTGGCTGTGGCTCTATCAAGGAGTTAGGAGTTGTCTTCAGTTACTAACATGAAACCATGTGTCACTATCTTGTGCTACATGTTACATATAATTATACAGGCATTAATGGATTTTGGTTGTGCTTGATGTATGCTGTGCTTCCTGTTGTGTAGCAAATCGTGACAGAGATGGGAGGCTTGCTGACTGCCATGGATTATGTGCAGAAGAACCTGACAGATGAAGAACTAGCAGATTGGAAAAGAAGACAGCAAATTGCCTGCATTGGAGGTCCTCCGAACATCTGCCTGGATCGCCTGGAGACATGGTAACCAGGAGCACAAATTTTGAGCAGTTTTCTCAATCACAGCAGTCATATTAATTATCAATGATCAATTCCATATTTTGGAAGTCAACTAAATATTTTAATCTGATTAGATAAAAAAAACTCCCATTCACATTTTTGCTCTGC
The DNA here is from genome assembly GCF_900963305.1 of Echeneis naucrates. Classification (NCBI taxonomy): domain Eukaryota; kingdom Metazoa; phylum Chordata; class Actinopteri; order Carangiformes; family Echeneidae; genus Echeneis; species Echeneis naucrates. The sequence goes on from NC_042518.1 coordinate 5,716,746, forward strand.
CGTTCATCCCATATCTATAAAAACAAGCCCAGACAGAAGTGATCTTGAACTGAATTCAGTTTGATTTTCCAACCAGGATCACCTCCTTGGCTGAGTCCCAGCTCCAGATTCGTCAGCAGATCAAAAAGTTGGAGGAGCTTCAGCAGAAAGTGTCCTACAAAGGAGACCCCATCATTCAGCACCGGCCTGCCCTGGAGGAAAAGATTGTGGACCTGTTCAGAAACCTGATGAAGAGGTATCAAAAAATAATATTTTTCATTGTAAATCTACTCAGACATTTTTCCTAGCGTTACTGCAATAGATGTTCCTTCTTGGTCGTTGGGTACAAGCTATTGTGAAAACAATTTAAGTTCTGGTCAGTCTTACAGTTCAAGATGGAGTGAGAAACTCATTTGACCACTGACCTTAGATTTCCATCACCATTTCTTCTGATGTTTTGTGGATACCTTCTCTCTGTCTTGTAGTGCGTTTGTGGTGGAGAGACAGCCTTGTATGCCCATGCATCCAGACAGACCTCTGGTTATCAAAACAGGGGTGCAGTTCACAAATAAAGTCCGGTAACTACATATTGGTTTTGCTGAAAGCATCTTAACTATCCCATACAATAAACCCAACTTTAGAAATAAGAGAAAATACATTTTGTTGAGATTTCTTCTCTTATTTTTCCAGGTTACTGGTTAAGTTTCCTGAACTCAATTACCAGCTGAAAATTAAAGTTTGCATTGACAAGTGAGTTGTTTTTTTTTTATTTCTAACAAGTCTTAAAAAGAAAAGTCAGAAAGTGTTGATTGAAAAAAAGAGAATTTATCAGTTTGCTGATTTGATTTGTTTACCTTATCGAGTTAATTCTTGTGTTTCTATCTTCTATCTCTATCATCTGCAATATAATTTCCCTATTGAAGAACTAATAAAAAAATTTTTTATCATATAATCTTTTTCAGGGAATCAGGTGATGTGGCTGCAATTCGAGGGTAAGACCTTAAGAATTATTTATTTATTTATTTCAAGATTGAACATTTGCTTTTAAAAAGACAGTCTCACCTTTTTCTGTCCTTGATTTTCTTAGGTCAAGGAAATTTAATATCCTTGGCACAAACACAAAAGTTATGAACATGGAGGAATCCAACAACGGCAGCCTCTCAGCAGAGTTTAAACACTTGGTGAGTTACAGAAGCCCTCTAATGTCTGATGATGATGATGATGATGATGATGATGTGATTAAAAACCCACTATGAAGAACTCACTTCCTGTTTGTCACAGACCCTGAGAGAACAGAGGTGTGGCAATGGTGGAAGGACCAACAGTGATGTAGGTACACTTCCAATGTTGAGATCACTGTGTTGTATATGGACAATAGACCTGTCCCTTCATACAAATAAATGTTTTACCATAAAGGCTTAAATGATGTGTTTTCTGTAGGCCTCTCTGATTGTCACAGAGGAACTGCATCTTATCACGTTTGAGACAGAAGTCTATCACCAAGGTTTGAAGATAGATCTGGAGGTGAGTGTTGGCCCTTTTGTAGTTCACTGAGAGGCATTTCAGTTGTCTGTTTAACTTTTAGCCAACAAAACTCTTAACATTTCATGATATAATGCAGTGAGTAAAAAAAATAAAATAAAATAATACTCAAAAAGTCAGTTACTTCCTGAAGCTATTTGACACCCCAGCCTCTAAAGAGCTACAGCTTAACAATACATCCTCTCTCAGTCTAATTGTTAATTTGACCCCATTAACAAAACAAAGTTTTGTTTTAGTCTTAGAATAGGATGTTTAATGTATTTCCCTATTCCATGAATGTCTCATCAGCCTCAACACAAGTCATCTCTGTTTCACAGCAACATTTACAGTATTTGTAACACAATATTTTTCCTGTCTTCAGGGCACAGCTAAATTATCCCACTGACAGATTTTGTTATAAAACCATTCTGAAATTCGATTGGGCATTTTGTGTGGTATTCTTATAATCAATTCTTCAATCAATAGAGTTCAATGCATTATAATATTTTATTTCTGTGATTTTTTGAGTAGTCAGTCTTACTTACAGCCCCAATCCCAGACTGTGGGACAGAACATCTGAGTAACAGAACAAAAGGAAACAGAAACAGAAACAGACACAGCAGAATTTCAGTATACTGAAATAGGAAATTTTTTTGAATCATAGAAGAAAACCTTTTTGAAGAAATGAAAACACAGGCACATTCAAGTAATGATTTGTTTTTTGTTTTTTTTGTTTTGTTTGCAGACTCATTCCTTGCCTGTGGTCGTCATTTCAAACATTTGCCAGATGCCTAATGCTTGGGCCTCCATCCTATGGTACAACATGCTCACTAACCACCCAAAGGTAAGACAGCTCCCTCTGCTGGAAAGGGTTTGAACTATTAAAAGAGAGAGTTTACATGTTAAATTTGTTGTCCGTTTTCCTGTGGGGAAACATAATGTTTTTAAAAAATTTTGTCTCTTTGCAGAATGTTAACTTCTTCACCAAGCCTCCAGTGGGGACATGGGACCAGGTGGCTGAGGTGCTAAGCTGGCAGTTCTCCTCCACTACTAAGAGAGGCCTAACCATTGAACAGCTCACCACATTAGCTGAGAAATTACTAGGTGAGTTAACATATCTGAAACCTTAAAAAGATTCCTTTGCCACACAAAAATATGCATGATGTTAATGTAATGCTATTTTGTGATTATCTATCCAGGGCCTTGTGTCAACTACTCCGGCTGTCAGATCACCTGGGCGAAGTTCTGTAAGGTAATTCACCTACCACATGTTAATCAGCCCACAATATTGCCACTGTGTTGAATCAGTGTGAGTTATTTTTTCCTCTTCCTCTTCTCAGGAAAACATGGCGGGTAAAGGCTTCTCCTTCTGGGTGTGGCTGGACAACATCATTGACCTGGTGAAAAAGTATATCCTGGCACTGTGGAATGAAGGGTGAGAGGTCATCCTTTGTCTGCACTCATGTCCCCTGAGCAGTTACCAGTATTGGTTCTTAGCAGTTGTTTATATTATAGGAAGTGTTTTTGACAGACAACAAATGAGTTACAATTGAAATTCAATCTGTAATTCTATGACCTCCTGTTACTTCTACAGGTATATCATGGGGTTCATCAGTAAGGAGCGGGAAAGGGCCATTTTGAGTCCAAAACCTCCTGGCACCTTTTTGCTGCGCTTCAGCGAGAGCAGCAAAGAGGGAGGCATAACATTTACATGGGTGGAGAAAGACATCAGTGGTAAGTATTTTGGTCCTTCTTTTACTACCTTGTTATATTAGACAGACTTGATTTGTTGGTGTTGTGACTCCGGGCGTGGTTACAGGAAAGACCCAGATCCAGTCAGTGGAGCCCTACACCAAGCAGCAGCTCAACAGCATGTCTTTCGCCGACATCATCATGGGCTATAAGATTATGGATGCCACCAACATCTTGGTTTCCCCTCTCGTCTACCTCTACCCTGACATCCCCAAAGAGGAAGCTTTTGGAAAATACTGCAGGCCAGAGGCAGCTCCTGAACCTGAGATGGGAGGAGACTCCACCAGCAGTAAGTCACTATCAGGTGACCTCTATGGTGTCTAAGACCAACAACGCATACTGCATTGCTTTACTGTGCATGTTGTTCTATAATTTCTGTTGAATGTACTTTTCTATCCGGTATTATTTTGAGATGTGCTAACTTTTTTTTTTTTTTTCTTCACAGTCACTCAGCCATATTTGAAGACAAAATTCATCTGTGTCACACCGTAAGTATCTGTCTCTCCGTCTTTGTCCTTAAGACAGACATAGGGTAACTGTTGGAAGGATGCTTCCTTTTACCAAGACAACAATGTTCCCAGTCTTCCTGCGCAATATCTGCACTTCCTTACTCTAACTATGGCAAGTGTTACCCAATGGTCAAAAAAGGAGAACAAAGCTGTTTTCATTCTTGCTGTGAGTTACCAATAAGGAACCATCCCCCCATTTAGACCAAGTTTTGTAAGCGCACATATGTGCATGGCATGTAGAGATTCATTTAAGTAAAGGTGTACCTGGCATGAATTGCTTCCTCTTCACTCAGCTGCCAACAGCCAAACCTACACCCACCTGATGCTTGTATTCTTAATATGTTATGTGTGTTTTGTTTTTGTTTGTAGATACAATTAAATGGATATACTTTTCGGAGTTATAATGGTCAACATGACAAAAACCTTAGCAGCCTAGCTTAGAGAAAGAAAAACAGTTTTGATATTAAATATTTTCCAATTATCTTTTTTTTTTAAAATCTATACAGACATTTAGAAATGTTTAACGGAAACACCAGTAACATGTCTGCATCTACAAATGTGTATGTGTTGAATAACTTCGATAAAGGAGTTTGGGGGGGGGGGTCTAAGTTGGCTTTGGATTGACTGAGGAGTGCCTACACAGGCCAGTCAGCCCTGTGTGCACTGGTTGGTTTATAGTGGGTGTGCTGGTGGGTTGTGAGGTTTGCTCAGTGAGATCCTGACCTGTCTCCGTAGGTGTCCCTCCGTGTTCATGGACTTGCCGGACAGTGAGCTGCTTGGGAACGGATTCCCAGGGTAGGCACTTGGGGGAAGGTGGCATGTAGGGCTGTGTATGCATTTCCTCACTTTGTGTGTTTGATGGGAGGGTTTAGGGGATGTTGGTCCAGCATTCCCACCGACATAAATGCCTTTTGTCTCTAATAGTCCCTATTCCTGGTTCTAATTTGAGGACATCTCCCTGCCATTACAGATTTTTTAGTTAGTTCACACTCCCGTTTCACAGACATTTTGTCATAATGCCTCAACTAAATCCACTATGGATTAAACAGACCAAAGCATTTTTACCATGATTGCTGGAGGAACACTGAAGCGATAATTCAGATGACCTTTGAAAATATTTCAAAATTGTTGAAAAAAAAAAAATCCACAAGAGCAAAAAAAAATGGCAAAGCAATGGCAGTTTTACTGAGGACTAAAACGAAACAAAGCGAAGAGTAATGGCCTGTTTGATCCACCTACCCCACTGTGCTAACCAACATCCGTGTGAGATGGGCTGTACAGTTGCTGACATTAATTTCAGTGCATTATAAATATAAAGCTTTTTTTATTCAGTGCCTAAAATAAAAAACAGAAATGATACTTGGCATCCTCAGCATCTGTCCAGTCCTGATTACAGGGACAAGCATTTCACTATTTCACAGGACAGGACACGCATTCACTTCATTCTTTGTTTTGGCCATAACTTGGTATACTGACTGATTGAATGAGTGTGATGGAGTGACTCTTTCAACAATTAACCATGTGTGGATGAAACAAACAAAAAAAACCTTTTAGCTTCTGGTAGTACTGTGATGAATGTCATGAAGACAAACACTAATATTCACAATTTTCTTGATGGCTGTTGCCTTGTCAGCTTGTGAAAGTGACAAGCCAGAGGTTAACGTTAAAATATTTGGACTAACATAAGTACCGTGCCAAGGATCTATCGATGTGTGGCTTATCGTCTGTGGTTATTTTGGTTTGTCATTTAAATATGTCCTCTTTTGTTGTTTGTTTGTTTTTCCCAGCACAAACTCTGGAAACACCAGTGACCTGTTCCCCATGTCGCCTCGCACGCTCGACTCCCTGATGCACAACGAAGCTGAAGCTAACCCAGGGCATTTGGGTGAGTCAGTCACACACATAATCAACATAACCACACACACACACACACACACACATTTTTAAGTGTGGGAGAACTGATTTACTTTTCACAGATTGCCTGGTCTTATTACCTAACCATCTCAGCTACAAGCTAAATCCTTATCCTTATCTTCAGCTTCAGGTTCATTCTTACCTGAACACAAAAACCAGACAGCATGACACCTCACTGTCCTCAAAAAGATACACTTTGCCTCTTAATTTATAACTAAAATTATTCACTAGTATTTTGATTTCTTCCACAGATTCCCTCACTTTGGACATGGATGTAGCATCATCACCTATGTGAAGAGATTTGTAAAGTGTCTTCTGGGTGTTTGTTTCTTTTTTTTTTTTGGGGGGGGGGGGGGTTGTTTTGTGAAGAAGGATTTCATCAGGATTGCTCTTGGCTGGGATGTAAACTTGCCATCTTTGACCTCGTTGTTTTTAATCTTGAAATATGTCACTCACATGAATTTTGTAAATCTACCCAAAATAAAAAAAAAAATAAAAAAAAAAAAAGGAAGGCGGGTGTATCTTACCCCAGCAATCTGTAAAGATCTGCATCACTTCACCTGTAGCTCTGCAGCAGGTCTGTGTCTGGCCTCTGTGCTCTGATTCTGCCTGTACAGTTCGTTTCTTGTGCCTGTGTAAATATTCACAGGGTAGGGGATGTTTTTTTTTTTTTTTTTTTAGCCACTGGCACTTACTTAATGTGTGAATCTTTTAAGTACTGACCTATTACAGACTCTCCACTCGGTTACTCCTCCAAGTACCTTTAAGAATCTGAAATTATATTTTTTGAGATTTTTTTTTTTTTTTTTGTGTGTTATTGTTGTTGTCTTGTAATGAATTATGAATTGATGTGTTCTTTTCTTAAAATAAGAAAATATGAATGGGGATATTTGTTCTATAAGCTATGTTGCTTTTGGAAATGCATTTTTGATCATTTTTATTTTTGATGCATTTAATGGTCTATTTTCAGTATGTTCTGTGGTATTTTTAATCCAAGCCTAATGTATTGTCACAGGTGTTACAAAATAAGTTGTATGTGAAATTGGTTGTTTCATCGTGTTTTGTTTTTATTGAATGGACTCTTTCCTATATATCTCACAGCCATTTGAAGCATTTCACAGTTGTACAGAAATGCAAAGACGAGTTCCAAACACTTCTCAATTTATTTTCCTGTCTTTCCTCTTCTAGTATTGGGAGGAATTATATGAGATAACTTGTAGAAGTGGTACTCTGAAAACAGTTTGGTATTGCTCCCACTTAAATACTGGACTTTGTGGTCATGTGACTTGCACTCAGATTTGAAATGGGTATTGCTATCATTTAAATTTTTCCTCATCGATTTCCGATATGTAATATTTTTATGAACAATTTATTTTAGGACAAAACTGTTTATCATTGATGTTTTAGAGGGATATTGCATTCTGACAGAATGTATGAAGGATGATGTGTAGCAAGTGACAATTAGCATTTCATACAGTTGAGTTTAATGGTAGTAACACATTTTTATGTTAGGCTGAGAAATGTCACGAGGTTTCCTGTATGTGTACAAATACTGTAACTATCGCTGACTTGACACATGGCAATAAAATTAGTTTGGAACTCAGAGCAGTCTGCTAATCTCTTGGTGTATTTGTGACTGAGTTGCAACGCATCAAAATACACCCCAAAAAAATATTTGTTCACCATTGCCTGACTTATTAATCAGCACAGTTATCCACTTGTGATGGAATTTGTTGACCACAAATGCTTAATATATTTATCAGATGCAGTTAAAAATGACAACATTGGCTGATATTTGAACTTTCCTTTTGATATCTACTTGATGAAAAATGACTCGGCTAAATTTAGGTTATGAAGAGGCTGTTATTAGTTTCACCTGTTTACCTTAGAGAGGGAATCTGAAGATGCACCCATTGAGCACCAGTGTCATTTCTAACTCAACTCTTGAATGAATTTCCAGCCAAGGCAGTTATGGCATTTTACATTAGGAACAATTCACTCACTCATCTTCTACCACTTATCTGTTTCAGAGTCACGGGGGGGTGCTGGAGCCAATCCCAGCTCACATTGGATGAGGGCGGGTCACCCTGGACAGGTCGCCTGTTCATCCCAGGGCCAACATACAGAGACAGGCAGACCAACAACCACTCACACTCAGACCTGCGGACAATTTAGAGTCACCAGTTCAACTAAACATATATGTCTTTTGTGCGTGGGAGGAAATCAGAGTAGCCGGAGGAAACCCACGCAGGAATAATTCAGATAATTAAATTAATGATGGTTTCATCCAATGTAGCTGCCGGCTCTTGTTAATACTGGTGCTAAAAAAGCTACAGCCATTAATGATGTTACTACTATCACCTCTGCTATTTCCAGTAATGCAAGTCTGCTGTCAGAAGGCTGAGGGGCAGCGCTGTGATAAAGTGGTTAGCACTGTCGGTTCACAGGGTCTGGTGCTGTTCTGTGTGGTATTTACATGCATTTCCATGGGAAGTCCGTGGTGTAAATCTGACCCCCCCCCAACAACTACAAATATCAAAAGAATTAGACAATCAACAATCAACTCTGTTCTTACTACGACAACAAAAAAACTTTTCCCAGGCTGAGGTGTAAGGTCAAACAATCAGCAGGCCATGGAAGTATGAATGGAACGTAGTGAATGTTATGTGTCATCACATAGAAAAGATGACCTGTCAGTGCACTGTCAAAATGAAAGTTTTTCTCACTGCCATATGCTTTGGACTTTACTGAGGGGAAACTCAGTATTGCAAGCAAGCAGTTCTGCTACACCATATATTACTGATGTGATGGCAGCAGTACCATTGTTGGGATTCCCTTGAGTCCATTTGGAGAACTGTAACATCAGATAGAACAGCTAAATGAGGAAACAGTAACAAAGCAGTTTCGGCTCCCTCTGTGTCTTTTGTGTGTCTATTTCTGCGTATGTGCGTAGTTAGTTTCGTTGGGAGGAAATGAACACAGACTGAGAGGAGACCTTTATCTGTTACTGTCAGCAGTTGCTGACTCAGCTGTTTCAGGGACAACCTGCTGCCTTTCACTTTGGGCTTGTGGCCATTCTACATGGAGCGTCAATGAAATAGTGTTTGGCTGAGATAGAGAGCTATGGCGAACATGAATGACGACTTTTCGCATTGATGTAGGAAAATTTAATCAATCTCAGCAGTTTGGGGCCTCTGAAGCATTTCCAGGTCACAGTAACTGGCCAGATTCAAAAATGATCTCTGGACTTTTACCCGTTTTGTTTGCTGGTTTTTTACTGTGCAGCCCCAAATGAGATGTCACCAGCATTTCTAAAAATAATAAACAATTTCTACTATATACAGAGACATATATATATATATATATATATATATTGCTTTCACACAACAACATGTGAACTGGCTGCCTTTTTGTGTCAGGCAGCCATCCGTAGCTATTTTATATGTGGGATGTGCTTCAGGCCCACATTGTCCTCTGATTCTCTTAATTAATTTTGGCAGGTTGATCTCTGTTCTCTGCCACCTCACCTCTGTCTCTCTTTAGGTTTTTTTCTCACTCTCGTCACCCTTTCATTTCACTGACAGAGGCAGGATTGAATTAAGAAAATAAGTAATTACAACTCCATTGTGTGTAATGTATATTATAGAATAAGAAATAACAAAAACACATATGTCATTATTGAGTCTATAGTGAGATTTCCGTCCAGTAGGCGACGCTGTTTAACTAATCTCCTGGGTTACAGATTAGGAAGCGACTTTTCACACAATTAAATGGAATATTACTTCCTATTGTTATAAAATCATTTAAATGGCATTGATTATAAATTCTAAATAAAGTGGGAGAAACTGCAGTGGGTTTGCTTTACGTGTGGATACAATATGGTCTAATTGCAACTGCAAGATCAGCGTGAAGACCAACAAATAGAAAACAAATAAATAAATAAATGCACGAGTCGGTATTTTGTTTGCAGGAGATCTTTTTCGCTCCCTGAGCTTGTTATCAATCAAACCTGAGGACAAATCAGTAGAAAGTGTTATCCCTGACAGTGCAAGAGCAGCCGGAAGTGGGCGGTTTATCTGAGAGAGAGAGAGAGAGAGAGAGAGAGAGAGAGAGAGCAGTAAACTGTGAGGCGAAGTGCTGGAAACTCACTGACAGACAGACGGACAGACGTGCTGACAGACAGACAGACGGGAGATCTGCTGTCGGTCCTTATCGTCGCTGCAGCCTCTCTGTCTCTCTGTCTCTCTCTCTCTCTCTCTCTCTCTCCCGGTCTCTCTCGGTGTCTCTCTCTCTCACACGCAGTTTATGTTAGAGGGCAGCAGCTCCGGTCGCTCCACAGGTAAGTGCGACTCTCTTCTGTCTTTGAACCCGTCTGTCCCCCTCCAGAGGGCCGTCATCTGTCCTCGGCTCGTCCCGCTAACTGTCCCCGTTGCGAAAGACTCTCTCTCTGTGTGTCTTATGTCTCTCCGTCTCTGTCCACGCTTTGTAAACAGAAGCGCGTCGGCCGAGCCGCCGCTGCAGACTCAGACCCGTTTTGGATGCACGTCGGATGAAACAAATGTGTTCGTTTTTAAAACTTCTGCGGACTTTTGCCCTGATCGACAGGCGGCTCTCCTTGTTTCTGCATTCATGCTCAGACGGACAAACTGGCGATGTCGGTGCCGGTGAAGTCCTGAACTGTCACTCCGCCCTTGCTGGCTTGTTGGGCTTTTACTTGTGTGTGTGTGTGTGTGTGTGTGTGTGTGTGTGTGTGTGTGTGTGTGTGTGTGTGTGTGTGTGTGTGTGTGTGTGTGTGTGTTGACCTGCAGGACATGTGACGCTCCCTGCTGCTGAACTGACCCCTCAGAGACTCACTGTCCAAACGGCATCTCTGAAAGGTTCACTTTGCCCATCAGTGTGCTGAACTTCACAGTGTGAGGCAATGAGTCCTAACTGAGATGAAACAGGACCATAAAGATAACCAGCACACACACACACACACACACACACACACAGCTTTATACAGCACTAAGCTTTAAAACTCACACAGGCACTATGCTGCTTTCACCAAATACAGTTTGGAGTCGCTTTCGATACCTGGGAGGTAAAAATGTACGTAGTTTTGAGCCGTGGCTGTCCTTCCACCTCACAGTTCAGCTGTAAGTGTTGCACTTTGTCCTGTTGATGTAACTGAAGAGATAAAGCATTTACTTGCAAACAAATGTGATGCATCATTCCAAGCTTTTGTGCTGCAGTCTGTGTGGAAGCGCCGTATGCTGCTTATACTGTACGGCAACACATCAGCAATCAAAGCCTCTTCAGAAATGGCACTTTCATTTTCAATTTATTTGAATTGCAATAGGCTGTTGATGTATTTTGAACTCGCACCCAACCAATATGCTAAAGTTATAAATGAAATATCTGAATTCCTTTCTTTTACCCTTACTGATGTATACACGGCAAAAACCAGTTACAGTAAGAATGCTACAGTTTCCAGGACTAATGGGAGATTTTTCTCCCAAAAAATGGCTAAAACTACTTGATCACTCGCTCCGTAATTGTACATTGCTGTAAGTCAAACGACTCGGTGCTTCTTCACATTTGCCTGTTGATGTGTGGTTCGAAAAACACATGAAAGGATTGTTCAGAAAGGTCAACACAAAGCTGACTGTCAGAGCTGTGAAGGGCGACTCATGAATGGAGACCCTGATGTGTGTGCTCGCTTACAAACTGAGCTGAAATGTCACCACACGCTTTGAAAACACTGTAATTTCCAGGAATATTATTTGAGTGTGTGTGTATGTGTGTCTACTCATTCTTGCAAGCGTGCAGATGAGCTTACCTGCAGAGACCGCACCCTCCACCTATGTATTCTGTTGGGATTTTCTTACATTGGTAATGAGAGTTGCTCTGATTAGACTTTGGGTGTTTACCCTTTGTCATAAAGCTGACAGTGGCTTTGTCCCTTTCTGCACTTGGTAATGGAGAATAACATGTTGTGATAATATTGCCTTCTGCCCAATGCGATAATGTTTCGCCTTGAAGCTGCTGTGTCAAAACCTTGGATGAGGTCTATGACTCCTCTCTGAGCGCCCCCCCCCAGCACAGTAATTAAAATGGTTATATAGTGACATCCTTGTGCTTGGCTTTTTAACTGTGCTAAAATTGATCAAAAATCCACAAGCAATTGATTATTCATTCCTAATTTCATCATCCGCAGTGGCTAATTTTCTCTGATTATGACTCTGGGTTTGTCTTTATTTTCTTTTATTGGCTGTCATGATCGAATGTTTGTCAAGCAATAAATTTTTTTAGACAGGAAATAATGTTCATTGTCTTTTGGCATTTAACTTTGTTGGCAAGCAACCGTGTTACCCTGCGTGCCCCCTCTGTCATTGCTGTGCATGGTGGAAAGGAAGGGAGGGCTTTCCCAGGTTTCTGTCAATGGGGGGGGTGTTTTGGTCTGGCATGGGCACATGGCATGCTGGCCAGGCATGAATTGGCTGGCACATTGTGTCCCTGATGGAAAGATCCAGATTCAGAAGGAACAGCAGCATCAGCAGCAGCAGGGGTGAAACCAATGCTTTATCCGATGAGCCCACTGTGCTATGTGCTCACAGCATGGCATGTCCTTAAGCTTGACTCTGCTTCTCACTTCTTCACTCTCCAGGGTGTCGGGTTCAACCAGCCTGGAAATGCTAATTTGACTACAGTGGGCTGAGGGAGGGGGGGTTAACAGTTAGGAAGGCCCTCACCAATGACATCATGTGTTTGTGGAAGTGGTCTGATCAGAGCAGTTTTTGCTCTGATCAGACTGTCAGCTGTCCGATGAGAAGTGTGAGGGGGTGACCGTGCTTGGAACAGGGCCTGTTACTCTAAACAGAGGAGAAAAGTGTGAATGGATTGATGGATAGATAATGAGGTTACAACGAAAAACAATTCCCTTGTAATTCTGTTGTCTTTGGTTAGAGTTGCCTTGATTTTTATTTTTTTTTTTTTTTGGTCAATGTTGTGTGGCTAAGCCAACATTAATGACCCCATGAAATGCAAACAGGAGCTGAGGGCTAAATTCAGAGTGACAGAAAAAAGGAAACAAGTTCTAAGGGAAGTGATCAGGAAGCATGTGGTGACATGAACCCGAGCCTCCTCCCCCTTTCGGTTGGGCTAACGTTAATCCACTGGTCACATGACCATGAGCTTTTGCCTGATCCATCTGTCAAAAAGCATTGCTGGTGATTGGCATCTGCAGAGTGTGCTCCCCGTCCCGTGATCACTGTCTGCTCCACACAGGACTCAAATTTGATTACTATCAGCTAGTTAGCTCAGTAGGATTTTATCAGCAGCTTCATGACATTTGGCTTCTCTGTGATGTCAGCGTCTTTCTCAATACTCTGTGTTCTGCTTCTGTCTTTCTCTTGCAATCTAACTTTCATCGTATTTCTCTCTTATTCTGCTCAGTGGCTAAGTTGGGGGGTGGTGGAATGAGGTTCAACCCTTGTGGATACTGAAGAACATGATAAGGCCTTGGGTTATTATCTCGACAAGAATGGCCAGAACACTTCAGGGAAAGTTAGCACTGTGCCACATGAAGGAAGTCACAAATCAAGAAAATTCGTTTAAAATTACATGAATGGTGTTTCCCTTTTTTGTTGCTGTGATTTTAAACTGTGCAAGGAGACATTGGACGTAGGTCAGCCCAGAATAGACTCAAAATGGATATAGATGGTCCAGATTAATCATTTTCTCATGTTTGCACAATGCCTCTGTGCAACCCTAAACACAAGGGAGCAAAAATTGCTGTCGACATTTAGCGCGGCTAAAACCAAAGCACTGAAGGACCGATAGCCAAAGGCTGTTTTCCATTAATCAGAAATAAGCCTGATTCCATGATGTTTATTCAAGCACCAATTCAGGAGTTAATTTAGTCATTTAGATTATAGGCATTTCTGAATCTTCAGCGTGATCTCTCACCCTGTTCCTTTTATTGAGGTTGTTGTTCTCTGCTCAGGACACACACACACCAATCTGAGGCTTGGGTGCTGGAAGGTTAATAAAAGTCAAGACTGTGAACTGGCAACTTGCCTTTCATTTTCAAATTCCCCAAAGGAAGCTGGGGAATCGTAGTGAGAAAAGAGAAGCAGTTCTCTTCCTCTAGCATTCGTTTGCTCTTACAGTAAGAGCTGAACTGCAGATTTGCCCCCATAGCAGCTTATTGACAGGCAGCAAACCGACTCTGGAGGAATATACGTGTGTAGTTACAATGCAAAATCTCCCGAGGGGGCCTTCAGCACAATAACTTTAACTCAAATGTTAAATGAGCATTTACTGTAGAATCTTTTTTTTTTTTTGTTAGTTTTTTTTTATTATTTATTTAGTGAGCCGTTGATCTCTGATATTTGCCGTTGCTGTGCATGACCTCATATGAGTTTCATTAATGCCCTAGGCCTTGAGTCATGCTTGATTTTTCATGGAATAATTATCTGAACGAATGGCTTGTTCCTGGTCCTAAAGAAAATCATATCACGTGAATCTGAAAATTTGGGAAACGTGTTTTCTTTTTTTTGAATACAGCCATAAAATATCCCTGTGGACAATCTATACTGACATGATGAAATTAACCCCATTTGATGCAACAGTCGCAGTTCAGGAAGAAGACTAATATTGAGTGTATTTTGTAATTTTGTCTTACAACAGCAAAATTCAGTTGTCCTCAAATGCTCTCTTGGAACCCACTTAAGCTCCTGAATTTGAAAAGGAATGTAGTATGATGTTTCTGCCTGGATAAGACCAATCTGAACTTCTTTTGCAGCTACATTACTTTTTATAATGATATGCATGTTTATTGTGTATGTATGCTCACTATTTGGACATAAAAAAAACATGATTTGATTGCACCTCACTGATTAATGCGGTGGTAAATATAAGTGTTTGACTAGTAGCCCAGTAAATATCAGAAAAACTGATCATTGTTTAGTCAGACTGAGTCACGATAACGCCCTCTTTTTGTTTTGCTCTTGTGCATGTTGCACTGGTATAGAATGTTCACTTGATTTTTGAGGGGCGGGGGTGTTGTTTTTTATGATGGATGACCAAGCACACATTTTGTCTTGGCAAATCAGGCACAGAGGAATTAGCAGCAGGCAGACAGGGACACCTAATGTTTTACTCTCCATCTGTTTGACATTCCAGCTGCATTATTATTCTGTCACCAGTTCAGGCTAGTTGCAGGAGAAAGTATTTTTGCAGAGACAATTTCAAACTTCTAATGTGCAACTTAGGCACTTGAAGCAGAACATCTGTTAGTATCAGTCATCAGGCATCACGGAACAGACCCAAAATGTTGACTCCGGCAAACTCAGCAGGAAGGGTCAGTACAATTCATGAGGTCGAGATTCAGAGGTGGGCAGAATCAGGCAAAGAGACTAAGGAAGCCGGACTAGATTCAACGCGGAAACAAATGAGGAGCCTGGCAAATAAAGTGGGAAACCAAATAGCTAATGAGGAGCAGGTGTGCAGGCACAAACACCACAGAGGCAATCGAGGTCAAGGGAGTCAGAAAGACTTGCGCTCTGCAGGCCATTTTGTACGTGAAAAACAAACCCCTAACTCCTGTGGCAGTTATTATGCTGTCTCTGAAGTAACAGTGTTGATCTTTCAGTGCTGCTGGATCTCGTATGAGGGAGCTCACAGATAAATCTGCAGCAAGTGTTGGCATTAAGACTGATATCTTCTTCAAATAGTGAATGAGAGGTTGCCAGATGGCCTTAAATAACTTATCCTTGTCGCTTCTAATGTATCGAAACCTCTCAACCTCAGGATTGAGATATTGACAGGCTCATCAAGCCAGATTTTAACTACCTCAACTACCTTCCAAAGTTTTACTCTTCAAAACAATATTTCTTACAATTTGAAGGTTGAAACGTGCTCTGAGACTCATATATTAGTGATTACTTAGAAGTGCGAATAATATCTTCCTGGCTGGAGCTGAATGGCTCGAATCATTTAGGGTAACAGGTGCATACGATAATTATGGTTTATAAACTGTATTCTTTAATATTTAGAGGGGAGACAGTTGTGCTGCATGTAAGTATGAGTTCAGTGCCAGGCTTTTTAGAAGCTGTTCAATTGGAAGCACTGCCTCTGCTGTTACTTTTGCACAACAGCATTGCAGTTAAAGCTGGATTTTCTGTAGGGTCTGCTCGGAGACACCATTTTACCTGAGCAGGATTAGCGGTAGCTGCTGCTGCCACCTCTGCCACCACTACATCTAAGCCAATTACAGACTTACGGCAAATGGAACAAATGGAACAATGGATAAATATATATACTTGTAGATAGAGATGGCGATAAAGGACAAAGACTCTGAAAACACAAGACGTATCAGCGAATGGAATATTGCCCTTGAATGTACTTACCGTGCATGGAGTTGCCCGTGTTTTCAGACGGGAGAAGAGTTTAGCCCAGTTGTTTGTGCTGCCATTATTCATGACCGTGAAACTGGAAGTGTTTGTGTGATGGAATGTTTTTTCTTCAGCTCGATTTAGGTAACGGATGCTCCTCTGTGAACGAGTCTGCTGTCTTTGTAAGATTGATGAAAAGAGTATTTGTTGAAAAATAAACGAGAGACTTGCCAGAGGGAGAAAAAAAAGACCTTTATTGTTGATGCTTATATCCAATGGATCAGACAAGAAATTGGGTTGAATGATAGTGTCTGCTTTTGCTGTATTTTCTCCTGGTCGTATTGTACAGTATATTATTGCTTAAAAGCCAACACTGCTGGGATGCAGATGCTCTCTGTCTGTCCCTTTCTTGCTCGTAGAGGCGCTGGCTCAGTATAATGCAAAGTCAGTGTTTGGATTTGTGGCGCTGTTATCCTGTATTGATCCTGTGAGCTCATCTGCTCCCACAGCAGCACGGCTCGCCGCTGATGAGCTCTGCATGACATCTTCAGAGACCAAGCCTGCCGTTTGCACAAGACAGTACAGCAGTTTTTATTTGGGTTATAGAAAAAGGGAAATAATGGCCTTAGCTAGGAAAAATGTGTTGTAAAGAAGCCAGAGGCCGTGTATTGTATTGTGATGGGATGTGTTTTTTTTCTGAATCTGTCACTTGTTAATATAAAAAGTTAGTTGCTTTTCTCTCACAGTCTCTACAGTAAGTGTCTCTTTGTGCACATGTTTTGCTCAATGTCTGCTTTCAGTCTCTTTAGAGAAGTCTACAATGAGGTTAATGTGTTGCTATTCATAAAAATATCTCTGATGTAACACCATTTAGAATTTTTGATGTCTTGTGAAATGTTAATGGCTTCAATCCTCACCCACACATTTAAAGAAGCACGTGGAATCGAAATCTGCTCTACACTTTGACAATTACATTTCATCTGATGCTCTCTTCACTGCGTCTTTGTGATGCTCAGCCATATGAATCACTCACATGTGCAGTTGTGTAGGACACAACATCGTGAGCATGTTGTGCAACATGCATCGTGGTGCCAGTGATTACCATCAAACACATTTTCCTTCCTCGCATGATATGATGCAGATAATAGAAATAATAATGATATAGATAATGTAAATCACAAAGGAGTGCTTGTATTGTCATTATTGTCAATAAGAAGAAATTAAATTAAATTGTTGCTCTCATTCTGATGTTGACCACAAAGAATTGGCATCTATACTCACCGAGTAGACCTCCTGAACAATAACAGGAAAATAGCATCATTTGCAATTGCTATCGCTTGTTTATGGCGACTCATGATTTAGCTCAAAAACAGCAGGCTCTTACCTGCACATCACCGTGATTGTATTGGCTGACAGGAAAAGACTCATCATGAAACATCATGTAGGATCAGGCTGCGTGTGAGGTGGTGTGTAGGAGGCAGACAAATTTGTTGAGGGCTTTTCATGCTGTGTTTCCTGACCCTAAAGCACAGAAGTAATGCATAGATTCCACAGAAATTGACGGTGAATAAGGGACAGTGGGAGAATGGGGATGATGAATGTGGTCTTCATGGTCAGTTTATCCAGATAATCCCTCTGCCACTGCCATAATCACACATATGCTTCCCAGCATACAGCATCGTAAGGTAGTTCCCTTTGTTCTGCTTGTTTAATGGGAGAGAGACGAAAGCTGTCTGAAATATAGCCCATCTACCTGGCTGTGATAGCTGCAGCCTTGCACCGGGTCAGCAAGGCAGCATTACAACAATACGGCGTTTGGATTCTCGTTTGATGGAGTCTCAGTCTGTGAAGGAGGTGTGTGTTTGCCGCTGTGGAGGAAATAGGTTGTCCTGTTTGTCTAAATTTGTGTTAAAGGTAATATCCCATTTTGGATCACAAACTGAGTGGTGCATCTTAAAAAATAATATGTAGCTGTCGTTCGCACAAAAAGCTATTAGTCTTAATTTTTCAACGATCAGCTGGTTTTTTTTTGGAACTCAGTCTTACCTCGATCACTTTCCAGCCCATCGCCGTGCTTTCGCTGGCTGAGCAGGAACTTAACACAGTTTTAAGTAAAGATTGAGATAAATCATTGTAGGTTTTGTCGTCCACGGGAAGGAGACAGCTTTCTGTGAAGTGCATTGAGACAATAGTGCCTTATTGAAGCAATTGAGTAGCTGTCTGGAATCCTCTGTGTTTCCTAAGAAGTAAAATGAAAATTAAATCACCTGTTAACAAGAAGCTATGTTCTGATCAAATAGGAAGTAATTGCTTGACTGACGAACATAGACTGAATTAATGAATAAGATAAAACTGGAAATGTCGGCTGAACAAGAAAGGCTCTTTAGGCTTTGCTCTCCTTTTTTTTTTTTTTTATCAATTCTACTCTAAAACAATCGGTCACAATACAGATGGTTCATTGTTTCTCAGGCATAAAGATGAAAGAGGGATTTTCTGAAATTCCTGTGAAGGAAATAAGAGATACTTTGTGAAGCCCCAGCTCTACAGATGATCTCATCTGAAGCTCAAATAAAGGAAGAAAAATGTCAGAAGGTCCGTGTTACTTGAATCACTGTCGACCTTATTTCAAAGTCTAAGATAATTATTTTCCTACTGTGAACAAATAAAGTAAGAAATGGTTAGTTTGATGACCAACCTGTTAAGGGAATCAGCCCCCGTCTGTCATAAAGTGGAGCTGGTGCTGTCTTTGCCAATGGGGAGAGATCTGTGTGGGGTAAAGGTGGAGCTGACCTTTAATGAAAGCACTGAGCGGGCTATGATAGGAAGGGGGGAAATGTAAGGGGGCACAACAGCACAGGGAGGGGTTAGGGTGGTGGGGGCGGGGAGGGTACACAACCCTGGTGACCGGGTTCAATACTGTGTGTGAGAAACTGCAGCTTTCTGACCTCTGACACAGTACAAGCCGGGGAGATCAAAGAGCGTAGCTCTCCAAAGCTGCCTGCTCTGGTGTTTACAGGGGCGCTGATGGAAGAGAAAGGAAAAGAGAGATGAGGAACACCAAAGTGAAAGCAGAGACTTGGAGAAACAGCCCAGTAATGTTTGATTTAAAACACAAACTCAAATGAGATTTTTTTTTTTTTTTTTTTTTGTAGAAAAACCCAAAAATCCAATGCTGCTTCATTCAGGTGCTGCCTGTTTGTCCAGTTTGAAGATGTTGAAAGAATACATAGCCCATATTTGCCTCACCACGCTTTTTCCCCCCACATGCAAAACACAAAACACGCAGACTGGACACGCATGCACTCTCACCCTCTCCTTGAATCTTCCAGCATGATGTTAACCTTGAAACTCGTAGAGAGGACACAAAGATTGAGTGTGCATGACTGCGAGAGGAAGCGGACAAGAACATGAGCCCTTTGATAAGGGTTAATAGAGTTAGGACATTTGAATGCAGATGAATTGGTTGTAACTCTGAATAGAGTTTTACAGGGTAACTTTGTTAGAGTTAGGCTAATGAAAGACATATAAATGCCAAGTGCCTGCCACAGGAGCTGGCCTTCCATCCCTTATTTTCAAGTTGATGAAAAGCAATTATTTAACTGGCTGAATCTGATCATTCTGCTGATGGGTGTGAGCTCACACAGCCCCCTGTCCTCCAAACTCCTCATGCAGCAGGTTGGCTTCCAGGCCAGCGAGGGTATGCAGATCCTATTACCATACATCTACAGTGCGGTGACAGCTGGTAGCTCACAGTTAGTCAGGTTAGGCTCTCCAAAGTCTAATTCAACACAGCAGAGAGAATAGAAATGGCCTGACAGATAAAGTATGTGACTGAGATTAGAAAGGAGCAGCCGTGTCAGCATTAGAAAGAATGGCCGGGCTATCAGCTGACCTCCAGATAATCAACATGCCAGTGGAAATACGCCAATGTTGTATTCTGTCAGCTGGCTGATCAATAACGGTCCGCCTTTCACCCCCACAGACGCCGCAGACCGAGCACGTAGCTCATGTTTTAGGAGTTGCAGCTGCGTGGTAGTTTTTTTTATTTATTTATTTTTTTAGATCCACCACTGGGTGGGGAAAGCCTCGCTCTGATCTGCCCCTCAGCTCTCTCTTTAGCCCCTGTCCGTACTGTGTCCTTTTTGTTTGTTTTTTTTTAAAGGGTTGCAACAATTTGTAGCATCTGTCTGCTCGTGCTGAGCTATTATTAAAACCCTGTCATGACGGACACTGCTGTGCTTGGGGAAGTTACCATAAACATGCAATGCAGATATAGTACGTTTGTGTCTCACAGTCACTGAATCAGAATTAATTTCCCTAATTGGGGTTGGGGGGGTGGGGTCATGCTTCTTTCCTTTCCCCCAATCTTAATGCATCACACCACATCCAGAGTTACGGGGTCACAAGGCAGGGGATTGAAGATGCACATGAAACACTTCATTTGTCATTGGTCATGGCACAGCTCGGGGGTCCTGGCCCTCCGCGGTTGGGTGGCTCATGAGTGGGTGTGAAATGTGGGTGGCGGATGTGGACGGCTGGGTGTTGGGGGGGGGCATGGGGCCCTCCTGCCCTGCTCCGCCACACACTTGCTTGGCGGCCTGGCTGTGACAGTGGGGACTGCGTCCCCAGGGCCCCTGGCCCGACTGGGCCCTGGTGATGGTCTCACTCATATTTAGGGAATGCCCACATGTGTGGCGTCACTTCATTGGGTCACATCATGAAGAACTGATGAATCCTGCTTAAAATGGGCTGAGCTGTTTTTTTATTTTATTTTTTTTTTAATTATTATTATTCCTTCACTGTGTACCCTTTCTTTGACTCGGCTCCTTTATTAGGCCTATCGGGACTCCCATCTCTCCACAGATCTCCACACAAACCCTCTGGACTCTCTTAATCCTGAGTGAGGTGACAGGAAAAGCACAACATCCTTCACTCCAGCACTTCCCACAGGCACCACCTGCTTCCCTTCCCCTGTCCACCCACTAACTAGCTTCCAGGGAGGGCTGGTGATGGTCACATACATGTTGACACACTGTGGTGTTAAACTATGAGAACAAATGCAGCCAAAAAAAATAAATTAATTAAAATGTCAGGACAACATCAGATGCCAGACTGAATCCAAACAGTACAGACTATAGCTGATGTTTGGTCTTAAATTGTGTTGAGTAGACAATATCCATAAATAGGGCCTCATCACAACCCCCTTGATTGACTGTCCCAGGAGATTACCAACATCCCCTCCTCCCGGCTGTGCCCCCCTGCCCTTAGTTAGACACTGTGACGTTTGTTAACTTGTCAGAATCTGTTTGACGTGCCATGCGGGAAGGCAACGAGGATGGTCTGAGAGGAAGGGGGATGGACTGATGGGAATATGTATTGGCTCAGGGAGGATGTTTTCAAAATAAAATGAAGTCATTGTGAAGTATTATTTTTTTAATTCTGCTGTCCAGACATGTAATAATCTGCCCCCCCCCACCCTGACAAATGGCACCATGTGGCAGAGACGTTGCACCAGGACTAGTTGCTTCTCATGTTTTGCTGGTGACAAAGTGATTTGCCACGAATGGACGAAGGAATGTGATGCTAATGTGCAATAATGTCACTGCAATGTGACAAGCCTCCATATAAGTTCAAACTTAACACCGAGATAATGTTTCTGTTTCAATGTCGATTCATTACATCCTGATTTAGAATGAGAACAGTTTTTAAACTTTGGTTGATTTAAACAACAAACAATTTATATTTGCAATGCTATTTACTTTCCTCCAAATATGAATTATCTACACTGCGTGCACAATTTGGCAAGTTTTATTTTTGAGGATTCATTTTGTTATTGTACAACTACAATAACAATAAGATAACAACAACTACCTGAACATTTTAGTAGTAAAAGTGACGTTTTGGCTTTCTTGAGAGAATATTTATATGTACACCATTATTAGGCAACTATTAGAGTGCAGAATTATTATGCAACTAAATGAAAAACAAAGATTTTCCCATCTCACTTGTTTATTTTCACCTGTTAAAGTGAGAATAAGAAACAAAGTCAACATTTACAAATAAACATTTCTGAAATTTAAAAAAAAAACAAAAAACCCACAACCCTCTGTGACCAATATAGCCACCTCTCTTTTTGATAACAGTCACAAGCCTTCCATTCACAGACTGTCAGTTTCTTGATCTGGTCAGAATCAACTTTTTGTGCAGACACAACCACAGCCTCCAGACACTGTTCAGAGAGGTGTACTGTTTACCTTCACTGTAAATTTCCTGCTTAAGAAGGGCGCAAAAGTTCTCAATAGGGTTAAAGTCAGGTGAAGAAGGGGGCTGTGCCATTAGTTCCTCCTCTTTAAGGCCTTTACTGGCCAGCCACGCTGTGGAGTACTTTGATGCGACAGAGCGTTGTCTTGCATAAAAATCAAAGTCTTCTTGAAAGACGCAGACTTTTTCCTGCACCACTGCTTGAAGAAAGTGTCTTCTGAAAATTGGCAGTAGGTCTGAGAGTTGATTTGAGTCCATTTTCAACCCGAAAAGGTCCAACTAGCTCATCTTTAATAATACCTGCCCACACCAGTACCCCACCTCCACCTTGCTGGCGTCTGAGTCGAAGTGGAGCTCTGTGTCCATTATTGATCCAACCACGGGCCCATCCATCTGGTCCGTCAAGAGTCACTCTCATCTCATCAGTCCACAAAACCTTTGAAAAAAAATCTGTCTTCAGATATTTCTTGGCCCATTCTTGGTGTTTCAACTTATGTCTTGTTCAGAGGTGGTCGGGTTTCAGCCTTTCTTACCTTGGCCATGTCTCTGAGAACTGAACACCTCGTACTTCTTGACACTCCAGGTAGGTTGCAGTTGTGGAATATGGCAGCACTGGAGGAAAATGGGTTCCTGGTAGCTTCATGTTAGATTCTTCTCAAATGTTTGGCGGTTAATTTGTGTCTTTTCTTCTCGACACGTTTCTTGCAACCTTGTTGACTATTTGCAACAAAACGTTTGATGGTTCTGTGATCACTCCCCAATATCTAAGATATTTCAAGAGTTCTGCATTCCTCTGAAAGACTTTTTACAATTTGTGACTTTTCAGAGTCAGTTAAATCTTTTTTTTTTTTTTTTTTTTAATAATTAATAATTTTATAATTATGCACACCTTGATATAGGGTGTTGATCTCCTTAGGCCACACCCTCCCCTCGTTACATAAATACACATCACCTGATATGCATTAAATCCAATAAGCATTCAAGTTTATACAGCTTGGAGTTGGAAATTATGGATAAAATGATGACATGGTCAAAATAGTCACTTGCCTAATAATTGTGCACACAGTGTACATCAACAGTTTGAAAAAGTTTGAGATTATTTGTGGGAAACTGAAGGAGCTTTTGGAGTCTTTTTTCATATATGTGGTTGTACATACTCGTATCTGTGCTCTGATCTTTTGCGAGTGGTACCTTAAATTGTACATAACGCACGTGAAAATATTCTGATGTAAAAATCCTCACATAAGTTCCATTTTTAGTTTCCATGGGGACCTGATATTGAACAATACAGGTAGAAAATGGTGAACTGTTTATGATTTCTGCTTTGTGTGTGGGGACTCGACTGTTACATCATCCATAATGCCTGACAGAAGGATAGCATGGGGCATCAGTGTCCACTCACGCTGTTTTCATGTGGAACACACACAGCAGTTGGGCTTTAAAACTGTCATGTTGCTAAAGGTCTGTGTTATTAGATTAGAGTTTCAACTGCATGTGATTGGTTAAGAAGAGAGGGGGACGGGACTTGATGACAATTACCTTAAAACCCTCAGCCAACACATGCACTGGTGATGTTATTTGTGTGACCCTGTTTCATGTCACTTGTTTCCAATTCATCTATGTAGGTTAAGCTTCTTGGTGGATGATTATTTTGGAAAAGGGTTGTTCTTTCTTGCCAGTGAGTCTAAAACATTTTTGCTCCAAGCATGTAGTCATCCCAGAGATTGTTATTCAGATGGAAGAGCTGCTTGGTTGGTTCTGCCGACAACTGAAGTCAACATATTAAGAAATTATTCTGGAAGTCATTTGCTGGGAATTGACTGAGCCTATCAGTCAGATGTAATATAGGCGACAATGTGGTGTGATGATAATGTGACTCCTTCATGAACAAATAGTGGAATTAATTCACTGTCTGTGCAGAGAAGCTTGTTTTTTATGACTCCAGTTTCAAAAATTGGAACCAGAGACCAGTGACATCTGACTGGCATCCCAAGTTACTAAATACTTCCATACCCAGCCAGACCACCATGAGTAAAAGGTGAAGCATTTGCTTGTTTCAGTAACTAGTACTGTGACGTGGCGCACGGCCGTTTCAAAGCTTCGAGCTTGTACTTTTTGACACCAGAAGAAAACGCTTTTGGAGGAGAGGGTGGAGCTGAGGAGGAGTGAGGGGTGGATCTGACCTGCTCTTATCTCCATCCTGATGATTTTTGCTCGAGATGGCCTTCATTTAAAAAAATTAAGGTAATCTTGAATAAATAAAAAAATAAAATAAAATAAAATGAACAAACGAGGCACTGACACCATGAAGTTTGAAATAGGGCCATTTTCATAGTCCTGATGGTCAGAAGAGATCTAAGGCACTTCAGCATAGTCTCATGTTTTAGTCTAGGAGCCTGGTCATTTATGTAGCCTACGTACAGTCGTGAAAGCTTGTGAAAATGGCCAAGCGACATATGTGTATGAACACATTGGGAGTGACTGGCAGTCCGTGGGTGTAAGAGGTAACAGGTCAGATTTAGAACTGATGTCTGTTTTTACAGATGGACCAACACTATCTTGGTCTCATTATAGCAGAGTGCGATGGCAGGCGGTGACAACTGGCCTCCCGGTCATCCCTGCTGTCTGTCTCTACTTGGTGGTTTTCTGGCCGCAAAGTTTTGCTCCAAATGCGGCTCCACTCCACCAAGCTGGCATTCCTGCCGCTGCGCATTTGAGCTGCAGGCTATGTCCACATTTAACACTTCCTCCGGGGCCCAGATTATATAATTTCACCCACTGGTCCTCTGCAGTTGACACCAACACACATGGATGCCCATAAAAAAGTACACACACGTAACCAAATACAGAGAGACTTGTGCGTTTTAGCCCTCATGCATGCATACACAGAGAAATGTGAACCAGCCCAAAGTGTGAATCCAGGACAGAAAAGGGAAGCTCAGTGTAGCAAAACTGTTGCAGACACAGATAAGACAAGCACAGAACATTTGCCACTCATCTATAAAACTGCAATCTCATGACGACAAAAATTTGGTGTCTGATAAATAAATTATGAAGCAGCCTTTCATGTTTTGTGTATCTTTGCAAAGGCACATAAAACGTGTGTAGACCATCTAGGGGTCTATATGTATGTATGTATATATATATATTAAGCTGCAGAGACATTAAATGCATTTTTAATGTGTGAATCTGCAATTTATAAAAAGAGTAAATTTAAGTGAACTACTGTTTGTTTGTTTTTGTTTTTTTGTGTAACAAAAGCCAGATTGTGAAATGTTATTTAGATAGCTTGGACATCGCAAAACAACCCTTTTTGTTGTCATCCCGATATAGAGGAAGGAAATATAATATCACACATACAAGAGTTATATTTAACAGTAATTTTTTTATGAAGATGAGAAAGGGACAGATTGAAAGCTGCTGCAAAGCCTTTTGTCATAACGAAGGAATAGCTCGGATTTGTTATTGATAGGGAATTACAAACAAAATTGTGTGTTATCATACAATTTCATAGACTGTTCATAACTTAAGTCATTTGTGCGCACATTATTTTTATTCATTTGTTGACAATCACGTTTAAGCAGCTGGTGTCGTTTCCTAAGGTGACAACTTAATGCGGGGCATAGATTGACATCAGGGTTAGGTGTGTTTCTGATAGACAGAGGAGTCTATCCTGTGACAAAACGCAGTGTAATCCAAGGATAAACACACCACACCACTGTGCACCACTTCTTCAGTGGTGTTTGGTTATAAGTGATTCTCGTTATAGTTGTTTTTATTTAATGACCTATATATTCTATGATTTTGTGGTCAATGTCTGTCTGTACCATTCAAAGTCTACAGCTTAAAACAAATCAAGTCAACTGAAATCTATTTATGTAGAGTTATATCAAGATACTTTACATATAGAGCAGGTCTAGACTGACAAATCCCTCCATGAGCAAGGACTTGGTGACAGTGTGAAGGAAAAAGTTCCCTTAAGAGGCAGAAAGACAAAGCCTGATGGGAGAACGCCTAACAAGTTAGAGTTAGAGGTGATGTCTGTTACCGGTGCCTTCAGGGACATTCAATGTTTGCATTTTTAATGAAGGAGGACAAAGATTAACTAACAATAACAATTGTTGATTGCAGTGGAAAAAGTATTGACCGACAGCTCAGTAGAGCCCAGCTGCTAACTTGTGTTAAACAACAATACATGCAGCCAAGCAACAGTAATGTCCTGCTGCTTTTTCTCCATGTGCTAAGTGTGTCAGTGCCATTTATTTAAAAAAAAAAAAAAAAAAAGTCTCTGCCAGCTCTCTGTGATCGTAACATTTCAAATGTGTTTGTGTTTTTTGAGCAGATTATTTCACCACAGTCCAACTGTGCACCTACTGTGCAATATGAAGGTTGTGCCACGCTCGAACAAACAAGAGATTCAGCCTCGCCCTTGAAAGTACTCCAAAACAGCCTCCTTCTCACATATAGGCTACAGCCTTTCTCACCTCAAATACCCTGACTTCCTCTTAGGCGCCTTTCCAGATGGTTGGAGAGTGTGAGCCGGAGAGAGAGAGAGAGAGAGAGAGAGGCGGGGGGGGGTTACACAAAGCAGATCATTGGCTGGTCGGGCACTCGCTGGAAGAGGTTTAGGGTGGGGGTTTCAGAGGCTAGTAGGCCAGCTGAGCACAATGAGGTCATGCTGCCAGAGACTCAGTGAGTACAGAGAATACAGTGATTGAGATCTGTGAGAAGCATTTATTCCCTCACTCTGCAGCCGTGTCTTCATCGAGCCATGTTGTGATTTTGTTAAGAGTCTGGCTAGGCGCTGTAATATGACATTTTAGAAGATAGAGCCCACTTTACAATAAACACTCAGTATTAACCATCATGCTTTATAGTCTATGATGCTTACTGGCAGAACAATTGATTTTAATAGCATTTCAGTTTTCATAGGGACATTTTGATTCAGTGTACTTGCTGTAGAAGCCCCTGGGCAAATTCAAAGGACTGAATCTATATCTCCGCCTCTTTACCCGACTTATTGCTTTAAATAGTCTTGAAAAGTCACAAAACTGAAACATCACTGCAAGCATAAGGCCTCTCTGTCAATAAATAAAGCCCAAATGTGCTTGTGCATAAAGTTGCATAAGGAAGAATATTTGATCTACTGCATGTTGTCTGGCCGCAGAGAGCCAAGCATTTGTTGGCCACTTTAAAACAAGCGTGATGATTGAGTTTTGCTTTCCACATCTGTGAGCACACAGGGGATTTAGGGTCCACGTGACGTAAATTTCAACATCAAGAGCCATGCACAGGGCTACAAACGCACCTCCTGGTCATGTGCTCGTTTAAGAGGACTTGGAAATAACAACCTGGTTTCCATAGCTGTTTGTTGTGTGCGTCTGAAAGAGACTAATTCAGGCCAAAGGCAAGCTGATGACACACAATCTTATTTTTCCGGCGAGGTGGCTGAGTCGGACAAGGCGATGTCACCTGCAGTATATTATGGCTCCCTGATTGATCTCACTTTAATCGGAATACTGCTCCATCATTCAACCAGCCGGCTGCCCTGCTTAGTCACAGCACCAGCCAATGACACGGAAATAACAAATTGCTAAGTCCTGGTGGCTCATCAGGCAAGCAGCTCAGGCAAAATGAAGGCACTGCAGTTGATCAGGTTATTCACAAATAAATGTAATGATGCACCAGCAAATATACGAAAGGAAGACTAGATCACAACTTTGTGTGTAACTGGTCAGTGTGTGAATTGAGGGACGTGGTTGAAAAATCTTTTGGAGCCATTATATCTGGGCCTTAAGGCTACACATTAACCAGCAGTTACATTTTCATTCTGCTCCTCTGATGCCGGACTTTTACGAGTCGACCATAATCTAACATAAAAATATTAACCAGTAGTAGTACGAATGATGAAATAATCTTTGATGGTGATTTTCAGTCGTTTACTTTGTGTTCATCTGTGCAGTAATAAAAATGTGCTTGTCAGCATGTGGTTTTCCTGCACAAAGCCAGGTTTATTCCTCTCTCCTGTGCGCAGACGGTTTACACAAGTAATTGATAGGCGTGCTAATCTGAAGTCAAATTCACTGCAAGTGCAAACACACTTAGCCAATAAAGCTGCTGAAAAGTAAAGCTTGATTTCCTTTTCTTTCATTATATGCGAAATGAAATGAAACCAGGATTTCATCTTCCCTTTTCTCGTTTTTTTTTTTCCCCCTCGTCTTATCTGCTTCCTCTAAGAATTTTAGCAGACCTACAAACCCATGGACATTTGTGCAGGCTTCAGGTCCTAACTATATTTTCTCACAGGAGCAGGCTACAAACTTCTCTGTCCCTTGGCAATAATTTTTTAATCTGTTTACATTTGTGTACAGGCGTGTGGACAAATATCTCAAATTCCAACACACTTCATATAATCTTGCAGTTTACACATCTGGGAAAGATCATTGTCACAAAGATAGAAAAAAGAGCATTACATTTGATTGCATGTGTGGATATGAACTTGAATCTGTGGAATTGGTAGAAAGCAAACCTCAAACCGGCCCTCCAGACTGGAGCGTGTTTGGTATCGCTTAGTGTGCTTTCAGGTAAAGGCTCTGCTAGTTTTCTGCCACAGCCACAAAATAGCCCCCCTACCAGCCACAGACCATTTTGAAAGTGGCGACATAATGCCTGTCTTTGAGTCATCATCATTACATACAGTGTATCTACAGGCCCCCCTGCAGCTCCGTGCGTCGTCAGTCTGTCACATTTTTTCCTTCCCCCAAGCAGAAAGTCTGTTTGTGTCAAAGAGTGCTATAGAAACAGCAAGATGTCAGCTCTCGTACAGAATAAATTGTATTTGAACATAATAACAACAGGACAGCTGCTGTGTCTCCTCTGTACGGAAATTGTTCAGCCCGATCCACCAATCCACGGCTGATAATTGTTGAGTAGAGATTCTGGTGTCTCTGGTGTCTACGGTGATTATACAACATATTGTATCAAACTGACAAAACTCCTTTACCCCTTACCCATGAATTATTAACACATCTCTGTTTTATGTTCATTTTACATTATTAATAATACCAATCAGTAAACTCTTTACAAAACCACCAAACACACAATCACACTGCAAATACTCACAAGGCAGTCAAAGATGGATAGATAGGGCAGGGTGAGTTTGTAGCAGATGAAGCAATTTGAGCACCTACACATGTGCTCTTTGTTCAATGTGTTTAAATTCATAGTCACCAGTCAGATTCACTATCTTTTATTTTCCCACGGAATCACATCTGTTGTCATCTGTGGTACTCTTCAACCATGTTTTTTTTTTTTTTTCACGCTTGTTTTTACTTTGATGAAGAAATGTTATGAATGTGCTTCTGTTTCGCGTCCTCTGTGTGTTTTCTTAAATTCTTAAGAAATTCTTAAATTGGGCGATTCCTCTCAGGGTTGAATGGACATTTTTCTACAGTTCATTTTCCGCCGTCTTTGCCTCTGTGTGAATGTGTGTATGAATACACTTCTGTTTTCATTCTTCAACCATTCGATGTCAGTTTAAAATCACCCTCACCTGAGGCATGTCACCTTTGAAAATGTGCTCGGTTTCGGTCTCAATGTGATCTGATGTTAATCACATACACAGACAGACAGAGCTAGTGACGGCCCAACAATCATCTCATCTGTCTCGTGACAATGCCAAGATGGCAGCCATGTTCCACCCTGGCCCTTCTTGAGCCTGTTCTGTGGAGAAGTAACAACAGGAGCTGACACTGTGCGCGATGGGAGAGACCCCCAGGGCAGAGTTCAGCTCTAAATGTGATTCAGTCTTCAAACGTGTTCCCTCTTCAGGATTAATCCAGTCTGGTGCTTGTGGGCCATATTTAATAAAGTTTTCCACATTTAAATGTGACACAATAGACGAGCCCCGTGTCACACCCTGCACATGTTGATGTGCACAAGTGCACGCACAAAATCACACAGAAACACATTACTGAGCTAAGGAGCGATCTTTCTCACATTGACAGCGTGATGTGATGTGGGCTGGAGCATAGCAACAGGACCTCAGGGCAGGTTGCAGAGCACAAAGACCCTCTTGTCACTTGATGTCCCTCCCTTTCAGCTTCTGGCACATTTTCTCGTCATGTGCTCTTCTATGACAACAAGTCTCCCGTGTCTTCTTCTTCTATCGTTGTTTGCGTTTTTACCTTCAAAATTAACTGAGTGTATCGTCTGCTTTAAATCACTCATTTTCAAGAAAGTTTGGAGTGTTTTTTGCTCAGCTTCTTCTCTGCTCTGAAGATGAGGGGCAGGTCAGCCACTCGCCGTTAGACCTTCCTCTGAACTTGTCAACCTGCTAAATATTGAAATCACAAGATACTATTGACCCCTCTTTATGTGAAATTGAAAATATCAGGCAGAAAATGAGAATGTTATTGCATTTGTGCTGTCAAAAAAAGTTGATGAATTGACAATATGTACCAAGCACGTTGTTTGCATGTCGGAGGGCAGCCGGCTAGATCGGTGGGGATGTTTGGAATAGATCTGCTTCTCTGCAATCCAGTGTGGCTCAAGATTTGGTTGTGTCCAAAATCCATGTTCTTCAGCGACAGATGTCATGATTCTGTTCAGAGGTTCTTCTTTTTTTTCCCCTCCCTTTAAAAATATCCCTGAATGGGCCATAAATTCTGTAAAAATATATACCGCCATGTACTTTCTACATTACACCGGAAGCGAGTTATGGTCCTGGCATCTTAACTCTTCCATGTTATTTATAAATGCTGGCTCAGGGTGGGTGTGATAATGCATAACCTCTGCCATGGAACAGCTGGGGTGGCACAGAGGATCATGAAAGTATGGCTGGGGAACTGGGGGGGAGACACTGGAGGCAGTTGTTTATTTTAGGTGTTCTCTAGTCATCTAGACAAATAAAGTTATATGATGATTGGGAAAATGTTTGCTGCTGCAGCTGCAGAAGATTTTTGCAGCTGACTCCGATCTTGATTGCACTAGTCTTGCAACCTTTTTTTGAACATTCTCACAAGCCCTTGCAGAAGTTTATGCAATAGTAGAAGCTGTTTTCAGGATTGTGTCTTGCTTTTTGGATTGACAAATCTTTTGAATTAATACTGCATTAACACATATATTCACATAAGCAATATCTTTTCAAACAGATTTCAGTTGTGTTTAGAAATGCATGTTATGTGTATGTGGTCATGCAAAAAGGATGTTGTCAGCTTTATGAAATAGCTGTCAAACAGCTACACAACACCCTGCTCCTTTAAGACTGCCCTTTCGATTCTGCCATTCGCAGCGCTTTGATGTGAAGAGGAGCAGCACATTTACTTTGAATGGTGGGTGGCACTTGAGTTTCCTTACAGGAAGTGCTTACGTTGATGAATGGCAGTTTTTCCTCAGAGGAAATAGTGGGTGACACAAGTTTGTGTTCAATTTTGGTTTGTTCACGTTGGAGAACATGCTTGTATATTTTTAGATGCCGTGGGGATTTAAAAAAAAAAAAAAAAAAGAAAAGAAAGAATAGCCTCTTACCTGGATTTTAAAACATGCTCATCACAAGCTGGAAACACTGTTGCAAAATCATACAAGACAGTATAAAGAGGCTGATGATGATGATGGTGATCTCTCTGGGCCAGTATTAAAGGGAAGTTTGTGTCTCTGCCGCCTGTAGCAGCAGCTGTAACACAATTAAGTGATGGAGAATATTGGAACATGTCACTCAGCAGAGGAGGATGTCAGTGACTTCTGTCTGTTAGGTTTTCTGGTCTCTCACACACACACACACACAGCTTCTCCTTGTCTCACACTCTACTGTCAGCGTGAGACATATTTTAAAGAACAGCTCAGTGAGCTCATGCCCAAATAAATGTGTTCATTAAGTCCTTCCAGCTGATTGAGTCACAGAAAAACTTGTATGTTTTCCTCTGCTTGATATTTGATCTGCAGGAAAGGATGAGTATGAGGCTGTTGATATTAATGTGTGACATCTGAACCATTTTGGCAGAGAGGGGAAATATGTGTGTCAGTCTGTCCAAACCAATCCAGGCTATACTCGAACTAATTTGTGTCTGAGCCAACGAGTGTTGAAGGATTCAAAACTCTCTAGTTGCTCAGCAGTTGCGAAATATGAAATTTTGAGGACAACAACAACAGCTAACCTCACGCTCCTGATGGAAGCTGAGTTTGTCATGCATGACTGTTTTATGAGTGTGTTCAAACAAAAATAACGTGATGGTGTAACATGAATTTATGTGAGAGGTGATTGTAAAAAAAAAAAAAAAAAAAAAAGGTTTTTTTTTGTAGTTCTAATGTATTTTAAATGACTCAGATGGTGATTATAAAGCACTCATCTTCTGTGGGATAGTTAGGAGAACCCTGCACAGCTGTATTAATACAGACTTTTGATTTGTTTGTTTTTAGCTGTTGCGTAATGCTAGCTGGAACCCATTCTGCTCCTTTTCATCCAGCCATTCTCAAGCCTAAACGTGCCACAATTCTGCACAGTGGGTGAAAAAGAAAACAAATGCATTTCTTTAGTTGCATCTCTGCCAATGCCATGCAATGGGTCAGAGGGAAAGAAACTGCCTTGACCTGTGTGCTGTTTGCTGTCAGAGAGAGTCAAATCAAACCCGAGCAGCCAACGGGGGATTCGTTTGTTGAACTGCTATTTCATCATTTCAGCAAAATGACTCTCTGTTTCCGTGTAGTTGAGCTGATTGAGTCGATGAGTTGAATCTTCTTGAGGAGAATCACAGCAGAGAGAATGACAACTGACTGACCTTGCAATGTGAGCCAGGCTTAATTTCAAGTGTTGTTGTGCCCACATGTTGGACAATCTAAGGCCTGGAAAAAAAGTCCCCTGATGTGTGTTATCTGCAGGATTTATAATATCCAGTTGTTGAAAGCTGAGCCTTATAAATTCCACTAACGCAGTGTTAACAGCAGGAGGAATTGTATTTTGTTGCACTGTATCGCTCCATTATTATATTTTTCGGCCCATCCTTGTCATCTTTGACAATGTGAAGATGTGTGAGTGTGTCCAGCTGAGATAATAACCTCCTGTGGGTAATCAGAAGGCTCTTCCTCTGCAGTAGCATCGCTCTGTTTCCTGAAAGCTGAGCCAACTGCTCTTCCCAATTTCTATTATGAGACGAGAAACACATTAGTGAGCATTAATATTACATTACAAAAAACATCTGTGATAGCTGCCACATTCAGTCTCTTTTCCCTTCCCAGATTTTGTGTGTGTGTGTGTCATGGCTTCCAGTAACTTACAGATGCTTACTGTAACTGCTGGTGTCAACACTCCTGAGTTTTAAGCAGTCATCGTTGATACTGTTTTGTCCATCATTAGCCACTTTTGGTTTATGCAGCTTCCGTATTTTTATGAAGTCAAGTTAAATAACCATCAGACCGGCACTTTGCTTTGAGATGAGACGTGGGCTGTTGTGGATTCTCAGAGCTGCTGCCGAGTTCTCAGGTTTGAGCAGTGAGACATGTGGGGGACCTTGACAAATTCTAGACACAACTTTTCCAACTTTCAGATTAAGTTGTTTATCTGTTGGGATTTTCTGCTGAAAAAGAGACTATCCTTATCAGACATCGGATGGAAGGGAGTTCGTAGGTAGTGAAATGGTTAAACTGAGAAAAACAAGTCAGACCACAGAGAAACTAAGAAGGCTTAAGCCAAGGAAGGCAGATCCAGACAGTAAAATAAAGATATTGCATACTTGTCTGGCGAATTCTGCCAGCATGTGCGTTCCCGATGTTCCTGCTCTTCAGGGTACAGCCAGGAAAGAGAACGCTCTCGATCACAACAGGACCAACTTCAGAGTCCGAGACTTTATCTGCCCCAAGATAACAGACTGGCTCTTCTACTGGGCTGTAGCTCAAACCTTAAGGCAGCTGCCATGACACTTTCCAGCCTGTTCATCCAAGCTGTAGACTCTCTGTCTGCCCAAAACAATCACGAACCATGAATCAGAACAGAAAGAACCAGTCTGCTATTAATTATTACATTTATTTTTGACTTCATGTGTTTCACAAATGCAGCTTGAAGGAAAACAAACAGTCTTATAAGTTGTCTTCAAAGTGCAACAACTTTTATCTTTGCATGTTCTGCCGTTGGTTCATTGGCTGGGCCAACACTGTCCTCGGCTCAGATCTTCTGGGATTGTTAATAACAGGTCAAGTGGGCCAAGAAACACGAGCAATTAGACCACCAGACTCCTGTCAACTCATTTAAAAGAGAAAATGAAATAGTCTAATTATTGTTAAAACTGTTTGTTACAAACATCCCATGAGATGTGCAGACCAACTTCCTGGTCCGACTTTGGTTCTGCCTCCATTAATACAACTGGTGTTGTGCGAAAATCAGGCTTTTCAGTGATCATCCATGTGTGTATTTCAATGTAGTTACTCATTACATGAGTATGAAACAGCGTTTTAATCACAAGCATGACATAGATGCACGCTGATGACAGCAGGCGCTCGCTGAGCAGCATCATTGTGTCATCCTGTTTTTTTTCCATCCACACTATAATAGCAGGCTGAAGACAATTTTGGAAGAGCTGTGTTTTTTTTTGTTTTTTTTTTTTTGTTTTTTTTTTTTTAGGTGAGGACAATGCAACCTAGCATCACAGAGGACAAAACAAAGAGATTCAATTATGGACCAACCCTTTGACCTACTCTTCGTGCCGTACTTTGCCACGCTCACAGCTTTTATCTTTGGACAGAAAATACTTTGGAGTATAATTTTATTATAGCCGATCGATCCAATGTCCAGAGATTAGAAAATAACAGAGTAAAGCTTAGTTTTACTTGAATTGTTCAATAGTTATTTCAGAAAAAAAGACTATCTGCTTCTGGCCTAATAAATAACCTCTCTGTAGGCTGATTTTTTAAATTTATTTTATTTATTTTTTTTTGATGAAGTTCCATGATCCTTTTATATTCATCAACTTTGCCTGTTAAGCTCTCAGGAAATGAAGAATCTGAGGCTTGTGCACCGTCATTAGTTATGTTATCATATTGACAGATCCAAAATGAGTGGAATGAATAGAAATCTGCATCTGTGGACTTTCCCTTTTCACTCTCTCAGCTCTCCCTCAATGTCTTATGGTTTTTGTTAATGCACCGGTCCTTGAAAAAAGATTGCTTCCTCTGAAGCCCTAGGTTGACTCACTTCCTCCTTTAGCTTTCTTTCATGCTCTCTTTCTCTGTCTGCCTTTCCTCCCTGTCTTTCTTAGGTTTGTGGTGATCCTGTTAAGAGTTTCCTGTTGTTACATGGTAACACAAAGCTGAAGGCACGAGGTAAGATGGATATTTGTGTGTGTGTGTGTGTGTATGTGTGTTGTTGTTGTTGTTGTTGTTGTTGTTTTTTTTTTAAGTCTGCTGTCAGTGGGAAAATGAATCACGTGTCCCAGCACTGAAAGTTTCTCGTAAAGAGAAGAGAGTATAAAGGAAGAGGGTTTCATCAGGGTCGTGCTCGTTTTGGATGTTGTGGTTAGTGAGTGAAGTGAGCGAAACAGCTGTTTGGAAGAATCTCCTTCTCCTTCTGGAGGTGAGAATGGGGGCACTAGTGGTTTGCAAAAGCGTCTTGATCCCTCAACCTCGAAGACACAAGACAGAGTATTGCAAACACCTATTTCTCTGCCTTCTCACGGCACAATGAAGTCCATAAAGCTTTAGCTCTTAGCAGCCTCTCTGTGCCTGTTTGTATGTCTGTATAACAGAGGATGGCACATAAGGACAGTCCAGTGTACACATTAGGCGTCATAGACAGAGGTAGAGAGATAGAAAAGGTTTCAAAGCTCTTCCTGTTTAGCTCCTCCTCCAATCAGCTGATAGTCTGAGCGCTGATGCCCGCAGATAAAGCATGAGCAGGTTAGTCAATTGAAAACTCCTCCTGCTCTTCCTTGGCTCGCAATTCGGCTTCATACACACAATCTGAAGAGAATCTGCACGTTCGGGCAAGAGAATGGGGAGTACAGTGTTTGCCACAGATTTGATTAAGATTTGTAATGGAAATGGCTTTGTCAACCAGGACATATGCAACACAGAACAGCGTGATGAATATCTTTTAAGTCACAGAGGATAAGGAGCACCTCAAACTTTATGTCAATAGAGAGATTAAAGGCCTAGATCGTATAAAAGGTTGTGACCTAACATGAGCCACCTATAATCATTCAACCTTACCGTACTGTGAATTATGTGTTTAATTTTAATTTAAATTTAATGATGAAGTTTCATTGACTGTTAAAAGTCCTTTGTAGTCTCTACGGAAACAGATTTCTGGAACAAAGCCTTTGCTCCGTTGACAGGTGAGCTGTTCATTGAGCTTATTACCACTAATTTTTAGCACTTTGAACTAGTCTGAAGTCTTCAGTGGATAGGAACAAGCTGCAAGGTCAAAGGTTGAAGTTCAGGACAAAGTC
This sequence comes from Echeneis naucrates, assembly GCF_900963305.1. Lineage (NCBI taxonomy): Eukaryota > Metazoa > Chordata > Actinopteri > Carangiformes > Echeneidae > Echeneis > Echeneis naucrates. The sequence continues at coordinate 5,753,493 of NC_042518.1, forward strand.
AGATTGATGGGCACTGACTCTAGCTTCTGCTGTTAAAGAGGAAACAAAAATTAAAATAGGAAAAAGAAAACGCTCTCAAACATTACGGGTATTGTGGATATTTTAAATGAGCGGTATCGTGAAACAAGCAAGGGAGAGAAAGAGATAAGTTACATCTTCCTTCTTTCTTCCCTTTTGGCAGTGTGCATGACGCAATGTGTTTGTTTATTACGTATACACTGACATACAAAGATGCATTAGCTGTCAAGCAGAACCATGCACACCACAAGCACCTACAACCTGACACGCACACACACACTAACACACACACACACACACATACAAATGTAGATACACCACAAACTTCCCGCATGCTCATACCACTCAGAATTTTACTGACAGTGACAATGCCACTTTTGAGAAGAATGAGTGGGTGCATTGACTGGAAATAGGTGACCTAAGTTTTGTTTCTTTAAATACAGTTTAAGTTTTGTCAGTTAGTTAGGTTTGGTTGATTTTGGATTGAAGAAGTAGACTTCCATAAAAATGTAAAGACTGGTTCTTTCTTTTCTGAGTAGCAGAAATTATGTAACACTAGAAAAGCTGAGACTTTCACTTGTCTCAGACAAACAGAGTTCTACTACAGTTAGTGTTTTAGTTTTTTTGTTTGTTTGTTTGTTTGTTTGTTTTTTGACATCACCACAACTGGTTGTGGAGCTTATTTTCTTCATTTTCAACTTGTAAGTTGACACATGAACAGAACACAGTTGGGACTAACTGCTGTGTTAGGGTTCGAGTAGTGAAATGCAATCTCTGCCTAAACGTTAGCTGGGCCTGCTGGAGTGTAAACTTAGCTCAGTCTAATAGAGATCAGGTCAGAGCTGCTAATGTTACCCTAAGCTCTCATGCAATCCGGCCCTGGAGTTTATACTGTACATGTTTTTCTGTCTCTGTTCTGGTGCGACAGGCCAGACGCCGTATGTTTTTGTGTTTCTTTAAATTGGGCGGGAAACTGATCAGGTATCTCGGTAGTTTAAGGTCAAAAGGCAAGGTGACCTCGTATATTTGCCAATGCTGTGAATATATCACCTGGAGGGAAATTGACATGAAATTGCAAGATTGCACTTAATGATGAACAAATCTGAATTTTGTGGTCAAAGGTTAGAGGTCACTGAGACATCACAAGATGGTTCATTTTCATTTCCATTTAATTTCATTTTCAACGACTTATCCTTAAGGCTCACGGGGGGTGCTGGAGCCTCAAAAGATCTTTGTTTACCAACTATGTTGTGACAATTTATTATTTAAAGGTTAGGGTTCAACATCACAACATTGTCTGGCCATTATTCAACACTGTAACTCAGGAAGAGAAAGGACACAAGGGTCAAAGAAGTGTGAGGCAGCCGTGTTTTAGAATTTGCTGCTTCTTTGTCGCCTTTTGTCCGCTGACATAAAAAACTGTTTTGTGGCTGACTCAGAATCAGATCTCATGTCCAAGCATTTAAGTCTTCACCACTTTTCTTACTCTGGACTGGACATAAATGTAAGCCTGGTTTGTATTTTCTCCATAAATTTGTTCTTACTCACTGCCCTTGAAACTTGTGTTTGCTTTTTACTGCAGTTTAGCTAACTAACCTCTAAACACGCCATTTTCAAGCGTTGCTTAAACTAGATCTCCATGCATCCCGCCTGATTAGGTGAAGAACCTCAGAGCTTGCGGAGAAAACAATCCTTCGACAGTGAGAGTTTCATGATTATTTCACATCCTGTGACTTTTCTTTGCTCTCTTCTCTCTCAGGGTGTTGAAGATGGCAGTGTGGATCCAGGCCCAGCAGCTGCAGGGAGATGCCCTGCACCAAATGCAGTCTCTTTATGGTCAGCACTTCCCCATTGAAGTGCGACATTATCTATCGCAGTGGATCGAGGGTCAGCTCTGGTGAGTCGCTCATCAGACCAGACAGAATAAGTGTGTGTACAGATGCTCACATGCTTGAACAAATGTTTGTGCATGAGAGAATATTTGGACAGCTCCTCTTCTCCTGTTTTGTTTTGTTTAGTTTTTTGCTGTTTGTTCTTTTCAACACCTTATGGCCCATTCATTAACTCTGTGCGTGCATTTGTTCATGTGTCTACGTTGCTTGTGTGTGTGTGTGTGTGTGTCTGTGTGTGTGTGTGCGTGCGCGTGCGTGCGTGCTTGTGTGTGTGTGTGTGTGTGTGCGGGTTTTTAGGGATGTCATAGATCTGGAGAACCCACAGGAGGAGTTCAAGGCCAAACGCCTGCTGGACAGTCTGATACAGGAGCTGCAAAACAAGGCTGAGCACCAGGTGGGAGAAGATGGCTTCCTCCTTAAAATCAAACTGGGACACTACGCCAGCCAGCTCAAGGTAAGCCTTTTTGGCAATAGGCTACAATATACAACACCTCACAAGTTTTAACTCAAGTCTCACCTGAGATTAGGTTTGCAGTCAGGTAGGGCAGTCAGGTGGTTTTATATTTATAGGTGAATGATAAATTTCTCTGGCACTTCAGAAATTCTGACCTTGATTTGTTCTGTCATAAAAATGTCTTTGATCTTTGGTACCTAATGTATCACCAAGGAGAAGAATGAAAAAGACTGAAACTAAGTTCAAATGCAATCCAAAAGCAACTCCAGAGGAATATTTCTTGTAAAACAGAAGAATTCCACCTTCTCAGGCTGCAGCTCTGTTTTCAACCAAAGCTTTAAATTGTTTACCATGAGGCAGGATGATAAGCAAGCGGTTGGAAGGCACAACTGTGAAGCTGGTACACCTCCCATGCCGTATTTCTTAGAAAAAAACACACAATGCCTGAAATGCTTAAAGAACAGGTTGTGTCCACCATGAGAAAAACACGAGGACAGCCCAAGTGAGGGCCTTGGTAGCTAGCCAGCGCTGCTATTTATGATCGAGCTCCCTGCTCACAGATCCAGTCTTCTGTTTGTCTTCTCCCCTCCCAGAGAGCATGCGGAGAAAGAAGGTGAGGGGGCTCAAACTGCAATCCTGAATTCCTACCGTTCTGTCCGATTATCTATTTATTTTTTTTTCCCTTCTCTTTACAGATATGTGTTTACATATATTCATCTGGCTGGGTGTGATACATGTTTTATGCATTTTATAATATTTTTTCTGCCATTCCTGAGATCCTGTAATATAATACTGTTTACTGTATGCCCTGTGTGCCTTTTTTTTTTTTTGTCCATAACTCAGGGTAATGAAACTAGAAACGCTTTAAAAGCAACTTCTTTGTTCTACTTAAAGAAGGAAGCATCAAAAATATCACAGATCTGAACTGTTATCTGCCAAACTGAAAGTGAAACTTTAACTTGTTACACCGCTCAACAACAACAGCAACAACAACAACAACAAAAAAACATTTAATGTTACACATAAACCACTCTGGTTATGTGTGTGTGGCAATATGTGTGTATGTTAATGAGTCATGTATTGATATAAAGTGTGCTGAGCATCAGAGATCAGTCTCATTAGGCTTGTCTAATGGGTTTTAGTGTCTGCAGCGTTGGCACTAGAACTTAGCGAGCTTCCTTGATGCGAGTAAATTGGCGAGTCCTGTGTCCAGCAGTCACTCCACTCGTCAGGAGCTAACAGGCCTTAACTCAGCATATGTGCTCCTTGTGTTTCAGAGCACGTATGACCGCTGTCCTCTGGAGTTGGTCCGATGCATCAAACACATCCTCTACACAGAGCAGAGGCTCGTTAGAGAGGCTACAAATGTAAGTGGGGTGTATATGTTGTTGCTGTGAGATGCATAGCCAGCCCAACAACCTGCTCATTTGTCTGCACGTAGACACCCTCAGCCAAATACAACCTGTGGCTTCCATGCATGATTAATTTCGTAGGCTGTACAAACACAAACAGAGGCTTGGGTACGTAATGGTGAGTGTTTCAGAGACTAGGTGACGGGGTGTAACTACTCTGTGTCCGCTGCTCACCTCGCGCATTCTGCAGGTTCCCTTTATTTTCCCATTCATATATTCTTATAATCCCATACATTCCCATCATACATGTGACACTGATGGACGCGGACATCTCAATTGCGCTGCAAAATGGCTTCTTAATGAAACAGCTTTTGTGTTTCTCCACTGCCATGCTGCAGCGTGGATGGAAATATGAAAGAAAAGTCGAATGTTACAGGCTTTATAACAAGTGCTGAGTTATGAAACCATAAAGGCAGCAGAGCATAAAACATCTGACTCTCAGCAGCTCCTGGGGTGAATTGATTTCCAGTCACAACATGCCTTTTCTATTAGTGGGATGCATATTTGGGCAGATTGAATTCCACCCTGTTTAGTCTAAACCTTTCGGCACCATAGTACTTTCATTCAGAGCTTTAACTGACCACGGAGTCTGTCTGAATATGATAAGCAAATGCATTTCCTCGCTCTCTATATTTGCAGTGTTCCCTCTTTGCTTGTGGCTGCTGGGGATTTCACAGTCAAAGAGCCAAGCTTCCACAAGCAGTAGTAAATTCATTATGTCCAGCTTAATTTTGTGTCCCTGCTCAATCCCCCACCGATGTCCCCCATATCTCAGCTTTCAGCTCAGCACCGGCCAGCCATTTCCCTTAATAACTATCATAAACAATCCAATGGCAGACAATTCGGGGGATTTACAGGCTTCACTCCATCCAGTGGAAAAATTACCTCAGCAGTAACTGTTCAAAAACCCATTATTTCCTCCACCCTTCTCTCTGCTTCTCTCCCTTTATCCACCTGTCCCTCACTCACATTTGTAATTGACAGTCGAGTTCCCCGGTGGGTGGGCTGATGGACAGCATGTCTCAGAAATACCAACAGATCAACCAAGCTTTTGAGGAGCTTCGTCTGATGACCCAGGACACTGAGAACGATCTACGAAAGCTCCAACACAACCAGGAGTATTTCATCATCCAGTACCAGGAGAGCCTCCGCATCCAGGGTGAGGCCAGAGGCCTTGGATCCAGTTAATACTGGATGTAACCATCTGAAGTAACCATCTGGCAGCTGCTGGATCCTGAAACATATTCCACATTACTGAAAAGTTAACTTACAGAAAAATTGTCATCAGCAATTTTGGGTATTTAATTATTTGTAACCTTATTTATAACCCTAACCCTACAGTTCAAGCTTCTTAAAGGTGCAGCTCTAATTGCTCTGTCTCATTGAAAAATATTCATCTGGGCATTTCTCAACATTGTAGCCAAAACATTTAATTGATTTATACTGTTGGAAAGCAAATCCAATCCAAATGTTTGTTGAAGCCATAAGTGGCTCATTGAAATTGAAGTGTGCAGTTCCCTTAAAGCAAATATCTGGGATGTCATAGCTTTGAGATATTAAGGTGTGAAGAATCATTCAACATACATTTGACAGTGATTGTAAATGCTAAGATATATCCTGGCAGTAAGCTCTGCATTTATATTAACATATATTCATGTGTACATCACTCAGAATGCAACGCCTCACTGCGCTGTCATCTGCAATCTTTTGTGTGCAAAGTTTAGAGATTTTTTTGCCTCCTGTGTTTTCCCTCCACCATCTCTAACTCATTCCTAACCCCCTTACCCCCATTCGGATGGCACGAACCTCCCCTCTCCAGCTCAGCTGACCAGCCTGGCCACGCTGCCCCCTGCTGACCGACAGCTACGGGAGCCCGCCCTCCTCAGCAAGAGGGCCACTGTGGAGGCATGGCTGACCCGAGAGGCCAACACACTACAGAAATACAGACTGGTGAGACATGAACAAACACTCGGCAGAAAAAAAAACCACCAACACATTTTATGTTGCATATATACATACATCCGAAATAGCTAACTTTTGCATGATTCTTCAACCTGACTGAGCGCCGCATTCTGAGGTTTTCTTTTTTATGTGGACAGGATCTGGCAGAGAAGCATCAGAAAACACTGCAGCTGTTGAGGAAGCAGCAGACCATCATTCTGGATGACGAGCTGATCCAGTGGAAGAGACGGCAACAGCTGGCAGGCAACGGGGGCCCACCAGAGGGAGGTCTGGACATCCTGCAGTCCTGGTGAGCTCTTTTCTACCTCCCACCAAGATCACAGCCACTGGATTCCCACACAAAACAGGTCACAGGTTTACAGGCTTGCAACTGGCTACTTCTGGGTTTATTTTTGAAGTTTATCAGGTTCTAATAAGAGAGACAAAGGTAGAGACATAAAGCAACATCCATTGTTTTCCATCTGGCTGTTTTGTTGGCCTTTTTATGAGGAAAAACAAAACAAAGCAAAACCATGAATAGAACAATAAAAGTGCTGTGTTCTGCAGTACACATTTTAATGAACGATCCAGGAAAGCAGTACCTCAGACCGTGTCTGTCTTCAGGCCTGATACGTTTTTCTGGATGTTTCAGGTGTGAAAAGCTGGCAGAAACCATCTGGCAGAACAGACAGCAGATACGAAGGGCAGAGCACCTCAGACAACAGCTACCCATCCCCGGCCCAATCGAAGAGCTCCTCAACGAACTCAACAGTACCATCACAGATATCATTTCAGCGCTGGTCACCAGGTGTGTGTGTGTGCAAGTTTTGAAGTTCATCTCAGATTGTTGACTAAAGAAGCCGACTTGAAGGCAGTGAATGTAGGTCAGTATGGCTTGGATGTTGTAAGTGAGTGTGTTGTTTGCACTTCCTGATCTCCTGGCCAGTGTAGCAGAAAATTCTGCTCACACAAACCTTAGTTGCTATGGAGATATGTGTGGCTATTTGGGAGCGTGCTTATGGGTGTTCTCTTGATAAAGCAAATCCTCTGCATATCTGCTAAAATCAGACCGTTTCGCTTTTTCTTAAAAGTTATCGTTAAGGATTTCAGTCCCGGCTAAATTTTGGGACACCCGCGGTCACCACGGTAACAGTAATCGCTAGCTTCATGATAACTGTGCTGAAACTCGAAGTGCAAAAAAAATAATAATACTGACAAGCAACTGGTGTACAGCATGTTTACCACGGAAGGCAAACAAACTTCTGTTCTGAAAATAATAGCAACCACAATGAGATTTTATGGTGTGAGTCATCGGTGCAGCAGCAGAGCCGAGTTAAGTTGGTTGCCATTCTGCAGAGTTGGAGGTGTGCACCCTCTCACCTGCAGTTTATCACTGTGCAGCTCATCGAGACTTATCTTGATCATCTCATTACACCTCTAATTTTTAAAACTGACACTCAAATCTGTTGAAAATGTCGTCCCGTCTACAAGACGCATCCTTGATAGACAATCATGTAGGTATTTCACAGGAAAAGCCACTTTTTGTGCTGAGTTGGGTAGAAAGGGCAGTTTTGGTACAGTGTGAAGACAATAACGTAAACACTGAGGCTCTTATTAAAATTTTGCTGCATCACATGCTGCATCTTTCCTTGTAAATCCCATTTTCTTTTGTGTGTGTGATTAACCAAAGTGAACACAATGTTTTTGTCCATCACAGGAATGCTGGACTCCCTGCAGTGGAAATTCAAATACAGTGTCTCTATTTAAAAGTGTCTCTTTAGAGAGAAAATGTCCTTATGTAAATACCCTGAATGGCAGTTGGAGAACCTACATGGGCCATGAAGACCTTGTAATGGAGTTGTAATGGATTTGTTTTGGTGTGGAGACGATGTGTTCTGTGGTCGGGAGATGAATGTAAGGACTTGAAATAACATCCAAAGAAGTTAGTTAAATGAACTGAAATGGTGTCCCTGTCTGCATGTGTTAAGGTCTGTGCCCCCGTGCTGAGCCAACCCCCCCCCCCCGAATCAAACATACAACACATTTACAATATGACATCATTCACCTATTATTCAAACCCCGTTAGTACAGACTGAGACACGAGGAGTAGAGGACTTCTGACGTGGAAGAGGGTGGATGTAAATGTGCCCAGAGGCAAAGGACAGTGCACGAAGGCACCTAAATAAATCTTCAGAGACACACAGCATGCACTATGCAAAACATTAAACCAAAGCATGAGCACATACAGCTTGTTTTCACTATATTATTTTTTGCCCCAGTGGCACATCTGCCAGGGTCTTTTAACCGTGTAGCATCTCTGAACTAAAAGTAATATGAACAGCTTTTTCTTTCTTATAAGACTGTCCCTGCAAGGACCACACGTTGAAAAACAATGTCACTGGCAGCCATTTCAGGCTGACCACAGACAGACCTGTGTCAGTAATACACTGCTATACTGCATCTTCCGAACAAAGGTTATGTTTCTTCAGCAACATCCTCTATATATTCCCCTGGAGCCCCGAAAGGAGGTTTTGGGCTGGAAATAGGAACGTTATCTTCTCATCACCGCATAGTTCAACCTCAAAGCAAATGGTTGAAATCCTCAGAACAGCAGTATGTATTGAATGTGGCCTCTGTCTGACGCCTTTAGGCTTAATAGTGAGGTTTTGTTTGTTCCTTGCTGTGTGTGTGTGTGTGCGTGCGTGCGTGCGTGCGTGTGTATACAGCTACGCACATATGCAGACTGACACTATCAGAGGAAGTAATATTTAACCCTGTTGGTTTACAGTGATTTGCTTTCATGACCTTCCATTAGTGTGCAGTTCATTTCAATTAAAGTCATTTTAAAGGGCCGCTGCTCCCGATTCTGCTGGTTAGCAGAGCACCAAGGAGCCCTGCAGAGATTCAAATGTCAACCAGCAGCTATTTTACATTGAACATTTCACACCAAAATACACTGTGTGTGCGTTCAGTTTGCTGCAACCTTTGCAAGTTTCTGCAGTTTTTCACCCAGTTTATTTGGATTTTGATGTTATATTGAAACTAGGCACAGCATCACTCAACCATAATCCAACAGAGGGCCTGGATCACATGATCTGCACTATAACTAAATGGTCGTCCTTTCTCTCGTTTTTTTTCCTTTCCACAGTACCTTCATCATAGAGAAACAGCCTCCTCAGGTCTTAAAAACCCAAACCAAGTTTGCTGCTACAGTGCGCCTCTTAGTAGGAGGGAAGCTGAATGTGCACATGAACCCTCCACAAGTCAAAGCCACCATCATTAGTGAACAACAAGCCAAGGCCTTGCTGAAGAACGAGAACACAAGAAAGTAGGTCCAGTGTTATTAATCTTATGTCACCAATATTGGTATTGTTAAGGACTATTTTGTGTGTGTGTGTGTGTGTGTGTAGTTTGCTTTCCACACATCACATGCACTCATGACACTTAAAGGGCACATCGACATCCATACTGGGGGAGCTGAGAAGCAAACCGCTGATCTTCTGATTTGTACAGTGGTTAGTCACATGTTGTCACAGCAACGTGTAATCCAGCGGTCTCCCTTTATTCATTTGCACACTTTAGTATCCGTACTTCCTGTAGTGGGACGCTAACCCTAACTCAGCAGTGAGCTCCAATTGTGCCATTAAAACAAGGAGGTCCGGTTTTCCACAAGGACGAACTGTGTCAAGCGTAGTGTGTTTTTCAGACCTCACCACAGAGACATGGCTGGAACTTGAACAATGCCTCAGGAATCTATGGTGTGGATGCAGAATCCACATTTAGCCTGTTCCACAGTCTTAGTCCACATTCCTCCTCGCTAATGGAGACCATCAGACTGTAGGTCAGCCAGGCAACCACTGGTTAAGTTGATGAGAAATTTTGCCATTAACTGCTGTGTCCCAACTAAGCCGTTTGACACAGCAGGTTCCTGCAGAATCGACACATGTGCATACTGGAAAGACAGAGAACCTCCCAGTTGATGGAAATGAATGTAATTTTCACACTCAAAACACGCTGTTCTCACACAGCTGCCCCGCTCCTATATCATTTTGTTGCAATTTAATTCTCAGCACACGAGGGAAGCTGGTCAACTCCTTCGACAGTGTCTCTCTCTGTGTCTTGCAGTGACAGCAGCGGGGAAATTCTCAACAATAACTGCGTAATGGAATACCACCAAACAACAGGCACTCTTAGTGCCCACTTCAGGAACATGGTGAGTGTGCCTGTATAGTGCACGAGTTTACACAAATGACATTTTGAACGGGAAATTAAATTACTATCATATGACACCACATCTTACATATTACATACTTAAATAGATAGAGAGTGGCGTTTCAGGACAACTATGAAAACTTATTTAACTTGTCAGTTAAAGACAAATGCATTTTATAAATAATGTAAAGACAAGGATTAATGATGCTAGCTACAGATATTGATAAATTAGTGATTGAGAATCTAAAATTACCAATAGAAGGTTCATTGAATGAATCAGTAAATAGAATTTTTTTAAGAGCTCAGAAGCCAAAAGCTTAGTGTGAACTCATGGGAGTTCAGCAGAATCACCCAACCTTTTATTCGTGAGAGGTTTCACCAGGAATGAACCAAAAAGAGGAGAGTGGCAGATTATATCAGGAGGTGTCAGACTTGCAACCAAAGCAAGCCTTTTCAGTGTAAGGAAAAAAAAAGGTTGCTTCAATGTGTGTCTTACTTCAATATTTTACAAAATTGGATTTTTTTCTCAACAGAAACTGAACAAAATTCATCACCAAATTTGATATGCAAGTCAATAAGGATATTGTGGTATGAATAAAGTGAAAATATATCCAAACAGCACTGTAATACAGTTTACTGGAATCTGGCCTATTGACTGCGCAGCGTGTAAAGTGTAAAAGCACAGTATGTACTCTACTGTACGTACCCAACGGGACCTGAGCAGTACTTTGGAGGATCAGTGCGCAGCGTCAGTTGAGCCTTGACTCTGCATCGCTCAAGTTGTTAGCAACAGCCCCCAAAGCCCTCCATGGATAATTTACATGTCAGCCCTGTAGCGACACTCTGACTGAATTATTCATTCATGTACTTTATGTCTGATGTATGCATTGTCAGGCTAACTGTAAAGGCAATGTGTATTGTATATGCAGTGTACCTCATTGTTACACGTCTTATTTCTTGTAGTCTTTAAAGAGGATCAAGCGATCGGACAGGCGAGGAGCAGAATCTGTCACAGAAGAGAAATTCACTATTCTATTTGAGTCCCAGTTTAGTGTTGGAGGAAATGAGCTTGTTTTTCAAGTAAAGGTAAGAGAGACCACACAGATTGTACAGATGAAATGATTACATTCGCCTCAGCACGCATACACATTACCTGCCTTCAAACCCGGAAGAGGAGAAATTTATGATTTTGTCAGCCCAAGTCACAAGGCTTCGAGTTCCTTCACCGAGACATGCAGTCCATTCCCGTTTCATCTGTATTCTACTTGGTGCGATAATGTTGAGCATTGATGGACTCCTTTCTCTCTCTCTGTACAGACGTTATCACTTCCTGTAGTGGTGATAGTTCATGGTAGCCAAGACAATAATGCCACGGCAACTGTGTTGTGGGACAATGCTTTTGCAGAGCCGGTGAGTATCTGTTCTGGTGCCTGTGTTCAAAAAGCTGCAGTTCTGCTGATGTTTTCCTCCCTCTGGACGGGCCAATCCACCGGTGTCTCCTGTGCGTCTACAGGGACGGGTGCCTTTCCTCGTGCCAGATAAAGTGCTTTGGCCTCAGCTGTGCGATGCCATCAACATGAAGTACAAAGCTGAAGTGCAGAGTAACCGAGGCCTGTCCGAGGAAAACCTGGTCTTCCTTGCTCAAAAGGCCTTCAGCATCTCCAGCAACAACCCCGATGACTACCGCAACATGACTATGACCTGGTCGCAGTTTAACAGGGTCAGTGCAAGTTTCTTTCCCTGGGCTTTTCCTGCCTTTGTCTCACAATCACTGAGCTTCTATAATGAACACTAATTGGATTATCATCAGTTTTAATGAATGGATGGCCACAGGCCATCTTCAGCCACATCGTCCACATGGTTATTCTCCACAGAGCAATTGAGCATGGGTTATTCATACATACAAATATTTTTTGCTCCGTTGCCAGTGTCCTTACTGCTCTATTCGAACTTAGTGAGAATCCCTCATTGGAAGTCAGGTCTTTATCTTAATGGCCCTGTTTGTCCACACAGTGAAAGGCTGGAGGTCTCATTTTCTGGCTCAAAGCAGCTGGCGAAGGCAGAAAGTGCACTCACATTCACCACACACCATCAGTCTCAATGGATTACAGGAACATCAAGTTTCAGCCGCTTCACAGACTCGCGTGTAGGGCCACATATAGACACACACTTCCACTCTTTTTTCCTCTCCTTTTTCTTAGATACACAACATGGGATGTGTTGTTTTCTGTATTTATGGACTAGAACACTGAAAACATTTTTTAAGAGATATAAATGTGCTTTTCCCAAAACATTTTTCCCCCAAACTTTTCTCCTCCACAGGAAAGCTTGCCAGGGAGAAACTTCACATTTTGGCAATGGTTTGATGGTGTGATGGAACTAACGAAAAAACATCTCAAACCACACTGGAATGACGGGTGAGGAAACTGCAGTTGTTTTTTGCCAGTTCTATTCTTTGGCGAAAAAAATATGTCAGAACAGAACAATAAAAGAACTGCCTCTCTTTTTCATTTTGACAGCTGGACGGTATGTTCTGTTAAAGCAAAGTGTTTTCCTCCCCACATTTTGTGAGTCCTGATAAGTGAGGCGATTGTTCACTTTCACGATGGCATGGCAACCCGGGAAGCCAGGCTTGCTCTCGCCACTAAACTAGGATTGAATCAAGGAAAAAAAAATGGTGGAGTAAAACACTTGACAAATGTAACACATTTTTCAGTATAAATTTTTGTTTTGTTTTGTTTTTTTTAGGGCCATCTTGGGCTTTGTGAACAAGCAGCAGGCCCAGGACATGCTGATGTCCAAACCCAATGGTACTTTCCTTTTACGCTTTAGTGACTCTGAGATCGGAGGGATCACGATAGCCTGGGTGGCAGAAAATCCTAACAAAGCAGGTATGACACATTCTCATCACAGTCGGCAATAAACGTTGATAGTAGCACAACTTCAGCCCCGGATCCATTCACAAATGCATGTGTCAGATGTTTGTTTACTCCAGGATTTTGTGCAGTTTTAAGATCGTGTGCCTCAAGAATTTTTAGACCAACCCATAGAAAATGACAAAGAAAAAAATGGCCTTAAAGTGCAGCAATAAGTTAGATCAGCAACAGCACTGTGAGAAATCCATATCCAAGTTTGCAGAATAATGTTGATGTTAGATAATTCTAATAAAAACAGAACTGAGTTGTTGAAATCTAGTGGCATAAAAGAGATCGTATTCCTGTTCTTGCTAATGTGATGCGGCCTTTTCTCCAGGGGAGAGAATGGTGTGGAACCTCATGCCCTACACAACCAAAGACTTCTCCATTCGCTCTCTGGCTGACCGGATTAGTGATCTCAATCACCTCCTCTTCCTCTATCCTGACAGACCCAAGGATGAGGTTTTCTCCAAATATTACACCCCACCACTCTGTAAGGAACCTTCTGTTTGGATATAAATGTGTTAGCCGCTGAGCCTCTGTAACAGAGAGATATGATGAAATCTGTAGAAAAACTGTGCCGAGCTATCAGTCATGTCTCTCTCTGTATTTGTCGGTTTTCAAGCCAAAGCAGTGGACGGCTATGTGAAACCGCAGATCAAGCAAGTGGTGCCCGAGTAAGTATCAAGCTTTCTGGTCATCTGTCCTCCTTTTCTTCTGTTCTGGCTCTCTCTTCTTCCCTTTTTACGCGACTGTCCACCCGCCAGTTTTTCCTCTGTGGCAACATTTAGAGTTAATAACTCAATATTGGACCCTGAATTCAGATCAGCTATTACTTTGCTGTTACAGTTGGAGGAGGCCAATTAAGGATGGTCAGAGTTCCTGAGCGAGCTTGTCTTCCACTCATCATTAGAGTTAGGCTTGTTAGTTAGCAAGCCCTCCTCTCTGCCCGTCTCCTCGGTCACTTTGTCTGCAATACAGAGAATTGCCATAATGATGCAGAAAGGCCCAGAAAAACATGCTCAGGGTAGTTGCTTAGGTAACTGCAGAACATAGACTCATCTTTTTGTGTGTGTGTGTGTGCAGGTTTGCTACAGTCCCTCAAGATCTACCAAGTGGGAACCCAACCTATATGGATCATGGTGCCTCCCCAGCACCTGTCAATCACCCTCATCCATATGGCATATACCCATCCATGTGAGTCAACTGGTCCTTCAAACTTATGTGCTGCTCTGTGGGTGATTGTGTGTGTGTGTGTGTGTGTGCACATTTCAAGTGTTTTGTAGCTCTTGCTGTTTCTTTGTGATGTCATCTTGTCTCAGCGTGAGTGTCCCCTCTCTCTGTCTCATGGCAGGACTGACTCCATGTTGGACACAGACGGAGACTTTGACCTGGATGACACCATGGACGTTGCAAGGCACGTAGAGGAGCTCCTCCGGCGGCCTGTAGAGAGCCAGTGGGGCGGCCAGCAGTCATGACCTTTAACCCCTGTAACCTGCGACAACACCAAACAAAACCTGCCTCCCAACATGTCCTACTTGCATTGAGATTTCTTATGGTTTAAGTCTGCCCATTTCTCTTTTCTCTCAAATGGCTATAATGTGAAATGTCAAAAATTGGTGGTGATTTTTTTTTTTTTTTTCTTTTCAGCATGAATGCATGCACATCAGTGACTTCTCTTAGTTTTATTTCCGTCCATAAGTGTTTCTAAAACAGACTAGGTACAAGGCAAAACTTACAATGTTACAGTATTGTGAAAAAGAGAAGAAGAAATAATGTTCATTCACATTGTGCATGCATTTCCAGTTGATTTTGAACCGATTTAAATATTATCCTACCGTATGAAGACATTTTAACAGTTGAATGTTTTTACTTTGGAATATTTTCTTCTTTGTAAAGTGTTACCATTATATTTTGATAGTGAGACTGAACTTGTATTTTGTGAAAAAAAAAAAAAAAAAAAAAAAAAAAAAAGAAGCTTATTGAAGAGTTTTGCTTTTGCATAACAACAGAATTTGAGTCATTGCTCTGCAGAGTTAATCAGTTTTTCAAGTCTGTATACACTAACCTAAAGGTAGATTGACTGTATGCGCTCTCTGCTGAAGACACACACACACACACACACACACATTGGTTCATGGTACACATGCACAAGTGTACGATGCATCTGTTCTGATCTTTTCACCAGCTGAAACCCAGAAAAGGGGTTTATGCAACCCCCTTGCTCTCACAGGGCTATTTGTATTCTGTTTGTACACAGAAATGCAAATCTGAGCATTTACCCAGCGCTGCCTGCTTATCCTCTCAGGTCCCCTCTGTTCGACTCATCAATGCTACCTCGCATTATTCTACCGACAGTCCTTGGTGGTTTCTGTTGTTCTGTTGTTTCTGCCCCACATTCACACCAGTAGGTACGACCTCTGGGTTCTGCTTTTTTAATTTGTGTTGTTGTGAGTCAAGAAGATCCCTGCTGCCTGAGGGCTGTTTTCTCTTTGAAAATACTCACCTAAAGCAGCCTGAAGTGTCACAAGTGGTCTGTATGCTTACAACATTCGGGGTAGCGACCCTCCCTACTTGCTAATCTGCCTGTCCGTCCACTTGTCCCCACGCTCGTGTCATGACAACCATGACTAAATCACCTGTCTCTGTGGGACACCGGAGTCACCAGACACAGATTGATAGTTGCTGGTTTGAGTGCTAGCACAGACTCACGGGCCACTGGGCCGCATATAGCACCTCAGGCATGTCGAGCCTGTGTCGTTCTCTAGGCTTTTGTTTCTGCTCAGTTTTTCCGTGTGTGTCCTTCTCTACATAAAAGAAGTGACATGCGTTAGCGTTGTAGAAAATGCAGATACTATTACACACAATCATACATTCAACATTACTCACACAATGCTTAATAGAAAGTTTTTCATCAACAACAGCCTTGCACCTCAGGAATGAATCGCTTTGCTTAGCTGATGTTTAAGCCAAATAGAAAAATGAGGTATGTACACAAAATATATGAATTTATTTTCTCTATCATAAGTCTATTTTGTTATTGTTTCTCTGGCACTCCCCCAATGAATGTAACGCTCTGTGCACGACCCGGTCGAGGATTTACAGACAAAAACCTCCCCAGTCGAAGCAAAAGTTTCATTTCTCGTGTCACCAGAAGTACCAGTTGAAGAAGGGACATAAAGCAACTGGAAATCAGAGAATATATGATGTACTTCTGCATTTTGTCCGGCACACTTACAGTATTTAAAATATTCCCACATCTTTCCTTTCATCTTGTTATCCTAGGGTATCTTATTTTCTCACCTGTCTTTGAAATCTCAATCTGCACGGGCAATCTTGTGATATATGCTTTGTCGCCATTATTCTCATAATTTTTGAGCTTTGTCCACCATAGGCTGTGTATGTTTTGATAATGTAGATGGCGCTGTGTGCTGTTTAATGTATGTAACGTGTGTGGTTTTGGGTTTTATCGCTTGGAGATTTTCCAAGAGAACAGCTGTTGAGTTGTAATAAAATAATAAAATAAAATTTTTATAAATAATTTTAACTCAACCTGTTGAAGTGCAGACAATTTTCATATCACAAAATAAATGTTTAATTTTTTTATGTTTACAGTTACCACCAATGGTTGAACAGGCAAACTGGATGTGGAGAGTAAAAGTTTTATGAGTAACTGCATCAGCCACACACAAATGAGAGGATCCATGCAATCAGATACCTATCTATGTACACAAGACAGGCACATAATATGGGCTTAATTTTTTTTATTAGATGTATTTATCATGAAAAGTTAGTTTCAGTATGAAGACAAGTGGATTCCAATTTTTAGATTTTAATTAACTTTGACTTTCCAAACACAGGGAGGAATTTTCTGTTTGGGGGGACGGAAAGATCTTCTACAGGTTTTTCAATAAATAAATCGATCAATGAAAGATTACAGTAATACCGTGCATCAGCATGGGACAAGGAATAATAACATTTCCGAAGTGAAACAGACCACCAGACTTCTCACTGTCACTGCAGATTCATTTTGGTCAACGTGAAAGTCAACTTGCAGACTGTGGATGTTTTTGGACAGCAGGAAGGAAATAAGGAACTATTCTAAAGGATTTAAGTTGTCGCTTTAAAATTGAGGTATGTGTTCATGTGCAGATGGAAAACGTGTTAAATCAGACACCAGAGGTCACCAACTCCAGTCCCAGAGAGCGACGCTCCTGCATGTTTTATGGTTCCTGCTCCAACACACCTGATTCAAACGACTGGCTCCTTATCAGACTTCAGCAGAGCTTGATGACGAGCTGATCGTTTGACTCAGGTGTGTTGGAACAGGAAGCATCTGAAACATGCAGAATACAGTAACTCTCTGCACTAAATGCTAAACAACAAGCTCCATTTGGTCAGATGTGCGTGTGATGGTAAGTACAGGTAACTAACCTGAAGAATGATAATACTAGCTGTATATAATACCACTATCTAAAGCAATAGTTTTCATTAACCCCCCCCCCTCCATCAGCAACACACCTGCTCCTGCTCACAAATTGTCTTAACAAGCTCGTGTCTGCCATCTGGTGGAGATAATCACATAATGTCTTTGGTGTGTTTATTTGAGCTGTGGCTTTAATTCCCATTATCTGACCTGGCACAATGCCTGGAAAAGGTGATTAAAATAATAATAATAATAAATTTCCATGCAATACAATAAAATCTGACAATTTATTACTTAAACAATTTTCATTAGCTGAATAAAGCTCTTGTAATTCTTTGCAAGCTCCCTCCCGAGAGCAAGTAATTATTTTGGTTGCGTATTTAAGGTACTGCAAAGCAGTTATGTTTTTTATTATTCATACAGCTGTGGCAAAGGCTGAAAATGTTTGTCATCAAGTATAAAAGGCTCCTACAGGTCAGTCATAGGTTGTTGTTTGGATACAGAGCCTGTATTCATTGCAAGGCCTTTGAAGCAGAGATATGACAAGCCAAGATCATGTCAAAAATAAAAGTTCAGATTAAAACCTGGTGACAAATGGTTTGCACATAAAAATACAAAATAACTACAGAACAACATTTTATGTTTGCACTATTGATACAAAAATTTTAAACAAAAACAAAAACAAAAAAAAAATACAAAGGTTACATCACCACCTGGGGTCAGTAAAGCCAAATGGACCAGTTGTGTACAAGCCAAGCAGAGAATGAAAAGGGGCCAATATGATGAATACACAAAGTAATATGGAACTGACTGAGAGGGCAGGAAAGCTTACATGATTACAAGGTCTTGTGTGTGACCCAGCGTGATTTGATGGTTTTTCTTCTTTTAGACGAAACAAATGAAAGTGCATTAATGTTAGTGTTATCTAAAAAAAATAAATAAATAAAAACGGAAGAGGGACTTTAATAATCCAGGTGTACCTTTAGGGTGTGAGAAATTTCATAGCTGAAAAAAATAGCGTATAAAGCGTAAAAATATCAATAACTCCCCAATTAAATCAACAAGAAGAGCTGAGAACGTTCAGTTTAACAAGCTTAAGTGAAGTTAAATCAACAACTGTTGGAAGACAGTAGTTGATCTTTTCTGTTATATATGACACCTGTAAGTTTACAGAGCTCATTTTTGGGCATTCGCTAGGCGGGGGACTTGGAGCAAAGCACACAAATAAAAATGCAGAGTTTAAAAAGACGTTTATGGGTGGGATTTTATACTCAGTTTCTGTTCCCGTTGGACTGCCGATCACATGGGCCGGCACAGGAAGTGCGGTGGCAGAACGCAGGAAGACACCACCCTCTGCTCGCCAGCTGTGAGCAATGGGAACTTCCTTTATAGATATTAACATTCAAATGCTCACACTGTGCGTGTGTTTATCAGAAGTATTTTTGTTCTTCTGGTTTCATTTGTTACCTGAGTATCTTTGACGTTAGAAATGACACCAGAAATGAGTGTGAGGGAGCAGCTCAACAAACCTGTGGCTTTCAACAAAAATCATGGGTCCTTTGACCTGTTGACCTTTCTCCTCTTTTTCACTGTAGCCAACTGGGATTAGACTAGATCAGTGGCCAGCAGCCTCCAATGCGATGACTCCGCCTCTTTTGTTTCGCCCCAGAGGGCGAAGGGAGCCTTTAGAGTCCTGAAAGTGTGGCGATGCCGATCGATTGGTCCGAGTCTGACGGTGACGATCGCAGCGGGAGGGAACGGTAGCAGAGCCTTGGCTGACATCCTGCCACAGGAAACTTATGCAAACCTCAACAAAAAACAACAAGGTTGTTATTTTACAGTTGGGTTCAAGAGTGGTGACACAGCCTATTCTTTGTTTCTCTTTCTGTCACTGGCTCTTATATTGTTTTATTTGAGCTCCTCTTTTTGACCTCCAGTTGTTTATCTCTGGAATTCATTCCTGATTCTAGTAAACAGCCATTGAGCGACATCTTCAGCAATGCTACCTGTGGCCACATCACTTAAAGGACTCTTGTCCCAGCCTTTGGTTTAAGCCCATATGGAAATGAATCTTTGCTCGTAGACTGTTTCGTTGGAGACCTTCTCACATTAAAGTGAGACAGCTGGGCGAGGCGGTGCAGGCTTTTAAAAGCAGAACTTTTGTTAAATTATTTCTGATAATGCATAATACATGAACCTGAGAGAGGGAAGGGCAAGACAAGGAAATGGGGCAGTGGGAGTGTGTGGAGAAAAAGAAGAGGGCATGTGTCCATCCTTCACTTCCTGGACGCCTGTCTGTCTCAGCCTACCAGCCAGTCGTCCACTCCTTCGTTCCGCTGTCACATCGACAGGCTGCGTTCACTTCTCCCTCTCACTGCTCTGTTTGTCCTTAAGAAGTGGCTCCGGCCGTATTCGCATGTTTGCTATGTCGCTCACATTCATAAGATTGAATGCAAGTGGAGAGGCTGTGCGCTGACTGTAGATTAAGCTGCCTTACATGACCAATGCCCGTTAACACAACCGCACACAGCGATCGCTGCAACCTTCAGTGAGAATAGATAAACTGTTGTGTGCATCATGTGGTGTGTTGTTGTTTACCATGAGTGCTTTTCTTATTGTTTGGAGCATTTACGTGAAGCCTGAATCAGGTCCGTGATGTAAAGGTGTAGCCATACGTGACAACTTGAACAGACGGTTAGCTCACACTCTGTTGCTGCACATGACTCCTTTCATACAAATTGGCTGGGATTCGATTAACCTCCTCATTGTGCTATGAGCGAAGATGCATTATCCCATCTTATTGGCCATGTCTCATCTGATGAGACTGATGGGAGTTGGCCTGACTTTGCGCAGTACGCCCTCCATTGTTTTAGTTTCTTTTGGCCTGGCCTCCGGAGCAGATGCTTCATTTCATGGTGTGTGAAACATTTGTGTGAGGGTTATAAGGCGTGTAATGATGTTGCACAACTGAAGCCTTTCCAATTGACGGTGAATGGGATTGAAAATATCGTTAGTCTCCTTTTTTGCTTTACTTGGTAATGCTTTTAGTACATTTTGGCAATTCACATATTCACGCTGTTAAAGAGCTGTTTCATAAACGGGTGACACAGTCAATTCGAACTATTATTGTTAACAAGGATCAAGCTTTAAATTTGTGTTTGTGATGTTATGGTTAATAAAGATAAACCCATTCAATTATAAAATTTAAACCTATGGCAAACTTCTGAAGTTGTGACCTTCTATGAAACCATTTTCTGCCTTCTTGATATTTAAGCGTGATTATTAGATAAATGCTTAAAAACAGAAATAAAAGCTTAATTCATGAAGAAGTCCTTAAATAGATTCAGCAGTGACTCATTAGGTTACCTGCAGGTGGCTTGGTTGAACTGCACCAGCCACTTTACCTGCCTGGAGGCGGCTGCGGGATCAAATGTCTGCTGTTATTGCTTTTTTATTTCACATTGAACACACTCATTTATTTATAAACAAAAAGATCCCAACAGTATAAAAGAATGTTAGTCTATATAAATACACTTATCAATATTTTATTGGAGAAATATTTCTGCCTGTCTAAGACAGCAGTATCCGAACAATCAAATCGTTTTACTTATACAAGAGTGCTTTTTTTTTTTTTCAATTTAAATTTTTCTATAAATCGGATTTTCACAGAAATTTGATTTCATTTGTTTTTTAGAGAAGCGCCCTCCTGTGGAGACTGAACAGCTGATGGCAGAGAGAGTTTGTGAGCGAGTTTTTGCTCCATGCAAGACTTTAAAAACAGCCGTGACCACCGGACTGAGGTCTGTACCGGACTGTGGTCTGTACCGGACTGAGGTGTTCACCGGACTTTGGTCTGTACCGGACTGTGGTCTGTACCGGACTGTGGTCTGTACCGGACTGAGGTCTGTACCGGACTGTGGTCTGTACCGGACTGAGGTCTTCACCGGACTGTGGTCTGTACCGGACTGTGGTCTGTACCGGACTGAGGTCTGTACCGGACTGTGGTCTGTACCGGACTGAGGTCTGTACCGGACTGTGGTCTGTACCGGACTGAGGTCTTCACCGGACTGTGGTCTGTACCGGACTGTGGTCTGTACCGGACTGAGGTCTGTACAGGACTGAGGTCTCTGTCGGACTGTAGCTCGACTCAAACTTCACGGAAACTTCCAACATTGTCACGCCTGACGGATTGATCCGTGATTGCGCGTGCCCCACGCTGGATTTAATCGTACGCGCACGCGCTGATTTCAAACACGGGTTTGCGCGCTTGCTGCGTCCCGCGGATGCAAGAGAGAGGGAGACATAGAGACCCACAGACTGAGAGAGAGAGAGAGAGAGAGAGAGAGAGAGAGAGAGAGAGAGAGAGAGCTCTCAGGTTTGCAAGCACTGCAAAAGTGTAGAAGCCGTGAGTGCGTTCAGAAGCGGACGTGGTGAGCGACGGAGATTTTGCGGGACGAGGAGACGGCGGAGCTGGCGGCGAGCACGCGCTGCAGCAGCAAACCCCAGCTGAAGTCAGTGTTTTCGGCGTTTTTCCAGAAAAGAAGGCGTCCCGACCACCCGGCACCAGGCGGCACCGCGCACCCAGATCATGGACCGGTGATCCGGTGAAGGAGAACCAGAGGACCCGGACGTCAACAAGTCAGCTGCGCCGTGAGAGAATGGGCTGTTTTTCCACCACGGACGGGGGGGCTGCTCTGTAACACCGGGCGGATCATGGCAGGGGTTCACACTTCAGATGCCGTGTCGGGACATTTCACGGATCCGGCCGGCCAGGGCGCGACCAACGCCGGGGGAACGCCGGGCGACGCGGCCGGTACCAGGGCGTACCTGGAGGTGTCGGCCGCCGGCCAGGGCTACGGGGCTGAGGGAGTTTTTACCAATGGACGGTACCGGGACCACGGCAGCCCGAGGACCGGGAGTGCCAGCCGAGATAATTCAGCCGAGAGGAGTCAGGGAGCTGGAAACACGCCTTGCGGCATCATGAAGGTTGGTTGATTGAAACACTTAATTCTCCTCGTCAACGATCCTCAAGGTGACACAGGGGAGGATTTCTGTTTACCACTGTTCCACAATAAAGCCCAGCAAAGCAGAAATAAGCAATTAAACCCGCCATAAGCTCAGTTACTTACAGGACTCTTTAGAGTTCCACACGGTACGTTTGTTCTAGCAACTCTCCAAAGAAGTTATGCAGGAATCATGCAGAATTAGACCCAACACCCTCACAGAGACGGACACATACCTCCAGCACATCTTCTGTATTTCGGCCTCACATGTGGATGGAGGTCCTTGTGTTTCTAACATACTTTACAGCAGACAGTCCGTATTATTAAAGTTCCCCAAACTTTTCAACCAAGGCCGAACGTTAAAAATGGAGTCTGACAGTTTGCATTCTTTGGAGTCATTTGTTTTTTCAGCACTTACCCAACAAAGAAAAACAAACAGTGTGATACTGCCACCTGGAATAATATGGGAGCTTACAGTGAGCATGTTGTGGTATTTGTGGCTGTAGCAACAATATTCAAATTCTTCTGTGGTGTGTGTTCAACTTTATAGAAAGAGACATAAAGTTTTTATTGGCTGAGCTGCCGCACATCGGTTACTTTTGAAGAATTGAAGAATAAGGAAGAAGGTCATGGTGGAAGAGAAGGTGCACAGATTTTGAAAACTTGAGCCTCATTTAAAGCTGATCTGTGGGCCAGCTGCAGGGCGCCTCTCTCAGTGACACATACAGGCATTTTAATACATCTGATAGCTTGCCTCGCTCTATTTTGGACTCCCTTTACACGACTTAATTAGCTGATCTTCCACAAACCAACATAAGCAAGTTGACAAGCGTCTTTTACAGCATTTGCAGCGTCTCTTCGTCTTATGCTTTAGTAGACACACGACTGTCGGGTTTAGTCTCCAAGCAGTGTAGTCTCTCTTAGTATGACAGGCAGCATCATGGGGTCCTTGGTGGAGACAGAAGCACGGCGTAGGTGGGACACACTGGAGAGTTGCGTTCTGTCAAATCAAACCCAGTTTGCTTAGCAACTGACACAAAACACTGGCTAATTCTTTGTTACCCCCATTATTTGATTCCCTGTGGATGTGAGCAAATGCAATGCACTCTCCTGCAAACTGTTAGTACGTGCAGCCCATCAGATGCACAATCTGCTGGTTAAATGTTAGCAGTTCCGAGGAATTCAATTAAAAGTAAATTCTCATAATTATTTTCATCCTTTAAGTTCTTTCATGGTATTTATTATTTACTACCACTAACATTTGGTTGTTGTGAAGAAAAAAAAAAAACCCAAAAAAAGAAATCATATGACTCCCTTCTCTCCTCACAAAATAATCAATCCACTTCTGTGAGGCTAATGAGCAAAAGGAGACAGGAAAGCTGGAGGGGGATTGTGCTGTCTAAATATGATTGATCACAAATCTTCAAAGGCTGCTTCTCTGAGCACCATGTTCATATGTCAGTAGTAAGTGGCCCTGCTGAGCTTCGCTGGCACAATTTGAGAAAATTCATGTGTGTTGTCTCCCGGACTAACCAGGGAGGGCACCCAGAATGAGTTCATCAGTGCAGAGCCGCAGAATCCAATATTGCTCCTGAAGCCATACAGCCTCTAACTGACAGGAAAG
Source organism: Echeneis naucrates (assembly GCF_900963305.1). Lineage (NCBI taxonomy): Eukaryota > Metazoa > Chordata > Actinopteri > Carangiformes > Echeneidae > Echeneis > Echeneis naucrates. Next base: position 5,777,390 of record NC_042518.1, read on the forward strand.
GAATAACCTGTGTAATAATGTGGAATTCAGACATATCAACGCTATAGTCTACACACCTCATTTTGTACGAGTGGCTTTCCTACACTTGCATGTCCACTGACATTTGTGCGGTGCATTTGAATGCAATGCACTTGGTCAGATAAAGTGTGAACTCCCTTACTTGAAGGACAATGACTAAACTAAAGTACAGGAAGGATTCCTTTTTTGTATAAAATAAAAAAATATGTCATCGCACAATGAACTGCTGTTGAGTTTAATTCTCAGTCGAAATTTTCACATGTCCTTCGTAGCACAGAAGCGAACTTAGCATTCCTACGTCCAGCAGGTGTGTCTCAGTCAGGTTTAAGCACATCTATAAGAGATGCGTTGGACATTACAGTCACGATGTGGTGCAGACACAGTTTGAACAGCGAGTGGAGGGTAACTGGGTCAGCCATGCTATAGGCTTCATGTAGAACTTCTGCCCACCCACTTACACTTGAGCAGCACTTAGTGGCGTGTGTGCACGAGTGACGCTTCCAGAGGTGAAGGGGCTTTGGGTCCATGGAAATGGAGGAGGCAAATGAGTTATTACAGCTCTGCGTTACCTCATTAGCTTGGCCCTTGACATGCAAAGTTTGTCTGTTCCTTAAGCGGGCATCCAACTTTGGCCTCTCACCATTTCCTCAGCCGGGGTGACAGTGTCATGGTGGAGAGCCTGTAGAGTGACTAGAGGGTAGTTTGTAATGGTAGCCTGGTTATGTAATGCTGGGCTGTGGACAGCTGCAAGGATGGCTCCAGCCTGACTACTGGGTGAAGGGAACTGACAACCAGCACAAGCAGAAAGGAAACAAACAGCTTTGTTTGTTTTTTTTTTATAACCAGGAAGATAAAGATAACACTATTGCATTTAAACAGATTCTGCTTTTCTTTTATGATTCATTCCCAAAACTTTAACCTGAGCAGCAGCAAAGGTCAAACATTTATTTACATAGATCTGGAAGAAGACAAAAAAATGTAAAAATAAATAAAAATACACAGTCCATGGTTGGGTTAAAAGTAATCCAAAAAGCCCATCATTAACTGTGATGTAACACTGTTAACATCCATGGGGAATAAAGATCAATACAGATCACACGGGTATCAATTCATCATGCGTGAAGTTCTACCTGCATCCACCTCCGTAATATCCCTCCATCAGCCCAGGATATCAATTCAACGTCTCCTTCATGACCTCATATAATATATGAACCAGAATGACCCAGTAAGGCTCTCCATCAGCTCAAAGGTGTACTGCAATTCTTAATAAGGGCCTGACATATATGATTGCGTTATAGAGGAGTCAATCCTGCCAGCTGAGAGCCAAAGCTTCTCTGAGGGAGCGAGAAAAGAGAACATCCAAGAGGAGGAGATGGGGGGTGATACTTTGATTACCACAGGTTGAAATGACGAATGATTCAAGCTTGAAGTTTTACCAATTTTATTTAGGTTGACTAGAACTGGGAGGTGGCAGCACGGCAGCATAGTGTTTAGTGCTGTTGACCCACAACAAGAAGGTTGTGGGTTTGGTTCCCGGCCTGGGGCCTTTCTGTGTGGAGTTAGCATGTTCCCCGTGCTTACGTGGGTTTCCTCGGGTTCTCCAGTTTCCTCTCACCGTCCAAAGGCCTCATGTTTGGGTTAACTGGTGACTCTAAATTGTCCGTAGGGGTGAGTGTGAGTGGTTGTTGGTCTCTGTCTGTCTCTGTGTGTTGGCCCTGTGATGGACTGCTGACCTGTCCACGGTGCATCCCGCCCTTGCCCACTGTGAGCTGGGATTGGCTCCAGCACCCTGTGACCTGGAAATGGATAAGCGGTAAAAGATGAATGAATAAACCTGATTTAACTGAGGTTAAAGGAGAGTTTGTGTAACCGTGTTCCCGTTTTTTTTTTTTTTAAACCAGGAGCTTTCAGAATTCAGTTTGATACACTTGCAGACTTTTGTGGACTTTGATGGAAAGTGAAGCATTCTGCCACATACAGCACAAAAAATAATGTCAGATAAGCAGAGAAACCCAAATCGCAATCACGCATTCGTCCTCCTGTTTGTATGCTCACAGACCTTACAAATTCTTGGAATTCTTGAATTCTTGGAGACCAGCTCTCCAGTGGCACCTTGGGTTTGCCGAGACAGCTCATAAACTGAATATATGTAACCAAATGACGGTGAAGTAATCGACTCTATATTCAAAAAGTGTTTAACTTGATGTGGTATTTATTTCATCAGTAATTAACGTATTTCGATTTCATGATTTTTGCGATAAATTGTGCTGCAGTTTTAAAGTGACTTCAGATTTTCTCAAATATCCGTCTCTTACAGCCTCTAGCTGCTGTCTCACACATTTCTACTGTGTGTGCTTAAGACAGCTTCTGTTTTAAGGCAGCAGCTAACGAATATTGATTATTTTCTCATTGATTCTTGTACTCTATTAAGCATGTGGGATCTGTGAAAAATGCCTGTCACAATAACCCTGAGCACAAGTTGACACTGTCGCAAATCTTGTTTTTATCTGAACAACACATCTAAGCCAAAAACAATACATTTACTGTGATTTTAAGACCAAGAAAAGCAAAAAATGTTCACGTTTCATAATCTGCACCCATTAAGCATTTGAGATTTTTGCATGAAAATGATTTGTTGAACATGTAATCATGTTTCATGGATTATAAAAATTGTTGCCAATTGATTTATCTTTCCTATTTTAACAACTGCTACGCAACCAGTTACTGCAGCCCCACATTGTTCACTAGCACGTTTCACTGTGGTGTCAAGACTCAAGCTACAAGAAATTTGGCACCCACAAGCTGATTTATATCAAAATTATTAGCATGTGTGCTACTGTGCACAAGATTCATTGTTCTCATACCCATGTTGCTTTGTATTCAGCTGCATTTATTCCCTTTCCTCCTACTTTAAAAAAGTTACTTGTTTCTATGTGTGGCATTTCCTAAGTGTAATTACTAACCTGTCCGGCACCTGAATAGACCCATAGCTGCGGGGATTTGTCAGTCAGTGTCTTAAATTTCTGCCTCCTGATGGATCCCATTGTCAGGCTGCCTCTGTTCCTGGCTATTGTTTCCCTAATGTGAGATTTGGCTGATTCCCGGAAGGATGGAGGACGCCTCAGTACAAGCCCGAACAAATAACACTGATTACATATAGTGCGATCATCTGCGATGATGATGACGGCAGTGATGAGAATTGGAATAAGAGCCCATCCACGCTTCACTGCTCCTATCACAGGCTTTATGCAAAAATAACTGCCCCTTACTAAGTTGTAATTTAAAGTTATGGAATATGGGAAGAGATGCCAGAAGTTAGGCCACAGTGATGTCTCTTTCAAGGATTTTCAAGAACCCAAGTAATTCCCATGTCTCCTACAGCAGCAGCAGCAGCAGCAGCAGCCCATACTGAACGCTTGGATATTTTTGGAAAACAGAGATCTGCACTGCGTTGAAAAGGCAGCAGATGATGTGAAGTGGTGATTACAGCTGTCTGGGGCTGCTGAATCATCGCTTGCTCTCTTGGCTGGTTCTCTCAAAGCAGCAATCTGCAAAATACAAACATCTCAAATGGGCCTCTTTGTGTTTGAATCTGCAGTTTAGTGTCGAACAGAGAGCAGAAAACATCAACAGTTTTATAAAGGTCACTCACCCGCAGAGAAACACTGTGCTCAAGAGCCCCAAATGCATTCCTTGAAACATGAGAGATTAAAATCGCACTGGAGGGAACCTAAACAAAGGGGAGCAGTGATTTATGTACGTTTTATGATTTTATGCAGCTTTTTATTTCACTGTCATTTGAGTCTCTCAGAGCTGTATTGTTGTTCATTTTAATTTCAAAACAAAGTATAGAATATAAAGAGAATCACGAACGCAAGGTGACAGAGTTGAATAATAATAAAGTTAAATAGAGCAGAGCCACAGTTTGAGTGTTTGTGGGAGATATGGATGGCACTTATTTGTCCTTATCTGAGCTGTTTTCTGAGGCTTGATTTCAAACAGATTCTGCAGCAGCTGACAAAAAAGGACGATCACGATGACCCAAAACTAAACGTGCAGTTGGCTGTACCAGGGTGGGGTTAGTGATGTCCTATCTTGATTATCCTTGTGGAAACTGTGCAGCAGCGACGACACCACAGTGTCAGCGGGCCGTGTCCTAACGGAAAAATCTCTGGGCATTGTTTTCATCGAGACGGCGCCATGAGTTTCGTAGAGTGATGTTGACTCAATCATATTGTCACCTCAAGGACATAAATAATATAAATAAGGATGAGTAATATTTAGATTTGTCAAGCCAGAGGTTTCATCTGGGCTGAAGAGAACAGGGGTCTGATGGATGAATTGGATAATATGTTTGTGGAGAGCAGCTCCACCTGGCTTTGCTCCGACATGTTTTTTTTTTTTTACTGCCGGTAGAAGATAAGGCACTTCCTTGCAATGGCATTTTTTCTTCTTTACTAATGTGCAGTAAGACAGGAAAGGGATGTGACAGTACACTCAGAGACTTACCCTGTGACTCATGATGATGAAACTGTTTGCAATGTTCAAAAATACAATCCAATATGCCAAAATAAGAAAAAGTTGCATGTTCATTTTTAAAACTCTTTCAACCATTTGACAGAAATGTGTAGCTCAATAAAACATTATAGGGTGTAGAATGTGAATGACACAGGATGTCATCTTTGTGCGGAGGTTTATTTCGAAACTGCTTCCAAAGTAGGGGAGCAGTGTTGAGTTAATTTAACACAAAGTCTCACTTTGAATTGTTGCCCAGTGTGCAAGACATATAAAAGCTTTTAGAAATCTTCATTACAAATGTGTCTGGCTGAAGTTCAAAGATCCATCCAATAGAGTGACTAGAATCAAAGCTAGCATGAAGTGCCTGGGAATTGTACATGACACACACTGTCTTTCTGTTCATAATCAAAAACAAAACAAAAAAAAAACACACAACACATAACGAGTCAGTCCCATTAGAACAGGAGGCATTTGGTGCAGATAAAATGAACTGAAAAATGCAGATCTATTGAACTTGTAAAAGTTGTATCAGCAAATTTATCACCAGAAAATGTTACATGTTTACTTCTCTAGCCGTATCAGTCAATCGATCGTCTCATAGATGTATAACAGAAAAAATGGAAAACAAGTGAGCGATTCACAAGGCTCTCCACTTCCTGTTTTGCTTTTGTGGCATTTACCCAGAATACCTCTGAAATTGGGGATCCCCGAGCAGGTGGTGTAGCATCGACCAACTTTAGTGCAATTTTCAAATTTTCCACTCAGCTAAATCTGCTTCAGTAGATCCTATGAAAGTGGGGGATAGATTGAACGTACGCATGAAGTTTATTCAACAAAGTCAGGTTTAATTTTTTTTTTTTTTTCCCCGCTGCTGCCGCTCTCCCGCTCTTTTCGTGGTGATGCATTACACTCATTCCTCCAGTTTTTATATCCTGTCATGTCACAGATACAAAGCGTGAATTCCAGGTGTCCCGCTCGTAATCCCACAGGTGGGAAGTAAACACAGCAGAGTTTCTTTAAGCTTGGTTCATAATGAAACTGAATTTAAAATGACAGGAAAGGGGAATTGTACAAGGCAAGGCCAGTGCTGCGTCCTCAACAGCCTTGCTTCATTTCCTCAGATAGTCAATTTTTGAGGCTTGGCAAGCTGGAGGGAGCTCGCTGTTTTCACGTCCACACCATTTCATTCTTCTGTTCCTCCTGCTGCAGCCCAAGGTGGTGTCGCAGAGTTATCTCAGTGCCTGAGATAGAGACATATATGAGAGAGAGAGTGAGTAGTTCTGGAGGAATCAGGGCGTGTCTGGATGTGGATGTGGAGGTGGATTTGTTTCTTTTTGTGCATAGAAAGTGACATTCGTGAAGTTAAAGGTGACTGTAGCAGATACTTTGCTGCAGCTCTTCTCACTAAAGTAGAGGAAAGCTTCTAAGAGGAAGGGGAATGTGAGAAACAAATCCATGACAACTGTACACTGAGTAAAAAATAGATGAATGCAGACTAATCATGGAAGTTATGACCAGAGAGGAAGGAAGTGATGTGACTGACTCTGACCCTCTTGGTGGATTCGCACGAAGGCATTTTCAGAGTTGCTGAGATGTTGGGAGGATCATAGATGCCATACAGCATCAAAGTATAACTTAATTGTGTGTGTATACACGGACATGGAATAGCCAACAAGCCAGAGCAATCTTGACCTTTTCAACCTTTCACATGGAAGTACACTACACATCCCTTAGTTGGACCACCTTTAGCTTTGATTACATCATGTCCCAAAATTTATTTCCATCCAGAGTTGCATAAATTTTTTTTGCCAAGATCTTGTATTGATGATAGGAGAGTGGGACCGCTGCACAGAGTCTTCTCCAGCACATCCCAAATATTCTCAATGGGGTTAAGATCTGGACCCTCTGGTGGCCAGTCCATGTGTGAAAATGATGTCTCATGCTGCTTGAATCACTATTTCACAATTTCAGCCTGATTGATCCTGGCATTGTCATCTTGGAAAATGCCCAGAATATATCAGGGAAGAAAAAAATCCATCGTTGGAATAACCTGGTCACGCAGTATATTCATCTATAGCTGAAAGCAGGTGGGGTGGGCAGTGTACATAAAGACTCAAAGACCACCATCCGTGCACGTTCACCGCTCGGTGCTCCTGATTCCAGAGTGAAAATATTAATTGTTAGCCAAAGTCTTCCTTCTGATTCAGCACTATTCCTGCAGCACTCTTTGGTAGTATTTCATCGCAGGTCGGATACAGAGTGTAAAATGATGTTTGAATTCCCCCAGTTTGGAGTGGAGACTTTTATTCTGCAGCTACGGTAAAGACCCCGTCTGGTTTTCTTATGTCAGGTTTCTGACGTTATTTCTCCCTCGTCACTGTGGATGCCGGTATTACTCCAGGGCTCTCTGTTCTGCTTTGCTATGTTTGCTTTCTTACTTTCTTTTTTTTTTTCTTCATTGCATTATGCCACTTTTTAGGCCTGTTTAACCTTGCACCATGTCAAGATCCCATCCGCCTCAGACCTCAGCTTTTTTATAGATTTTTTTTTTTATATATATAATCGCAAGCTCACTTTGGTATTCACCCATTTTGAATGAGGAGGAGCACAAAGCACTTTGTTGTTTCTTATTCAGATCTACAAAGCAGAACAGCCTGCTGCATTTTCGAGTTGTTGCTGATAAAGATCATGCAGACACTATTCTATGATCACGTTTCTGCTGATAAAGATCATGCAGAGACTATTCTATGATCAAGTTGCAGCTTTCAGTCACCTAACCAGCACTTCTATTATCTCACAAAAATGATCCGTCGCATTTGAATCATTAAATGCGTTACATATTTGCTCTGATCTGTTGTCTGTTGTGTTCTGGATTTATTTTACTACCTTTTTTCAGCGGGCCTTAGTCTTGTGTGGTTGTGAAAACTTGATGCAAAACACACAGTGCATCATACAGTACAGATATTAATTCATATGAGAAATGTAACTGATATGTTATAATATGAGCAGCTTTAAATCCTGTCTGTCTGCTTTACTCTACATCTCTTTCGCCACTGCGGTTGATATTACCTAGTGGTACGGCCCAGACTTTGCCAGCATTTCACAGATGGTGCCATTTTTCTTTCACGCCTGGCACAGATGGCAGAAGATGAGGAAATTATGGGCTTCAAGCACATGAGCTGAGTGTGTGTGTAATGGGAAGGCGATGTGACGTACAATTAAACTGCCTTGTTTGTTTTAATGATTGACCCTGTTTGTCTTTTTTTTTGTTGTTGTTGTTGTTGTTGTTGTTGTTGTTGTACAAAATCAACTTCACCGTGTGATCAGAGTTTGTCTAAAAGGTAACTGTAAACCAAGTTTTCATTTCATTATGCAGTTGGTGGTGTTCCTTCCGTTTTAAAATTACTTTACGCCTGACCTTTCGAGAGCCACCGGTTTTAGTTTGTGCTTCTACCAAAAAATCTGACTCCCATGTCTTTTTTTTTTTTTTTTCCAAAGCTGGGTTGTGACTGGGTTGTGACAAATTGAAAATAAGCATGTGACTTCATTGATGAGTGATTCTTCAGGTTGTGTAGGTGTGTGACACCTACACAACCTGGACATGAGATAGAATGAAACTGGGCAATCATCAATCTCATGCATTGGATTGTGTTTAAATTTGACTGCCAGGTGCACGGATGTTACTGAGGCCATCTGCCTGTGGCTTGTTTTAAAGATGTTCAAATCGCTGTTAGCTAGGGCTCCATGTCCTGATTCATACCTCAGGGTGTCCTTTTGTGGGCTATAGTACAAGCACAGGCATGTCACTCACACATTCCACTGATGCTCACACTCACACACACACACACACACACAAACACACACACACACACACACACACACACACACACACACACAAACAGACGTAGACCTTTCCCTTCTGTATGAAATGAAGGAACACAGTTTGAGGCTTATTGTGAAATTCTAGTTGTGTGTGTGCATGTGCGCGCGCCTGTTTTGCATATTTGCAAGACGACACTGAATGTGTGTCGTTCCTGACAGAAAAGGGCTTCGCTCAGCTTTAAGGCTATGTAAGATGTAAGTTTGGGGACTGGAGGATCAGGCGGTCCCGGCCCTCTATCTGTTGTGGGCCTCTGGCCTCAGCTGGTGAATGCTCGGACAATCACTTTGTATATTTATGTTTTCTCCACAAGTACGCAGTTTGTGTGTGAAGGGGGGGGAGGCTAGGCTTTCGCTGTGACTTTGAAATGAAGCCTTTTATGTGTGTTTCTTCACAGTGAAACATGTAGGGGTCTCGAGAGGGACGGATCCGGACTTTACACTGAGGAATGTGAAACTGTGCTGTCAGCTCTTCCCTGGAGCAGGGAAAATGATCGGGAGAGAAAGAACCACCATGACAGAGTTTGTTGATGTGGGTTTTTTTGTTATCATAAATTAAAAGACGGCTCAAATGAACTTTTCAGACTTCTCAAAAAGCTCATTTGCTTGAAAATCACCCAAGTAGGTCAACACCCTAACCCTATGATGCAGCTTATTTTAACTCAAATTTGAAGTCTGGAAATGTAGGATTTTTGGTGTTTGATTGAATCTAATCTCCATGTAACTGAATGAATCTTATCCAAGAGCAAATGCAATCTGTAGTTAGAGCACAAACTCTACCCCCGCCCAAAAAAATAAAAATAATAATAAATTAAGAGTGGGGCCCTTTAATAAGTTCCTTGTGCCAAGGCTTCCTTCTATTTGGGCATCTTATTAATGCCATTATGTAATGGGAGATTCCAATTAGCCTGAACAGAGCAGGTCAGTCTAAGTGGGTACAAATTCTCGGTACAGGGTGACCCAGTTGTCAACAGCCTTTACAAGGTGTGCGAGAGGAATACTTGCTGTCCTGACCCTTTTTTTTTTTTTGTTTTGTTTTGTAGAGGAAGAAATAGACTTTTCAGAGGTCTGTACCTGGAATCAAATTCCTATTTTTGTCTATATCTGCACACGTACACGCGGGATCGTCTTGGAGGTGTAAGCACAGGAGCGAGCATAAAACTTAAGTGCACGATTGTGTCAAAAGGTTAGACAGCCATGCAGTTGGGAAGTTGGTTTGGTAATCAGGGAGAATTAAGGCCAGTGAGTATGTAGCTCAGATTGTCAGTGGGCTGCTGGTTGCTGAGAGGTGTGGGTGGCACACAGCATGAGCCAAAAATAAACATAAGGATCTCATTTAAACTGATTTGGTGCTCCTAACAGGGGATGTAACTGTTACACTGAAGCATTTGTAGCTGTGATCATTGGAAAGCAGCTTGCTTATGAATAATCTTAATCAATTTGCTTAATTTGCTTTTGAAAGATTTAAATGTAACCTGATCTTTTTGTGTTGAGCACATTAAGGGTTTTATTGTTGTTGTTTTTTTGTTTTTTTTAAACCGGATTTAGAGTTCCCTTGTTCTGAAGATTAAGGCTTTTGGTGGATAAAAAAAAACAAAAAACAGAACAAACACCTTAAAGTGAACTAAATCTAATTTGTAAAATTAAGTAGAAAAAATTTCTTTAGTATTTAAGGTACATCTTGGGGATGCACTTGGACAAATCATCAGCGTTGTGTCCAAAATATTTCCTGAGAGGAATATTTCAATATTTTTCAGAAACTTCATTGGACGGCATGAGAACATCGACTCATTGACATGGTCCCAGCAAGCTTAGCAAACAGCGAATGTCCGGGCAACAGTTTTTTTGTTTGTTTGTTTTGTTGTTCTTTTGCAGATTAAACAAACAATATGTAATGTAATTGTTAACAAGCGTGTCATCTGCTGTTTCTTTTTCTCATTGCTTCTATTTTTTCAGGGGGTTAGTTAAGTTACGCTGCCAACATGTTATATCAATAAGAGCAGTAAAAAAAAAAAGAAAAAATGCCTGGATGATACTTAAGCTTCCTGGGATTTCCAAAAAATTATTGGAATGTAACGTGTCCAAGTTGGTGTTAGATAGCCTAAAAGCCTGGTAAATTGTAGCATTAACCAAAACTAGTTTTTAAAATGAAAATGCCAGATCGTAAACTCATATTTTTGAAATCTGATTTATCTTTGTTTATGAAACGTTGTGCACTGTGCTGAGCTAAAAGTTAAAATGTAAAACCTCACATCCAAAGCAGATGAATGGACACAGATGTGATGTGTTGACTGTTTAGCTGCCATGGGAAATGCTGGATGAGTACTCTGACATACTTCTTCCTAAATACTGCTGATTGGACCTGGCATGGATGGTAAATGCCCCACGCTGGACTGGCAGTGAGAGAATAAGATACCGATCAATATCCTGACTGCTCTGTTGATTGCTGCTCACCGAGAGAAAGATAATGAAAGGGAAAGACGGGGAGAGGGAGAGCAGAGTCGGACGGATGATGAAAGGTATGAAAAGGAAGAGGAATGGAGAAACTGAGGGGGCACTGCCTGTTCCACAGCTATTGGCTATTAGCACCTAGAGTTGGCAGTAATCCTGAACAGTCCTCTCCCCAAAGCCCAGTCACGAAGCAGAGGAGCTGACACACAGATGAAGGCACGGAGTAAAGATGCCATACATTTTGCATGATCAGACTTCGGCGAAGAGTGCCTCTTACCTTCCTGTCCTCATTTAACCTGCGCACAGCGAGGGCCCCGTCTTGCAATCCATCATAGGTATGAAATGGGGAAGAAAAAAAAAAAGAATTTTTATTACATGTTTCCAACTGAGAAAGGGAAAAAATAGTCGAGTGAAGGCTGGGCAGATCCTGTTTGCCTCGAGAGTCTCTCGCAAATGTGTGTTCTTTGGCAGTCATAATGTGGCATCTTGAGATGAAGTGTAATAACTGGTTTGGCAGACAAAACAAAACTGCAAGTGCATGTCCATCAGAATGAGATTCTCAGTCACACGGATTGTTTTGTACCGTTTGTGTGTGTGTGTGAGTGTTCTTATGTGTTCATTAAATCGTATGCTCAAACTGGTGCTGAAACACAGATTTATATTTATCTCCTTATAATTCTCCTTCTGCCTCAACTGTGACTCATAGTTGTGTGATATTTTCTTAAATGAGTGACTCCCACTGCAATGTGTTAGTGATACAGTAGATTTAGTGCATGAAACTGGACTAAATCACACAAAACTGTGTTTAAGGCTGCAATCTGTGATTTACATGCTTGAAATAACTGCCAGTTATTTTCTCAATTAATTAATCAAACAATGAATCATCACAAGACAAACTCTAATCTAAAGCTTTTGCTTGAAATGAAAAAAATTATAACTTGATCATTGGCTAAATATTTGAATAAAAGTTTATTTAAAAAAACTTGTGAAGGCTTCACTGATGAAGAAACCGGGTGGTGGATGACTGTCTGCTTGTGGTTTTAGGAGTTGTATGTCTTTGCCCAATCTTACTTCCCCCCTTGTTCCCCCCTCCCTCATTAAATTATCAGTTTCGTTCAAGTCACACACTTTACCCTCATTGATTGGCCAACATAGAGAGTGAAGGTCCATCTTTAGGGGCCAAATCACCAGTAGCACCTTTTATCAATGGACACTAAATAACTGATGAATTAAGTGTTTTTGTGCAGTTTAATGCAAACAGAAGGTGCAGCTGGTGTAACTGTTGGTGTAACTGCAGATGAAGAAACAAAAATCACAACGGGTGACCAAATGAGTTCGGGTTGTGAGAAAAATGCGAAGCATTCCAGGAAACTGCTGGATGTAGAAATGAGAACGACAAAAAAAAGCACACGTCTAATGGATGCCAGTCATCCTCATCACGTTTTGAATTAGTATTCACAGACATCTCATGCTGAGACTAATAGAACTCCCTTAAGCCTTGTGCATGTGTGCATGTGTGAAGAGTGAAGGAAACAGGTGCACATTTCCCCGTTTGCCTGTCTTTGTTTACATTGCTTGTGGCTGTACGGAGGGTATTTGGGGGGTGTGTGTGTGTTGTTGTTTATACTGTGGAAGGAACATTCATGGTGCTGGAGACAATGGCGGCCCCTGTGGTGCAGCCTCAGCCTCTCTCCTACCTGCATCTTCCACACTACACTTGGCTCCAGAGACCCATAAAACCATTATGTGGCCGTGCACATGCACTCACTGTTTCATTGAGTGGAGGAAGAGAGGGGAGAGGAAATAATGAGAAATGGAGGTCTGGATGTGGATTCAGGTAAAGCAAGGTGGGGGGGGTCAAGTAATGGCAGAGACAGAGAAGCAAAGGGACTGTGATATGTGACATGAGTCTGGATAGGTCAAGGTGACGGAGAGAGCTATATATTTGGGCGGTGGGGGAAGATTTACGGGAAGAAGGACATGTTGGGGGGGGGGGGGTAACATGATGGTAAGCTAAATCTTGAGGCTGGCCAGGCGCCATTAGATTAGCAGATAAAGGCACAGCAATCTGATTAGAGGCTAGTTTATCAAAGAGTGATGCTGGAAGTACTGGAGTGGAACACGGGTGAAGGCCAAGCCTGCACATCCCAGGACCATCTCAGACATCAAGAGCACATGCACACGCAGTGTTTGTTAATATTGTTAAATGCTTTCCTGTCTGAGCAGGAGTTTGTCCTTGTAAGAGTATGTGCTCCTCCTCCCTCTCTTCCTGCTCGACCCCTCCCTCCCACATCCCGACTCCTCACCAGACAGTGAAGAGATACAGGCAGAAGAGACGGGAGGATCACATTTCCCAGAGTCAACACTGCATAGGAGATATAGGAACCTGGCGGGCAGCTATCAGTCATAAGCCTCTTGCCAAGCACCTCCACAATCTCCTTCCCCACTTCAAGTATTGATCTCAGGCTGACAGGAATTGCGATCGCCAGCAGAGATGTAGCAGTGTGAGTGCCTGCCCTGCCTTGTGTTATGGCTGTCATGTATGTAGGGCCATTAGCATGCTTGTGGTCAATTGCCACAGCTCTTATTGATGGAGCTCTTGACTGGAAATAAATTGAAATAGAGGTCTGCACGATGGAAATGCCCCTGACTGGAGCTGAGGCTGGAAAGTAAGGGAAGGTAGAGGGGCCACACATGCCAATGGGGCCCCCGGCTTTTAGAACACAGAGAAAGAGGACAACTTTCCTCATATTGCTTATTTTAAGCGGTGATGACATTCAAATATTTAAAGGAATTTGAATGTATATCTAGTTTTGATGGCAAATTTATAATATAGTGGAACAGATGCCAGTACAGAGCTGACACCAGAGTGGTTCCCACAAATGACGTGATTTACAAAAAACACTCCGATTTATTTCCAAGCTTCCCTAAAATAGCATCAGTGTTTTAAGTGGCATGTTCTGTCAGCCATGAAAATTTCAGGCCGTCACAGATAGCGTGTCACTGAATAACCTGAATAACCTGCTGACAGCTGAACTGCATTATTTTAGCTCAGCAAAGATGTCAGTGCATCATAGCTTTTTTTTTTTTTTTCTTTTTTTTTTCAATCTGGTTGCCTCCAGACATCTTCTGAGCTAACTATCATAAAATATATATATAGATCTACTGCACAGACCTCTGTAACAGCTAAGACATGCTCTCCTTTTCTGGCCTCTCAAGCTTTCTTTCCCGTGGCACACAATTCACTTTCAATAACAGTTTCTGATTTGCTATCAAATTCATAGTAAATTGTCAAGTAAAGAATTTTGACATGGCTTGTAATTTTTTGTTAAGAACAGTTCAGCGGGTAACATGACCACTTTTGACGTTTTGATGTTTCCTACTGACTCATCTGAGGTCTTTACACAACAGGAATGTGACAGCCGGTGGACACATACCGTATTCGTGTACAAATCTGAATGAGAAGCTTCAGGGAAATTTCCAAAACCATTCAGGTTGCAGCTTTGCCTCCTCTCTCTGCAGCGCTGCTTGCATATCAATGAGAAACATCTCCCATGAATTTCTTTACCTTTGCAAGATGCTCGATGGAGGAGGCACATAATTTCATGCCTCTAGTCAAACATCCATTGAGTGTTAGTGTACTCATCAATCCCCCTGCCCCCTCCCCCCTCCCAAAATCTGATTTATTCCTCGAAGGGAGACTGCCATCGTTATCTGACTGACTGGTTTACGCAGTGATTTTCCATTTTAGTCATCAATCAGAATTCATTCTGCTGTTGATTAAACCTCATCTGCATCCAACAGGCTGCAGTGTCTGCTATTATACTCTCAGTCATATCTGTGGCGAAACATATACCCATAATTGTAAAGCCTCAGCGGCTCATATGTGCAGAACAACTCCTATATGGAGGCCAATAGATAAAACATGTCTATAACTCTGGTGTGAAGCACGACTGAATGAACAAACATTTTCAGTGACTGAAAATGTTTTCATCATCTGAATCTCAGAGAATGTGAGAATGAACTTCAAGATTTTATAAATGGGCAATCAAAACACTGTGTTGACAGAGGAATTACCATTCAAGCTCCTTTGTTTGTATGATATTGTTGTCTGCTAGTGTCGATATGGACTTGTACCTCTGTGTCTAGTTTGAGAGTACGACAGAAAGTAAAAGAGGATGTACAGCCAGAAGTTGTTTTCTCTTCACTTTAAAAAGCAGAAGCTGAAAGCTACAGTCATCTGGAAAAAGTGGTGAGTTGGCTGTATTTCTGCGTGCATGTTTGTCTGAGAGGGAGACAGAGAAAGAGGAGAGACAGAGAGAGGGTAAGACATCTGTGAGTTGACAAGGTTTTCTTCTTTTTCTGGTTTGTATATTGAAGAAATGAGGGACACTGGTGGGAGACGGAGAGTGAACTTGGGCCGTTATAACAAACAGACGCTCGAAACCAAAGAAGATACACGAGACACGGGTTGGTCGTCGCCGTCCAACTGGTGTGATATTGTGCAGTCTTCAGTCAATATTTATACTTTGCATTCTTGCATTATGCTGACTCAGCACTCAGAGAGAAGGAGAGAGAGAATCCAAAACAGATTTTACAAAGACCAAATTGCACACCCCCCCCCCTCCCGTCCTCACTGATGTAACATGATGTGATAGAAATATGCGCTGCAAACTAAAATGAATCCTGACAGTGTGACGGGAACATCATGTGGGTGAGGGAAAAAAAAGCATTTATTATTATGTATATGTATATATTTTTTCGCCTCTCCATCCAGACAGAACTCCCTTTCCACTTTCATTATCTGCCCCTTTCACACTGCCTGAAATAGCCACTGTGCTCGAGAACACCCACAGCTTCACCTACCTTCTCTTACATTCTTCATCAACCTGTATAATGATTCCTTTCTGCATTTTCACAGTGTTTGGGCAGAGTTAAGGCAGGATGACTCATTTCACAGTGTCCGTTGTTTTCCTCATGCACCGGCAGCACACACTGAGACTGGTGTCCTTCAGACCACCTCAGCAGAGCTCAGGAACTGGATGTACCAGCCTGAGTGAGTGATGCTGGACAAGGGAAAAGCCACGTAATGAAAGGATTTCTGTAACATGTTCTGCCGCTACCATGAAAGAACCAATATCCTGCTTTCTAATAGTGGATATTATAATTGACTTGCTCACCCTCATTAGCTGTCATGCTGGCTACGTCGTGGGCATTCAATGAATTTCGAAATTTTTGAAAATTGCATTCAAAAAGAAGGGCATTGGTGCAGATGGCTTACTTTGCATGTCAAGTGACACAGGGAACACACGTAGCCGGCAGGAGAGCAACAATCATGGTCTCATCCTCCAATCATCATTTTTGGTAAGTGCACAACAGCAGACCTTGATTTGTTGGCCTGAAATCAGAGCTAAAATGGCTGATTAATGGCGATACTTGCCTCCTTTGTATTTGCTGGTCCACAGCAGTTTTCCACTATTTTCCACTATTCTGCACTCATGCTGATGGGGAAGGCTTTAGATGACATTTTTCTACTCATGTTGTGAATAATTACGTCCTTTATTCCCTCTTTATTATCTGTGTAATGCATTTTACTGAATTACTGAACTCTAACTCACTTAAATGTTGCATTAAGGCACATATGCAAAGTATAAAGAGGAGAGAAGAGACAATGTTCTTTTAACTGTCCGTGTTTCCAAATTTCCAGCCAATCCTTGTCCTTTTGTGTCCGATTGAAATTGTTCCTTCTGTTGGCTCTTCAGTAGCTGACCTTCTTTGAGTGTAAATTAACAGATGAAAGGCACCGTTGGGTTGCTAGGCAGCCAGGCCACTCTATTAACCTCTTTGTACATTTCTCTCTCCAGTTCAAATTAATAAATTACAGTACAAACACTGGGAGAACACATAAACACAGCACATCTGTAAATACTCCAGTGTACAGTGCTGCCTTAATTATCCTACCTTCATTCATATGGATGAGGCAAAGATGAGATAATAGACGCACCTCTGCGCATCGTGCACAGTAGCACAAACTATTCACACAATGCGCCTTCTCACAACCACAGACAAGATGTGTATTTGGCATCTGAAGTTTTTCCGTCAGTTTTTACCGATAAGTATGAACCTTCGAAAACAAAACAAGAAAACAAATTAAATGACACAGACTACAATTTGTTTTCTTGTTTTGTTTTCGAAAAAACTCATTAACAAGGAATTCACAGATTCAGTGGAGGTATAGGCAAGGCTAAGGCAAACTTGGTTAGCAACAGCAAAGTGGAAAAATGAATAGTCAACAAATACAAAACAATCAAACAATCATAAATAATGCATGTAAGAGGAGAAGTTGCTTCGATCTAGCAAAGCACAAACCAACGCATGCAAACTTTAATGGACAGCAGCCAGCAATGGTTGCTACTAGAGACAGGATCATAAATTGACTCAACAGGCCCTTTTGACTTTTTTTTTTTTTTTTTCTCAGCCCACCTCTAGTGAGAAGTAAATTAGGGATTTTACGTTATCACTAACAGATCAATGGCTTGGCATTGTGAGACGTCTCTCTGTTTGCTACGGTAGACGGAGCATTTATTTATTTATTTATTTTTTTTTGGTTCACCATTTTATGTGTGTTCAAACAGCGTGTGCAGATTGATCCACTCCATCCTCAGTGGAGCAATAGTAATAGTTTCTGTGGCATGTCCATTACTTTCTAATAATAACTCAACAACACAATGCATTTTATTTTATGGATGTGCAAATCACCCTTCCTCGACTCTAAATCTGTCAACGATGAAGCAAGATGGTGAAGACTACAAAGCATCTGAAATGTGTTCTTATCTGTATGTAAGGTGAAGTCTATAGGAATAATTTCATTCCTTCGTCCCACGTACAGCAACGCTCTCTTGGTTGGAAAGTGACAGTGCTGTGTCCTTCTCACTAACAATGTAATATGATTATTCAGTTAGATCCAGATTTAATTTTGTCTTCCCATGTGCTCAAAGTTAACACACGCGGGCTCTTTGTTGCTGCTCATTCAATTTGTGCAGTTCTCTCAGCAGAGGAGTCACCAGTTTGGACAAGTGTATTTTTGTTAAAACCACTGGCTTAACTGTGATAAGTGTTCTTACACAATCAGTTTTCTTCAAATCTTCGAACAGCACTGCGTTTTCCGTGTGCTGTAATTAGTTTGACTGTTGGGATGGCGGCAATATATAATATTTCCAGAGGATGACACCACTGCAGTCCTGAAGCACCGTAAATCAAATTAGCTGCCTTCGTAGCCGAAGACATAGCCAATAAAATGGCAAAGCAGCTAATCTGTATGTATATTGCAGTTGCATCATCTTATCTTGATATGCTGTCTAATGAACTTCCTGGCTTAATCAAATGTAGGACTGCGTTGAGTGTTATATATTCACTGGCTCTTAATAATTAATGAATTAATTTTATGGCTGCTAATACAGAAAATCGGTGCTGAGCCAATTTAACTTATGTCAACTGTTGTCTCTGCCTGGGAAAGCAAATAATGCACAAAGTATAATAATTTGTGCACACAATATTATAATGATATACATGATTATGTTTCTTTCTTTGTTCCTTTTTGTATTAATGTAACAGACCCATTGTTAATCCTCTCAGAAACGTGTAGAATTTAATCTTTTCTTTAAGATAGATGAGCCGATTTAAGTTTAGTGCCAACCTGTCACTGCAGTATGATGTGAATGCTGTCAGGCACTCAGAAGAGGAGAGCAAAATACTTGCTCCAGGTGAAAAAGAGAAATTGAGTCCAGTTTAATGTTATTTGGGAGGGAGTGGGGGGGGGCGTCTTCTTAGTCAGGACAGAACATGTCATCTCTTCAGCTGTTACAGTGAATACTTGTATGAACATAAATAGGCTGAGAAACAACAAAAGCTTCTTTTCTCTGATGATGGAGAGAAGCAGATCAGACCGCTTTCCTGCTTTCTTCACCAAATATGCCTAATATGCCTGCTGTTAGATTCAAAGCCACTTAGTATGTATTTTTAGGACGTTATTTTGGGGGTTTTTTGAAAGTCAGAGTTTGGACTCTAGGTGGGTTTTGTAAGATGCGGGGATCCCCCTCGTCGAGGTCTCCCTGTAGCTGGTGTGACCTTGAAGTCTGTGAAGAAACTGCAGCAGCCACAGCTAAAAAGGTGCCCATCTACAGCAGGTTTGAGAGAGTCATCGCCGCGTTTTTTCTAATGCAACGTGATTTGGAAAGCTCTCTTTGTCTGAACTTGAACGATTTTCACTGAAATATTGAAACCAGAGCTGGCCACATCAGAAGTACTGCCTGCCAGCATACATGCATGATCATAGTACAGAAAGCTCAATCATTCATCACCTGATGAGCTCTGTTATCTGTGCCTCCTCTGACCTCCATTAGGCTACTAAATCATGTCAAAACGTCCCTCTATTTCTGACATTATAATTTAATAAAGGTGTTGAGAGAGGAGGAAAAAAAAAGAGAACTTTTGTGTTTGGTCGGTCTCATTTCCTTTTCCTGCTCATAATTTCCCTCTTATCTGTCACAGACAGGTTTGTGAATGAAATAGAATGCCCAAGTTCCCCACAGAAAGGTCACTCCTGATGAATTTTAATTACAAATTGGCAGCTGATGAAAATCTGGCTTCCAATGTAGTCAACTGCGTTTTGATTGATAACATTTGCTCACTCGTCGCTCGGGGAATAAAAGAAAAGCAAAACATCTGGATGTGAAGGACGGGATGCAGATGGAGCTGGTTACGGTGTGGATACTGCTCAGGATGCATCAAGAAGTGTTTAGTGTTTAGCACCCACTGCTGCACTGTGGTGAAGATCTATATGAAATGAATGTATATGTATTTAGTGCTTTGCTTCGTGTTTTTCTTGAACGTGAGCAGTCTTCCCTGAGTCCTGCTTTAATATAATATTTGCTTATTGATGGCATGGGATTATGCAGATAGCTATTTTTTTCTATCTTCCTTATGTTTGATCAGATTTGCTGCCGTAGCATTTGCATCATATTGTGTGTTGTGCTTGTGTGTATTTGTGTGACCTTGTCCTTGAGGTGTCCTTACAAATCAAGCTGGGACCGAAGGGAAGAGGAGCACAAGCCCGAGGTAGAAGCTACGGAATAAAACCTTTCATACCTCGTTCTAACGTCCGTCAGAGCCGTGTAGTAAAACTTCAGCGGCGTTGTCACCTTGCAGCAGTGTTACAATACTGTTAAATTTCTCCTGCACACTGAGTCTGTACAGCGGAGCAGCAGTGCAGAGCTGGCGTTGCTTTTGTCCTTAATGAGCATAATAAATCAGCCAGGATGCTAAATCACAATAAGCCCTTTTACAGGAAGTGACAAAGGAGCTTCCACTTGCACAGCCCAGTAATTGAACAACTTTAGTGCAAGTGAAGGGGAAAAAAAAAAAATCACAGAGATAAATGATGGTCATATTTAGTTTTGTTGAGGGTGGAATATCCTTCAGATGAGTCTATTTAGACCTGTAAGAGAGGGAAAGGAAGGAAGGGAGGGGTCATGGGTGAGTAGCAGATGGATAAGGAGAGGAGTGCTCTGTAGGATGTCTGCTGCATGTGACCATCCAGTGGACCGGCTTCAAATCCTGCTGAGGATACTGAGATTTTTCATTTCGGCAACCGGCTGCTCTCTGTCCAGCATTTTCTTTGTTTTTTTTTTTTCAGAATTACCAGGCCCTCCAGTGCTGAATGTAGAAACATTATCGTAAGCCACGATTGAGCAGGATTTGTCACTGGAAGGGGAAGCAGT
The DNA here is from genome assembly GCF_900963305.1 of Echeneis naucrates. Classification (NCBI taxonomy): domain Eukaryota; kingdom Metazoa; phylum Chordata; class Actinopteri; order Carangiformes; family Echeneidae; genus Echeneis; species Echeneis naucrates. The sequence goes on from NC_042518.1 coordinate 5,798,035, forward strand.
TTACCTGAATTAATGGAGGTTTGTGTTGTGTTCCTCTGTGCTGCTGCTGTGACCCTGGCTTCCCCCCTCGATGCCCTTGTAACACCCCCACACTTCAGCCTGGTATGTGAAGCAGCCATTCCTCGGTGGGGTTTTTATTTTTCGTACACCGATTTCTCTCTCCATAATTAAGCAAATGCCCAACAAAAGGCTACGCTGTCCTTGGAGAGATGTGAGTAATGCTGTGACTTTGGGCATCATATCTACCCTTTGAAATGACGGCTCAATCTATGTTTGTGTCCTACTTTCGCTTCCCTGCTCCCTCCCCAGTATTCTTTTTGGTGGAGAGCAGGAAAGTGATTTCAGGGGCGCTGGGATGTATTCACTGAATGAATGCTGTACAGTAAAAAAAAAAACAAACAAAAAAAAAAAAAACGTGACCCTTAAACACTGCTGATGGGAGGTTTGCATCTGTAGCTCCTGCAAGAAGGTGGAGGAGTCGTTTTGTGCTCCGCATTGAGCCTTAAGGCCGGTTGAAGAGATAACACAGTACGGGGTCAAAATAGCTCAATTGTGCTTTCCTCACTGATCAAAGATATGCTAGGTGCTTCCTCCCTGTGACTCAGATTTCAGCTTCTCTTTATGTCTAGATCCACATGGGGTGGGCGTGTTGTGATGATCACCTTTTGAATGTTACAAACATGTCACCTCAGTGTGAAGCTGACTCTGTTTGAGCATCTTTTTCCAGAAACAGAAGACTCCCATTGGCAAAGCAAGCTGCGCTTGGATAACACATTTTTCTTGCTCTTTGAAGAGCGTGTTTAGATGGTGGTCCCCACAGAGCCCGGTGCACATTCCCTTAAACAGCAGATTTTGTACCAAAGAACTCCTGAGGATGATGTTACATAACATTATATATAATAAATGTGTTGTCTTCTGTGAGAATAACTTTGTAGCCTCAGGAAAAGGGAAAGCATGAAGAATGAGGGTCACCGTTGTACATAGATTTCTTTTGAATAGCAATAAGCTAAATTGTTAGGTTTGTGAAGAAAACCGCGACCGATGTTGGATTTCAGCCTTCCACTGGACCAGGAACTCCTCTTTGTCACTTTCACGAGACTTTTAAAGCACATTTTTGTTTGGAGAGATGAGTTCACGTTAAAATGGTTGTCCTTGACTTTTTGGTAGAAGTGGGTCAGCTTTGTATCAAAGCCTGGATATCTGTGTGGCTTCCTTATGCATCCTCATCAGATTCACCTCCCCTCCTGCTGTTCACTTCTCTCCCAGGGAATCCTGTCTCCCCCCCTTCTCCGTAAAGGAGTGAGGCCAGACCTAAAAATAGGAGCCGCTGTTCTCCCTGTTCTTCCCCTGCATACTAACCGCCTTCTGTGTTCCTGACGCAAGAGACCCACAGTTTTTCACCCATTTTGTCCCTCTGCCAATCCATCATTAGTACCAATCTACTGAGAATAGCTCCTGTTTCTCTTCGCCGCCGTGTCTGCCAGTCAGGCTTTTGGGGCAAACACAAAGGTCACCTTCACCCAGAGCTCTTCTACAAAGTGGGCAAATTGAACCGCTCTGCCCCTGTGCCCACCGCCATGCCGTCACTGTGCATTTACACAAGCACACCCACTTCCTCCCATGTCCTACATTTGTAGCCAGCAATGCCAGAAAAAGAACTTAAGCTTTTTATCCACAGTAACACTGGTTCACTGACTGCCTCTAGTCAGCCTTCACTGGTGTTCAAATCAGAATGGCCCCTGGTAATTTTAGCTGTATTATTATAGATTACATAATTCTATTATTATTGCTAATGCGTAAATGTTCCACCTCAGCTTAAAAAGGGGACGTGGAGCATTTACACATCATCTTGATTTAGAGTATTTGATGTATTTTACAGACATTTTCAAGTCTTAATTTGTATTATAAATCAATTCAGCCGTTATCTGTTCTAAGTATGGTATTGATAATTAGAATAGGTGGATGATGGATGGTGTTGCTGACACAGGGAGAGGGTGGGACGCACCCTGGTATGACATATAGACATATGAGGACAAACAACCAGGCTGAACATGCAAATTCCACAACCGCACAACCACTCGGCCACCGTGCTGCCCACTGTTTTAAACATAGTTTTCAAATGAATATAATAAAATCCAAACTATATTTTCACCTGAAGCGCAGCGGGAATAGTTTTAAAGCAGGAAGTGGTTGCTCTCAATATAAAACATTCAGGAACTGGTCTAAAAATACTTAACGGATGATGAAGTAATGGAGAGTGATTATCTAATAGAAACTGAGAGGTAGATAAGGGGGCGAGATATGAAGCCAGTTTTTTTTTTTTTTTTTTTCCTACACTGGAGCTGGAACAGTCCAAAAGTCAGTTTGCCAACCTCTTGACGAGACAGAAGGAGCCCAGCCAAGGATCAGACTCACGGGGATTATTTATAGAGTTGAGTGGGCTTCACGGACAGAGGCGTGGAATGTGTCAAGACAAAATGCATCACTGATCAAAGCTTGTACAGAGACATGCTCTTATGTTTGCCAAACACCGAGCAGAGACGGGGGTTTGGAAGAAAACAATTGCCCTTACTGAAGGCTCGATGTGTGCTGTGCTGTAGTAAGCTAGCCTGCTCTTCTGCCCACACACAGTCCTCGGCACCTACACAGGTGAGTGGACTTCACTGAACACTCGCCAATTTTAGCCTCCTTCTCTTTCTCTCCTCCAGCATCTAAATAGCCCGCAAGCTCTGGATGTTTAAAATACATACACCAAGGGTGTTGGGTCAGTGAGTGTGCTGCACATGGAGGCAGGTGTGTATCTCCACAAAAATATGCTGGTTTTATGGCGAAGCAGCGTGCATGTGGGTGTAAGTGAGGAGATGTAGAGGGGAAAACAGAACCTCTCCCAGCTTGTGGCGCAGGCATTGTCCGCATCCATTATGAATGTTTGTCCCCTCGTGAATGTCTGTTTAATGCACACCTCGAACGAGATGGAGGCAAACATAGAATCACTATCAAGGTCAGGCGTGTGTGTGAGTGTGTGTGGCGGTCTGTGAATACCGCGAGGCACATCTGTCAGAGGACAGCAAAGGATGCTGTTCCCTCTTTACTCCCCCTCCGTCTCCTCCTCTTTCTGGCCCTGTTGAGGAAGTAGAGGAGAGGCAAAAGTGAGATGAGGTGTAGGAAGGGTAGAGGAGGGGAGAGGAGTGTAGCAGAGGTGTCCTGTACTGCAGCAGCAGCAGCAGCAGCAGCAGTGCAGCTCTCTGGTGGTGGACAGGGGCACTTCTCTCTCCCCACCATTCACTGCATTGCAGACAGCAGTCAAGGTTATGCCTGTGCGGCCACGTTGACAGAGGCTGAGGTTTGAGAATGATGTTCCAAGCATCTGTGATCAAGCTTTGGCCAACTTGCGGCCTCTTTATCCTGTAATGATATTATTTATAGCCAAAGAACATTCATGTTCAGATCTGCAAATCCCACAAGTACCACAACAGTGCCCGGTGATTCTGGTGCTTAAAAGGCTGCGTCGTGTTTCTCTTACACTTCACAGATAACATCTATTTTACTTACCTCCTTGTTGCCCAGTTGCTTGCAATTTTTGACAGACTGTCATTTTACACAAGCATTGTATCTGAGGTGGAGGGTGAATGCTGCAGAGATTTGTGGCGCAGGACTGTCATGGTGACATTTGTCATTAATCAGACTCCTGCTCATCCTCGGCTTCGTCTGCCTGGCTACGATAAACATGTCAGTCTCAGCTATGCTGTAACACAGTATGAGAGCAAGCAGGACATGGTCAGTGCGTCGGAGTGGGCCTGAGCAAAGTTTCACTAAAAGTGCATAAGAGTAAGGACACATCTGGTAGCATCGCATGAGCGAGCCACGATAACATTCTCACTTCCTGTTGAAACAGAGCTGTGATCCCACATAGACACACTGAGAAGAGACAGTGCCGAATTTCCACATCCTGTGTATCTCTCTCTGTCTCTGTGTGTGGTTGTGTGTGTGTGTGTGTGTGTGTGTGTGTATTGTGCATGTACCCAACAGAATTCCTCAGGCTTCCCCTTTTTGTTGTGCCCGAGGCTCAAAACAGCTGCCTTTGTCAGATATTATTGAGGAAGTGATGGATCATTTCCCGCTGGGTGGAAACAGTCAGCGCACTCTTGGACTGACCTTAATTGTTTCCCAGTACCAGTCGTACCTCTTTATTAGTGTTGTATGACGGGATATATATAGAGAAGAACAAACACCAACAGGAAGCAAGAAAAGTCAAACTCCTGTTGTAGTTTTGTGCATTGGTACACTTTTATTTTTTATTTGCATATTGCCGTTCCTCCAAATTTCAAATTGTGCATCAATTAAGCTAATAGAAAAACATTTGGAGGCAAAGATGACGTGGTGAACAATAATAAGTAAGCAAGTGCAAGGAGAAGTCGTCAGTGTATTATCCTTTCACTGGTCATCGGTTTTGTAAACACACTTTAGTGCCACAGTCCCCCACACCTCCTTAATCTCTGGCAAATGCAACCAAACTCCAGTGCCAGTGGCTGAAAACCATTTGGGGAAATGTGAAAGCACTGTGGTAATAATTGTAATGTGAGGAATACTCCGAGATGCAACAACACGGTTCAATTAAAGCAATGCTGACCATGGGGGGGGGTATTAAACAGTTATCTGCCTGGGCTCGATGAGTGCTTCCAGCAGGGATAGCTGTGAGGGGTTGGCACACAGTTCTTTAGCATATGTTGATGTTGTTGTTGTTGTTGTTTTTGTTGTTGTTCTTGTTTTGCGACTGTTGTCAGTTTAAAACACAGCAACTCAAATTATAAGTGACTTTCATGGTCGGGCTTCGTGGAGAATTTTTACAACACAGAATCGTCAGCTAAACACAAGACCAAATTATCTGAATAAGCTAAAAGAGTTTACAACTGTTCTGACATTTTTTTCACAGTTCTTTCATGTACAGGAAGTGAGTAATCCAAATCTAAAAACTGAAAAAAATAACAGTTTCCTACGCAGAGTAGGAAGTAAATCCTCATCTGACTTCTTGTTTGCTTGGTGAGTTCATTAGAAAGTGAACAAAAAGCTATATATAGCTGTCGAGAATAAGGTTTAACTGTGGGGAGTGAAAACCTCGGGATGCTGAAAGATTTTTTTTTTTGTTTGCATTTGACAAGAACAATGGTCTCCAACATAGTACAGTGCCATTGAATGCATGCTGCTTCTTCTTTTTTAAGCTGTATAGAGTCCAGTGGGAGTTCAACCCTGTTCAAACCTGCTTTCTCTGTGTATTCCGTTCAGTGACACATTAGCTGAGCCTGTGAGAGAGAAATTAATGTAATAAACAACCTTCAAACATCCTCCATTCATGCAGGGAAAGAAAAATGAATGCAGAATCGAAAGGACATTTTAAGGGAATCCAGGGTCAGGCAACCCCCCTTTGCCATATGTAGGGATTATTTTTTTTAGATATGTATTTAACACAGCTTCTTTAGAATTACTAACATGACCTGACATGCACACGATAAATCAGAGTGAGTTGCAGCCGAGCCTGACAGCAGACGCCTTGCTGGCAGAAGAGAATAACTGCAGACGAGCAGGACGGGAAGCTGACTGTGAGGAGATCTTGAAGGGGATTTGAGTTGAGCCTGAAACAGAGTCTCCCTCTCCCTTTTCTCCCTCTTTCTATCTCTGTCTCTCATGCTTAGCAACAAGCACGCACACCTGAGCACACACACAATCTCACCTGAACGGAGATTATGAAATAGGCTCTGCAGGAAATAATTGGCCCCGTTGGTGTGCATATACAGGCACACATGTGCAATCAGTTGTGCGGTGAAGTTGGATAGGTGTGGTATGATTTATGACCCAAACCTGCACAAATTGCCGTGCATTGGATTGTTTTATGAAAATAAATGCACTTTAAGGCACAACGGCTTTGTGGCTGAAGTATAGAAGTGGGACTGCAGCACTCTGGGCTTTTTCCTGTGCTTCTGCAGCTCGATAGCATTGACCTCCCCACGCTCATAGGGGCTGTAATTAGTGCGACTGTGTGATGTGCTTTGGCCTGTTCAAAGTTCTCTGAGGGATTTCAACTTATTATCTGAGCACAGAAAGAGTGGTAAGAGCACGGCACAATGTATCACCTGGATGGAAATGTTAATCCATTTGGGACGAGCACTATCCGCATCAGCATACATTCCCTTCACGCGATCCCTCTCAGACCCCTCACTTCGCCCACCTATTCACGCATCATTCTTCTTGCTCTGCAAAGTTCGCTGTAAGATGGAGCGACGAGTTGCACAATGTGACTAGCACTGAGAGAATTTAAGCAGCCGCCCACATGAGAGATTATTATGACAAATGGTGACAGGCCTGACTTCTCTCTCCCTCAGACTTGCTTTCCTCTGTCTGTCTCTCTCTATTCCCTCCATCCCAGCCTCGCTTCTCCTATTTGCAAAATCTCTACTCACTTCAATGATGCTTTATTGGCATGACATATAACAATACCATGTTGCCAAGGCAAATTGTTACTGACATTGTATTTATCCCTCCATCCCCCATGTCCCCATGTGAGCATTTAGTTTTTCAATTCAAATTAATTTGTTTTATGGGGATTGAGATTGCAGGGCAAGCCAAACCATCTTACTTTCTGTCACATGCTCATTTTATCTGTCTTTCCTGCATGTACAAAATCTTGGCATCGCTTCACTCTACAGCTTTGGTCTCTCTCCATGAGTGTTTTAGGGAGTCTGTTAGGGCTGCAGTGATGTAAGCTGTGTGTGGCAGAATTCAGATGTCAGTCAGTGTAACCGTCTCGGATGGGGGAAGGACGAGGCCCTGTAGAGTGTGGGGGTTGGGGGGTTCTGTTGATGACCTCCTACCTACCTCACCCACGCAGACCTGGGCTAAAGGAACGATTCAGCGCTCCGAGGCAAATGTCTCTGCTTTTGGCTTCCACAAAAAAAAAAATAAATAAAATATCTTCTTATTTTTGGCTGCAAAATGATTGTTGTACTTTTATTCTTGTCCTTGTGCAGATTTGGGGAATATCTTGCCCTTACCACATTTGATGAACTTCACTGAAAACAAATGACATTGATGGATAATGTTGCTATCACTGTAATGATTCCACCTGGATGCGTTTTTCGAGTTGCATCCAGACAGTACATGTGATGAAAATCATTAATTTGATCTTTAGAGTTGGGGATATTTTGGCCTTAGTTGTAATTTTACCATTGAAGGAGAAATATCAGTTCCTTACACAGGGCATGATAAAATGTTAGCATCAAAAGCACAGTCAGCCTGTCTGTGTGAGTTTGATGTTCGCCGTGTTTGACATGTCACTATGTGCATCAGAGGTGTAATGTGGCCGCTGTGTCTAGTTCTCTGTCAGGATGTTCTGTGTATGTGCAGACTTTGATCCTGGGATCCTTCAGCACACATGGAGACAAACACAACACATACACTGTGACTCAGAATTTTCGGAGCACATCATCGGGAGGGCTCCTTTCTATCTTCGCTCCCCATTACCCACGCACCCCTTTTGCTTTATTCAACAATGCACATATATGCACACATGCATATACACACACACTGTGGCTCTGTGGGCGAGAGCAACAGAGCTGTGCCTAACTGCTTTTATGCGGACCCGTTTTAGAAATGAGATATGATAGGAAAAAATAGAGTAGCGAGTGGCAGGCAGCCAGGGAGGCTGTGACAAGGAGGACGGGTGGTTGGAGTTTTGGAGGAAGTGGGCCACCGCGGAGAAAGAGCCACTATGTCCAGAGTCCCACAGGAAGAGCTTCAGGGGAGAGATTCATCCTTCATGTGTTCAAAAGCAGACTGAGCAGCCCCGCATTCCGGTTATACTTACATCTGACAGTCCTGCGCTGAGACATGCACTCTCGTTGGCCCCCAAATGTTAAATAGGCTGTTGTTCTGTATTTGTATTTTTGTAAAGAAAAAGTCAAGCAAGCGGGTCTCTAGTTTTGCTTGTGTTTCCTGAAGTAGCAGGTGATCAAGCCGCTGAGGAAACCCTTGGGAGTTTTTGTCACATGCACAGACACTCTGCAGAGATGAAGCGGTCTCTCTGATGGTGATTAATGAGTGGCTTTAAGAGTTCACACATAATAAATTATTATATAATATACAAAGATAGAAAATCTATAAAAATAGCATGTCCGTTGTGAGCATGTGCCATTTTAAAGTGTTATTGTTTTGGCACACTCCACTCAGCAGGGCACTGTAGTGTAGCAGCCAACCTGAGACCTCATGTTGCATTAATTGCTTCCCAAGAGTTAAGTCCGCCGATGCCCAGGGTGCTCAGCGTCGCGGTTTGACAGCAGTGATGGGAGAGACAGTGTTTGACAAACCACTGCCCTTCAGAGGATGTTGGGAAGCAGGAACGCACCGCATCGCACCAAGCTCCCCCGTCCCCAGCAGCCTCTCCCATCCATCAGGGAGTGTTTGACCCAGCCCGGAGCGACCAGCCTTACCCGGAAAAGGGGGGAGGTGTGGAGGATTACCAAAATACTCTCACATCACCGCGGCAACAGCAGCAAGAGCAGCAATGGGCAGTCAGGCCAGGAGCAATGGAGCAGCCACACACAGAAATACTGACATCTCTACCAGGAAAGACCCCAGGGGCTGTGAAAAAATGGTGAGAGATTGCTGTGTGGATTATTGCGGGGGGAAATGGCAGCTGCATGTAGGCAAATATAGAACAGAGTGAAAAAGGACATTTAAATTCAACAGAAATTTTTCTTATTCCTTTTTTGACATTATTTATGCATATGTCTGCAACACTGATATCACTTACTAGCTTAGTAATTAATCCTCTACCTCTAGGTCACCAGTCTTGAAATTAAATTTTGATTGAAATTTAAAAAAAAAAAAAGTAATAAATTGCCTGAGGAATCTCCCACTTTTTCTGCTTGGTTTTGATGGAGAAGTTCAGGCTAACAGCATGTCATCCTGCTATGCCTGGCTAATTGTACCACGAGACACAATATTTCCACCCGCCCCCCACCCTGCCTTAAAGAAGGTCTGGAAACAATCACAACTGAAGCGATTTCCCTGCCTTGCTCAGTCTGTTTTTCATTTCACAGAATTTTCCCCACACATCCCCAGTATCCCCATCAGCCTTAACGTCCATCTGGCTTATCGTGCAAACAGCTTCAGAAGAGTCTGAACCGTGTCTCTTTGGTCTGTGTTTGTTTGTTTGTTTGTTTGTTTTTTTCTTTTAAGTCGATGAGAGCTGTTAACTTGTTTTCTGTTAACATGATGAGAGGAGCAGGCCAGTGGCCGTTAAAGGGCACGACATTTGGCCTGAAATGTGATGTTTTGATTTTCGACTTCTAGATTAATCTCCACTACAAGCGACATGATGTGTGGAGGGCAGGTGATGTTTTGGAGGAAATGAAAGCATGACTAAAGGGTGGTCGAGAGATTTCAATGCTGTTGTACCTCTTTCCTGAAATGGTTCATAAGTTCTTCTCACTCACAGGTTGCCTGTAAGGAGGGAACTGAACTGAGCCAACAGCTCCATCCTTACTGTCAGTCTTGTCGAGGTTTAACAGGCAGATCGTTTGCCCCTTGTGGCCCCAGTATGTGGCGGCAGCGCAGTGATCCTCATCCTCAATCCTCAATAACGTGTATTTCTATTTTCATTTTCATCTCTGACGGATTACATATGTGAAATCATGACATTGAGTAGTCATGTGTGAGGAAAGAGATAGAGGTTATAAAACAAGGGCAAAACCAGAGAGTGATGATGGTGTCATTTCTTCGGCTTTGAATCAAGTGCTGCTCATTAATCGTGGCGTCATCTGCCTCACCCAGCATCAGGTAGAAGATGGATTTCCCTGGCATGTTTCTCTACAGCTAGCATTGAGCCATGTTCCAAGGGGAGATCCATCAGACCCCGTACAGGTAGTCCTACTCCACAAACGGAGGAGGGCATTCTCACCTCTCAACAGCTCTGTGACTTTCTAACAAAAACGAAAGAAAGGGGAGATTAGACTTTAACACTGAAGGTGCTGAATAGAATAAAATATCACCACCAACAGCAGAGCATTTCTCTAAATTCTTCTGTACAAGAATCTGTCTTCCGCCCGAGTTCAACAATGAGAGTCTGGTCAGGTTTTGTGTGTAGAATCTTATATGTGTAACAGTAATTTGTGGATTGGTTGAGGTTTGATTTTAATGCACTGCTCTCTGTAACATGCATTATTCAACAAGCACATTTTCCAAGCCCCAAACCAGGCCATCTGCATTCACGCTATCTAACTAACCACAGTCCTGTGTGGAAATAGAGCAGTACTGTCTGTCTGCTGTCTGCCAGCAAGACTCACAAATCTAAAAGCTGTAAAAGTTTGTCCGTGGCAAGTGGTGTTTTTACTGCTTTCACAAGTTTGTCCTCTGCCTGGGGTCTTGGAGATGGTCTTCTCAGACCTTCAACAAACATTGCATTGACTTTGGCAAGAGATGTATATTTCCCACATGAGGTTACCCGGCATTAATCTTTAACCAACAAATCTCACAGTTTTAACTTTGTCTGACAGTGAAACCGTTGAAACTTCAGCCAGACCAAGACTCTACAATATCTCCAGCCTTTCCCCCCGTCATTATGGCAGGTAGTCCTCATAAAAAAATAAACTAAGCAGCACGACCTGCTGCACTTTGCTATGATTTGTCCTGAGGAAAAATCCCATAGGGTCCCTCTCTAATCATGAAGTTATACAATTTAAACTATGAGCAGATTTATTAGATGAAAGGAGGCTTTTTCAAAAAGATTTTAAAATGTGATCTCAAAAATGAAGTCACTGATTCTGCAAACTTCACATCTTCAGACAGCCCAGTGCCTCTTTGGACTGTTGGTTTAAACCTGATTATATGAAGTTTAAATTGTCTCTTTAGCAGCATAGCAGCTTGAATTGGGATTTTTCTTGAATGATTCAATGTGCATATGCTGTATCTACCTTGGTGTAAAGCTGCTCTGTAATGAAAGGGCAAACTCCACCTTTTGTCTCCTTTCTCCTCTGAATAGTGGCATAATTTCACTGGTGTTCACTGCTATCTCATGAATGAAATACAGTGTTTAACCAAGAAACCTCTCTCTACTCCGACCCTTCCCTTTCCCTTTTTGTTTCCAGGATGGCTCCAAACAGAGGCAGGTGAGGAAGAAAACCGTGTCCTTCAGCTCAATGCCCAGTGACCGGAAGATCAACAGCACAGCTGCCTGTATGGCCTTTATGATGGAGGGCTGTGAGATGAAGAAGGTGCGCTCCAACTCACGTATGTACAACCGATACTTCCTGCTGGATCCAGACATGCATTGGCTCCGCTGGGAGCCGTCCAAGAAGGATTCAGAGAAGGCCAAACTTGAGATCAAGAGCATCAAAGAAGTCCGTTTGGGAAAGAAAACTCCTGTTCTGCGCAGCAACGGACTCTCAGATCAGTTCCCAGATGAATGCGCCTTCTCAATCATCTATGGAGATAACTACGAGTCCTTAGACTTAGTAGCTAGCACTGCAGATGTTGTCAGCACCTGGGTCATGGGCCTGAGGTATCTGGTGTCTTATGGACGGCACACTGTGGACATGGCAGAGCCCAGCCAACCAAGTCTACGGACCTCATGGATTGGCTCGGTGTTTGAGCTGGCAGATATGGACAAAGAAGGACACATAGATCTGTTCAGGGCCACCCAGATAATTAAAGGGCTCAACCCAGGAATGAAAGAGTCAAGGATAGAGCTGAAGTTCAAGGAGCTTCAAAAATCAAAAGACCAATATGGAGAAGCAATTAACATAGACACCTTTGTGGAGGCATACTGTGAACTCTGCACACGGCCAGAGATTTTCTTCCTGCTGATGCAGTTCTCCAGCAACAAGGAGTACCTGGACAGTAAAGATCTGATGCTATTCGCAGACTTGGAGCAAGGTGTGGAAAGTGTAACGGAGGACATGTGCAGGGATATTGTTCAGAAATTTGAGCCATCTGCTGAAGGCAGGGAGAGGAGCTACCTCTCCATTGATGGCTTTACACACTACCTCCTCTCCTCTGAATGCCACATCTTTGACCCCCAGCACAAACGTGTGTGCCAGGATATGACGCAGCCTCTGTCCCACTACTACATCAACTCCTCACATAATGCCTCCCTTCTGGAAGACCATTTTTGGGGTTCATCAGACATCAGCAGTTACATCCGTGCTCTGAGAATGGGGTGTCGCAGCATTGAGGTCATTGTGTGGGATGGCCCTGATAATGAACCGGTGGTGTATGTAGGTAGTTCCGTGGCCTCACAGCTCGCTTTGTCTAAAGTCCTGGACATTATTAACCAATATGCTTTTGAGAGCTCTGAGTATCCCCTGATTCTCTGCTTGGTGACCCACTGCTGCATCCCACAGCAGAGAGTCATGGCACAGCACATGAAGAAGATTCTTGGTGACAAGCTGTATGTGGAATCCCCCAACAAGGAGGAAAACTACCTACCCTCCCCTGAGAAACTGAAAGGTAAAATCCTCATCAAAGGCAAGAGGCTACCCCCCAACTGCAATGATCCTGAGGGGGATGTGACAGATGAAGAGGAGGGCCTGGAAATGTCCCGGAGAGTGGGAGCTGATGAGAAGGACCATCTGAATGGTTTGTGCTGCAAGAGACTAAGACTGTGCAAGGAGCTTTCTGATCTGGTGTCTCTCTGCAAGTCGGTCCAGTTCAGGGACTTTGAGATATCTAAGAGGGACCAAAAATACTGGGAGATCTGCTCCTTCAATGAGGTGGATGCAAACAGATTTGCTAACGAGTTCCCGGAGGAATTTGTCTGCTATAACAAACGCTTTCTCTCCAGGGTATATCCCACACCTATGAGAATTGATGCCAGCAACATGAACCCCCAAGATTTCTGGAAGTGTGGGTGCCAGATTGTGGCCATGAACTACCAGACCCCAGGCTTGATGATGGACCTCAACCTTGGCTGGTTCAGGCAGAACGGAAACTGCGGCTACGTTTTGCGGCCAGCCATCATGAGAGAGGAGGTGTCCTACTTTAGTGCCAATGCTCGGGATTCCCTTCCAGGGGTGTCTGCCCAGCTTCTTCACATTAAGGTCATCAGCGGGCAGAATTTGCCAAAGCCTCGCGGCTCTGCTGCTAAGGGTGACGTAGTGGAGCCCTACATATATGTGGAGATTCACGGCATCCCTGCTGACTGTGCAGAACAAAGAACCAAGACGGTGTCCCAGAATGGTGACAACCCAATTTTTGACGAGAGCTTTGAATTCCAGATCAATCTACCAGAACTGGCTGTACTGCGCTTTGTAGTGCTGGATGACGACTACATTGGAGACGAGTTCATTGGCCAATACACCATCCCATTTGAGTGCCTACAGCCAGGCTATAGACACGTCCCTCTACAGTCTCTTACAGGAGAGTTCTTACCCAATACCACTCTGTTTGTCCATGTAGCCATTACCAACAGGCGAGGTGGGGGAAAGGCACATAAGAGGGGTCTCTCCGTCAGGAAGGGTAGGAAGGCCCGGGAGTACACAACCACCAAAACCACAGGGATCAAAGTGGTAGACGAGCTCTTCAGAGCTTCCACACAGCCGCTCAGGGAGGCCACAGACCTCAGAGAAAATGTACAGGTAAGATGTTACATGAAACTATTCATACAGCAGATAAAAATCATCGCTGATGGGCTTGTGTGTGATTGCTGATATGTTGGCATAATATCTTATCTTCCACATCTAAATGCAAAAGTATGTGAGAATGGTGGCCTGTTGCATAATATACACCAACAATTATAACTGATACTACACATCAGAACAGAAAATTGAAACATCAAACACAAATTCTCGTCACTGGGTTAATCACCATGTTGTTTAGTGCCACAGCAAATGCATGTCAGTTCCCTGGTTTCCTGAGCATTACAGTTACTATTTTAAATCAGTTTAAATAGAGTTTTTCTGGGAAACAGGACCTTTTTGACGAATGTTCATGGCTGTCTGAGTATTTGGTTCAAAATTAAGATGTGAAAATGCAAAGCAGTCACCAAGTATGAAACCACCCAGTGTTATATTGCTTCAGTGCGTCCAAACTGATTGGAGTGTTTCTGATTAAACTAATTGTACTTGCTGTTGTGGATAAAGGCTCATCGCTAATTGTGCTCTATTAATGTTGGAGAGGAGTATGATAATAAAGTGATGTAGCTGTACAATTATAAGGTTTATGAGTAGTGTAATCATTAATTAGGGGACAGTTACTGCTCAGGGGAGAGGACTGGATTTGCTTGGCAATTAGCGCACTAAGGTAAAACGACTCTGGATGAGCAAATGATGATTAGTAACCAGAGCATATATATGCAAAATGACCAATAGCAGAAGCATTTCAGTGCAGTTTAGCATTTAGTTTTTGTGGACTGAGGGATGCAATACAAATCTTCTCTCATTTGCTCACAACATGAAGAGAGCCAATGAGCCTTTCACGTGCCAAGTGTTATGTTGTTTGGTTGTCAGTTTAGCGCGACAGACTTACTCTTGTTTTCTCTAACAGTTTTCATGATAAAAATAATATTGTCATGTGTTTATAGTTATTACTATATAATAATGAAGAGGACTAAAGAAAAACATGTTGGCATCTCATACTGTATTTTTCTTCAGAAGCAACTCATCATATAACAGCCTCCATTTAATATATCCGGGTCATAAATACTTACTGTTTTCAGGAAGTAGTAATTGCAGTCTAATGGTTCTACAAACAAAAAAAGAAGACCAAGCTATATGAGCAGACGGGATTAGAGATCCTGTGGCATGCTGTTATGCAGTTTTCAGTTGTGGAACTAGGCATGTTATGGGAGTGGAGGGATATGTTTACGTTCTAGAGGTGAAATTGATCATGTAATTTTAGAGGTTGTAACATCATCAGATCACAGTCACAGGCAATTTCAGGAAAACCACAGAAAATCATTGTGAGAATGCAAGCTCGCGATGAACAATCCTGATAGCGTTTCCCCAAAATAAACGCTATTTTCGGGTGTAGACAGCGTGCAAAGTGTTGCATGCTGGAATCACCTGAAGGTGCGACTAATGGATGCCCCATTTTAGCTCCCAATCTCTGTGTGGATGTGAGTCATCAAAGGGAGATTTTGTGAATAAGACATGAAATATGGTTCACTGTGAACTCTCAGTCCTATCAATCTGACACAGACTAATCAAGAGCATCTCGACCTTTGTAAAACTCCAACTCTTGTTAAATATGGAAGTAATCAAAGATGTGCCATGTGTCACAGCTGACGCTCTAATCTGTTGTGTGGCTTTGAAACCTATTTTATAGCGAATGGCTTTGGAATCTAATCTGTAGGACTACATGAAAAAAAAATGTCAGTGGACAGACGACAATTTTAACCTGATCAAACCGCACCGTTTGAAATGTAAATATTTTCCCTTTGAATTGAGGAGATGAAAGTTGCTGAGATGAATGAAAGGGGTGAAGATGATAGGGATAAATAAAGATGGAAAAAGGCCCCTGCCTTTTAAATGTGGAAAAAAAGAAAATAAAATTGGAGAGCTGTGAAAGGCTTTGTAAAGGCCACATGTGTGGAGGCTGGTGCTGTGCATCTACAGGGCAGCAACAGGCCCAGCAGCCAGCAGGCCACAAGGCAGCTACTGGGCCGCTTCTGGAGACCTGGCCAGCCAAGATTACACATTCATGTGAGAGAGAAACATCTTTTGTGCTTATTCATAAAATTCCCTTATATCAAAACGTACAGCCTCAGCCATGAAAGCGGAGCACGCACATACACACTTTAGATGCCGCTGTCAAAAGCGCTATTTCACCTCACCAACCTCTTTCTCCATTCCTTTTATCCTCAAACAGCAAAGCTTCCAGGTGGGCAGCTCTGAATAATAGCTGAAAGAAAAGTGTGTTTGACTATTAAAAAGATTTAAGAAAGCCATGAACACTGACCAATGGGAAGATACGATTGGCTGCCAAGTTTTTTTTTTTATGTGGATCTAGGCAGCAAATCAATTATTTCTGTGGGAGACTTGAATGACGGTCTTTTCAGAGCCTGCTGCCCATGAACCTTTATGAAGTGCTGATGGAGCTGGGGGAGAGCTGCCAGCCTGGAGTTTCTTTTTATTTGCTGAAATGTGTGTGTTTCATCACAGGCCCATTCACCAGAACTCATTGCTGTAGGCCAGAGAGAGATAAACAGATAGAGGCAGAAAAAGAGAAGGGGGGCAAACTGAGACAAAAGAAGTGTTGTATCTGGACACAGAGCTCTCATTTGGGAAAGTTGGAAGGGGCGTAGAGTGGGGGGAGGGAGTAATTAAAAACACAAGCCTCTCGTTGGATTTTGTAACACTGCAGCTTCAAAACAGTACGGCTTTTTCTGCAGAACAATTATCTAAAAACATTTACCCATGTGGTCCGATGCGCACGCGAAGCATCACGAATGCTAGTAATTAGTGTAAACCGTACAGACACATCCAAAAGTACACGCTCATAGTTCACAAAAACGCACAGTCAGAGGCCCAGAGTGGCCCTGCTTCCACCGTGGTGTTTCAATGGCCCACACTGAGGCTCAGCACACAGATGCCGACTGCGTCCCCTGGCCACCCTCGCTGTCTCCAGGAAGGCCGGCCCCACAGTGACAACACATCCTCTTGAGCTCCTGGGGGGGGTTGTGAGTCTTTGTGCTGAGCTGGAGGTCTAACCCAGGGAGACAGCTGGTTCCCACACTGCAGAATGTGTGGACTGATTCCCAAATACCAACACTGGCTTGTTTTTTTTTTTTTTTTTTTTTTTGCCTCCACTGCCATTCTGTCCCCAGTTTTCCCTTCACCTCACATTACTCATGTTTCTTCACTGTTTCCCATGATCGCCCTCGCCTTTCTGACAGTATGTCTCTGCAGTTCTGGCTCCTCATGCATCAACCCAATTTGCTCTTTTTCACTGCTTCTGTTACGCTGGCCCTCTCTCTGTCACACTCCCTTCTCATGCTGCCACTTAACCAAGTTCAATGATGGATACTCTACTCTACTCTGAAAAATCAGTGGACCTGCTTTGGTTATTCAAATTCCATCTGAGCGAGAGAGAAAGCTGCTTTGTTACTGGAGCTGCAGAAACTCAGGCATCTAAGACTGAAAAGTGGGCCGTGCCAGGAAAGTTGAAGAATGACTGAAATGGAGGAGGGAAAGTGAGCCTGGTAGCATGTTTGGAGTTAAATTGAGTATCGACTGACAATCTGCTGTTGAACATGGTGTTTAGGTGTGTGTCAGTTTCTGGGCAGAAGTTTGAGGAAATAATCAACTTCAGCTTGTTGTATTTCAGCGGTGATGGCTGTGTAGGCAGGACAGAGAATTAAAGCTACTCTCTGTGATCTGGTTCCCTGGATTAAACAGAAAATCAGAGACATAACACAAGTGCAGAAAGAAATCCAAGTAAATCTCTGTCACAATGCTGGCAGGTTTCATGCCTTTCTCCGGTGACATTTCTTTGGCCGATGCTTTTGTCTAATGTAATAGATTTTTTACAATGAGAGCCATTTCAGTGAAGTTTTCAATGAATTTCAGTTGACTGACGCTTCAACAAGTGAAGAGGAGGCGCTCTTGGCCTGACTCACTAACCCTGTGACTGATGACAGACGTCTGTCTTCAAAATGAACTGCAGCCGCTCTCCCAATGGGGGGGGGATTGTTGGCACAAGTTTTAATAAACAGGGCATGTTGAGATTTTCTCATTTATGAAGCAGCTGATATCAAAAGTATGACCGTGAAGAAAGTCATCATGAAGAAATATAAGTAACTTTTTAAGGTGGATAGGTTTATATAGATTGGTGGGTGAAAATGCATTAAAGAAAAGCTGAGGGAAGGAAAGAGTGAGAATGAATGATTGAATGTGTCTAACACCTCCAGCTTACAAACAGAAGTTTAGCCTCTGAGCAGACTGATGTTATGAAAAACATATTATTTCATACCAATGTTGCAGTCACTGAGGCCAACACTGCTAAGCTGTTATTTTATCTTTTGTCTGGTCTCAGGGGAGTTTCCTTCTCATTAAATCTCCTTACTTCAGGTCTTCTACATAAAGTGGTTTCAATATTTGCCATTCCATTAGGACCACCGTCATTCGTTTGACAAATAAAAGAACTCAACAGGAATTTTCCTTAGATGGTGATTTCGGAAGTCGATAGTTGCCTTGGTTAATATGTTAAGAGGCCAAGGACCCATTATTCAAGCATGTTTATGTAATTTGAACAATTTTCAACAATGGTGATTTTTTTTTTTTTTTTCGTTTGTTTTTGTGCGATTCTTATGCATCCATAGCCATATTAACATTCTTCATTGTGGATCTTTTCTTCCCAGAATGCTATGGTGTCATTCAAGGAGCTGTGCGGCCTGACCCCCGCAGCCAACATGAAGCAATGCATCCTGACAGTGTCTACCTGGCTGATGAACAGTGAGCGGTCGCTGAGGGTGACGGTGGACCTGAGTGAGACCTACCCCACCATGGAGGCTCAGGGTCCTGTGCCAGAGCTGCTGCGCAAAGTGCTCACCGCCTATGATATGGTAAAGAAACAGCAAGCAGATGTGTTCATACTGCAGGTGGACCAAAATGCTTTTGCTGGTAAATCTCAAACGTGTATTCATTGGAATTTCAATCAGCACTAAAGTGTAACTGAATTCAGCGCACACAAAGCCAGGCAGGGAGACATCGGGATGGTGCAATGCAGTTTCTTAAATAGAATCCAGGCTAACAAGCCAGACTAAGATGAGAGAACAGGACAACAGGTACGTAGTGTACATACAGGTACTGTAACAGAAACAAGACAGCAGAACAAGATGAAACGCCGTCAAACATTAACAAACAAACGAGGGCTCGCATGAAAAGAGGAGAACAAGGGAGAGAAATCTCACTGTGTTTTTATCTGCTTTCTGTTCATAAAAGGATGGTCCAGTGCATCCTAGGCTAAAGGATATAAGATAGGATGCACTAAAGCACCTTCCCTCAGTATTTAGGGATATCAGTGAGGTCTTATCGTTGGCCTTGGGCTGTCGGGGTAATGTTGTCCAACAGCAAGAAGGTTCTGGCCAGCTGGCCAGTTTGTTCTCTAACATCTTCCTTCCTTTTAATGCCAGCCCTGCGATCAGCTGTCCAGGTTGTTCCTTTTCCACTCAGCTGGGATTGGCTGCAGCCACAACTACATAAGGGGAAACACTATTTATAATGAATGAATCATCTTATCCTAGATGTTTTATTACCGCTTTCCAAAAAAAGCCTATTCAACCACAGTGTGGGTGTGCAGGTAGATTAGAAATGGGAATCGAGTGAGTGGGTGGATCCAGGAATAGAAATGAATTTGGATAGATGTATACATTAATATATACCAAAAAATTAACTGATTATTATTATGTGTTCCTTTGAGACAATAACACGCTTAATATACTGCACAGCATTGCAGCAATATCTACTTCAGGCAAAGGTAAAATGTCAAAGCACTCAGGCATTCAAGTATGAAATCAGAGGCTACATTCTGATACGTGCTGATGCCACGTCGTTTCCACACTTACATAAAAAAGCACAGCTTTTAGCTTTCTACTTCACTTAATGCTAGATTGTCTAACATTTGATTCAAGATGTGCTTCACAAGCCTCTTAAACGCAGCTCAAAACACCCCGTTGACTAGTCAGAATGTGAAGTTTCAGCAGTTCATGGTAATGTCACGTCCTGTTGCTTGCTGCCTTCTTTCTTTCTGGAATGCTTCATTTTCATCCTTTTGACATTGGGACAGCCTATAGAGGGGGTTAGAGGGGGGCCTGTCTGTGATTGGTTACCACCTGCTGTTTTAACCCCCCCCCCCGTTACACTCAGTAGGAGCTGGTGAAGTGGGTCAGGAACAAGGTTTTTGTGTCCGTGCTGCTTGGGGTCCACTGGTGCTCCTTCTGTCGACACCTGCAGGAGTGTACTGGCGTCAGGAGCGACACAGTTTGAAGCCCCAAATAGAATCCACTTTGGCTTTTATGAGGCTGTGCACCAAGCAGGAGCCTTCCTGGAACTGTCAGAACAACTCTTATGCTCCACAAGATGAGGAGGTTTCTGGGGACGGGCTGAGAGTCAGGCTCAGAATTTCATATTTTATCATAGCTTTTCTTAGCCTTGATCAAAACAGTTGTTCTATAGAAACAGCCCACTATTTTTTTTAAGCCATGTCCAAAAAGACCTTGTAAAAATAAATGAAAGATCCTTCTCAATGCTTCCTTCTTCTTCTGTTAGTGATCTTGTGATCTTGATGAAAGCTGTCATCACTTTCCCCAGCAGGATTTGTCTCCGCACACACAGAAGTTTCTGTATGTTCCTATAGGATGTCACAAGATTGCAGTGGGCAGTATTGTGGTCGCAAATGATGTACATACATTAGCCAGAGTTTTTGTCCTGAGGCTTTCATATGGCCTGCTCAGCTTGTGTTTGCTTTTCAAAGATCTGCTGGTTGGCACACTCCCCACTGAAGAACAGAAGATCCAGTGTGTATAAATGCGTGTGAATTCATGGGATGTTGGCTGCCAACACCAGGCCATTTACTGCAGAATATCAGTGTGTGGTGTGTATTCTCAGTCACCCCCATGTGGGCTGTGACCAGCCAGACAAAACCTCATCACAGTGCTCCCTCTTTCTAGAGATCAGACTGCACACATACCTGTGCATTTCCAGAGAAATGCAAAAAGGTACTCTGACAGGCTTTTATTTGTTGGGCTCACACCGTAACAAATTTGAAACAAAATGCTTTGTCCAACTTGTTGTTATCTTCCTGTGTGTTTCTGAATTTTTAAATATTCTCATAACTGAATAAATGTGAACAATGTGATGCACAGTTATTTTTACAGTGGAGGAAAATGTGGTCACTCATCATACTCAGTTTCTAATGGCAGATTAGCCTTTTTGTAGGCTCATCTAGTGCATCACTGTGCCAGTCAGAGGAAGAGATGCATTGCCGCTATTGCATTCAAGACTCGTGTCACTGAGTTTCTTCACTGATGGAGATATTGGGTGTTCTTTCTTTCAGTACCGCCCCGACTCTTACAGTTTGTACACATGCTACTCACAGTTCTCATTCACACTGAAGAAATGTAATTTTGATTGGTTGCATCAGACATTGGATGTCAAAGGTGCTGCATATTTTTGGATTTTGCAAAGTCCCTGCCTGTGGATGAAGGTGCTGTCCACTAAGGGCTCACTTTAGTTGTCTGTGCTGAAACCAGCTCTTGTTAGAGTAGCAAAAGAAAATGCATTCACAAGAACACACACACACACACAAACAAACAAACACATATATTATGAGAGTCCACTTCCTGTCTCCAGGAAGAGTGTGGAATTTCATTAGCTTCCTGCTCAGTGCTTCAGGGCTGGCCTGTGGGATGATGTTTAAAGCTAAAACTACATCACACTGATGATGGTCAGATGCAAAAGTAGGAAAAAAAAAAAAATCATCCCTTCACCTGAAATTGCGTGATTTCAGTGCACACACCATTTCTTAGTAGCTCTCAATGTACAATGTATGTACATCGTTGAGGTAGTGGAAGAGAGTGAGAATGTATAAATGACAAATTATATTACTGGTGTGTTCAGTATATTGGGTGGCAGGTGGTACAGCAGAGAGGACTGAACTAATAGTATTGAACACTGCAGGACTTAATAGATTTCTCCTCACCAATGTTATCTAGCTCTCTCTTGTACTTATAGACAAGATAAGGGAGATCTCAACCATGTTGTTTACATGTCCACTTAATTGGAAAGAATCCCCTTCCTCTGATTGCGATCATACTCCAATTAAAATAATCAGATAAAGACATGTACATGACAGTCATGTTGCCTTAATCAGGCTGAGGCTGAATTTTTAATGTGTCTGTAAACACAGCAGCTGAGCCCAAATCCCTCGAGATGACCCCTGGTGGCTGAGGGTGAGGGGGTTCAAAGATGGTAGATTAAAGTCATACAAGAACAACACTCATTCATTTATATGATAATTTGTTTGTGTCCTTCTTATCTCGATTTTACAGTGAGAGTCTCCTGGGTTTGGATGGGTTCAGGATGCTTCAGGATTTTCAGGTACGACTCGTAACAATGAGATGCGCTCTAACGTCAGGCACTCTGTGTTTTCTAGATGATCCAGACGAGCAGAACATTGATTGAGTCGGCTGACGTTGTCTACTCCAAGCTCACACAAGCACAACGGGCAGGTATGGTGCATGCTGGGACTGGCAGAATCCTCAGCTGACAGGCTCACTGTGAACATGTTGTTCACAACTTTCCCTCAAAAGCAGATCAGCAGATCGTTTTAGCCTTGATTGATTTTTTTTTCCCCAAATGTAAATACTCTCATCCGAAGAAAGGCAGGATTAGGTAGGTCTGCTGTGAAAAAGATGATAATTCGACGACTAAATCTGTATCAGACAGTAAAAGGAATCACCTCTGGCATAATTCTTGAATTTGTTTGAGAAAAATAATATTGCAAAAGAGTTGTACAAGAGGAGGTGAATTTTTTAATTGCTTCTTTATTTTATTTATTTGTTTATTTTTTTTGATAGATCCAAATGAAAGGTGTGCTGTAAGAATAGAACGCTAATAGAACAGAGCAGAGTGCATCTACTCCTACAGCATCTCCATCAACATCAGCAACAGTGGCTGCTGTTGACAGAGCAGGTCATCATCAGTGAGTCAGCAGAGTTGTTATCATGTCTGTGGGCAGGTGAAAACAATCAGCCAGCCACACAGACAAAGGGGGCCGCAGGAGGGAGAGGACAAAGAGCATAAACATCTTTTTGACAGAGCATGGAATGAAAAGGGGGAGGGAGGCAGGGAGGGGGCGGCAAAACATACAACAAAAAGGGTGGAATTAAAGACGCGCTGTGTCAGTGCAGCGTGCTTTAAAAAAGGGTTGACCATGATAAGATCATTATGGGAGAAATGGCTTCAAATCAAGGAATCCTGTGGCTCGTGGTCTCCAGCCTCTTTTACATTCAGCACTAATTGTTCCTCATTTGCTTAGCTTTTCTACCACGCAGCAGTGGCTCTGCTGAAGAGCTCCTCAAACACAAGCACATACCCTGAATACTGACAACCTAATGTTGCCCGTTTAGGTGTCATTCCAATGCTGCGCTATGCAACCAATAGCATCGCAGGAGTGGAAAGAAAGAGGGAAACCTATGGATTCAAGCTATAGATCTTGTAATAGCTGGTGTAAATTTGTTTTCAGTGTTGTTGTTGCTTGTTTTGGCACATGCCAAACTCTGCATCCTGAGGCTGATTTAAGCCCACTATACCCAGCTCCACAACAAGCCAAACTGACACTCCTGCTGTGCACTTACTCAGGGATGCAGGTTGAACACGGGAGCTTATATCACAGCAGTGTCCCCCAGCACCAAGTTTCCCTATCCCAGGACCGGAGGTAGCTTCAAACGCAATAACAGTAGAGTTAGGCAGAGCTTAAACCCCACACTGCCACACTCACAGCAAAGAGAGTGGCTGGAAACCGGTAGCTGACACTTGGCTTATTGCTGCTATAAGGTGGAAAGCTTTGTACTTCCAAGATGTCAAATTTTTGAGAAGCACAATAAGAATTACAGTCTTGTTTAGTGCCTTATAAGCTTACTTGTTTAAAGTACACTTATTTTGAAAGGGCCTCAGAAGAGCAAAGATTCAAGTATCCCCTGAAATAGCATGTAAGTGGACGTGAAAACATGGAAATTCCTAAATTTGGAGTTACTGGTTTTTCACACAAGAGTAGCATTACATAAGAACGATACAATGTGGCAGAGGGCTGGAGTGACAGCCTGTAGGGGCCTCAGCTGCATGCCAAACAAGGCCCTCCCTATCGCCCCGGTCTGACTCTCCTGCCCCTGGCACGCACACACGCAGCCATTCTCAATTATACTGTACATAAAGTCCATGTCTGTTCATTCATATATCCAGACATTGTCGTTTTGACAGTGATAAGTGGGTCAGAAAGAATGGAGAGGAAGAATATATTGTACAATAAGAAGGTTCTGGGTTTGTTTCCCGGCCTGGGTCCTTTCTGTGCAGAGTTTGCATGTTCTCCCTGTCCAAAGACATGTCTAGGTTAAGTGGTGATACTAAATTGTCCGTAGGTCTGAATGCAAGCGAGAGTGGTGGTTTGTCTTTGTGTGTTGGCCCTGAGATGGACTCCCATGACCTGGAAACAGAAAAGCAGTAGAAGATGGATCGATGGATGAAACAGCAGCTCTTTTGCTGTAGAATATAACAGGAGGTTGCCCCAAGACTGTTTTCTTAATTCTAGTAGCATAGCTTCTTATGTGTAAAAGACCAATGTAACGTGACTTACGGCCTCAAATCAAAATTAAGAAACAAAACTTCCTAAGTTTAAATTAAATTTAACCTTGTATGCCGAAGAGAATACAAAATGAATACAAAACTGAAGTAATATCAGAATACAAACTCAGAGTGGGTTTAATAGCAGTATTTCATTTCAATGTTTATCTACATATTAAGATTCATGAACAACCATTTCCCTCTCAGAGTTGTTATTATTATTCTGCCTTGCTGCTACATTTCCCTCAGCATCACCATATGCAAATGTAAAACAGTCCATTAATGACTGTAAAAGCAAATATAGATTTCTATAGATCTCAGCTTGCAAAGCATGAAAACCATTTAAGAGTATTTCAAGATTGGAGAAGTGCTTGATGGGAAAATTGTGATGCCTGATGCTGCTTTTGCAAGTCACCATTTTCAGTTGTGCTATAATAATCTCCATCCCTGCTTTACTGAACAAATAATTTTTCCAATGTTAATGCAGACACTTGTGTACTGCTCCTCGGCTCAGCATGCTCTTTGTCCTCGGCGTCTGCTTTCTGTCTCCTCGGGTGCCTGTTGTCTGTATATCTGCTCGCTTGCACACATGAAAAATTCTTTCGTAATTGTTCAACAACAGAATCCTTAAAATTTGCAAAGTGCTGCAGAACTTGAACTGTCCAGTGAGAAAGGGCTCCAAAATTCCCACAAACTTAACCTTCATAATGCTGAATATGTGATCAAAAGAAAGGTCAAGAGGGTCGAAGCAGGCCAAGTAATCCGTAATTTCATAGTTAAAATCACTGGATCCGATGAAAGCCTTTTCTTTAGATGGGTTTTCTTCCGCTTTTCTGTCATCTCTATCTTGGCAGTATGTTCGGTTGAACCAGCAAAGCGCTCTATCTTCCTGATATCTTAAGAAGAAGTAATTTAGATCTTTTGATAGACTTGTTATGCCAAAAACTGACAATGAAAACAGCAATAAGCCTGAACACAGGCGGAGTGTCAGACTGTGGCGACACAGGAAGAGTGGGTTGGTGGATTTACATGGAATTGAAGGTTTTGTCCTATATTTATCCTATATTTTGTGCAGTGACTCAGTGAGAAGCAAGGCAAAAGGTGCTATTAGGGGACAGGCTGTCAGCAGAAGACAGACAGTACGAGATGGAGTGGCGTGTGTGTGTAATAACTCTAAGCTTAATTTAAGGCCTTTGATGGAATCTGACACTTTTGCCTTCGCCATTAAAAGTGTGCTATGCTCGTTAGCTCAGTGGTGTTGTGACATGCCATAATCACGACGACATGCGGGCTGCAATCTGAAACGAGAGCCCCGGACTGACCTCTCACTGCCCCTCTTGCCGTTCATTTAGAATCAGAGCAACGTGAAATGACTGGCACGTTGGCAGATTTCTCTCTCCTTCAGCAGGATACCAGAAAGGGCGACGGACAGTTTTACGCTGCTGTGGCTACTCTATCCCTGCTGCCCCACCTCCTTTTCCTCTTTCCTTCCTGTGTTCAGTTTATGCCCAGTCATTATTGCAGCTAATCAGTTTAATTTGGGCAGTGAAGCTGACGTGTTGATGAGGATGGAGAGGTGCTGGATGACCCTCCCGCCCCACCCCACCCCCTGGAGCATTATTGATGGCTTTCTATCACACACACCACTAATGGGGGACCGGAGAGACACCTGCACACTCTGGCACCTCCAGATGCTATCACTGTGTGTTTTGTGTCTGTATGTGTGTGTACAGTGTCTTATGTGTCTGCACGCATATCTAAACGGCATGTGCACAGAAAGCACAACTCAAGAGCCTGTAACACAATGGAATTCTTGAATTAGGCTTTAGCTCGGATGCCAGCCGAGCAGAAGCCACTGCACTTTACTGTAAAGATGGGCCAGACCTTAAGGAAGCCATTTATACATCTCTTCTGTGGTGTGTCAGATATTGGGTGTGAAAGCGGCCCTGCGTGCAATCATGTGAAAACAGGAACCATGACGGGGTGCAGATCCATTGTATGTAAGAGCTGCTGTCCCCCGCCAGCCCAAAACGGCCTTATTTATTGATATCTCCCTTCACGGAAGTACTCACACTCCAAATGACCACTGCAATGGCACTTTTCAGGATTATTTTGTTCCATTACCATGGAAATCCAAGAGATAAAGACATTGCTTTCCCTTTTGTCTTCCTCAGCTCTTTACCATCACTGTGTTCTGGGCTCATCAGCTGCTAGAAAATCGCTGCCAGCCCAAACGTCCTTATTTATTGATGTCTCCCTTCATGCAAAGACTCAGTCTCTGTCAGACCATTGCACTGGTGCGTTGTGAGACCATTTTGTTCCATTACCATGGAAATCCAAGAGATAAAAACACAGCTTTCCCTTTTGTCTTTCTCAGCTTTTTTACTGTCATTGTTTTCTGGGCTCATCGCCTACTAGAGAGTTACGTCCTCTGTATTCAGATGTGAGCGTATCACACGTTCAACCCCTTTTCCCATCTTTGTTTTCATCAGGTGCTGTTTGGAGATTCTGTTCGATATTATTGTTTACTTCCCTTTTCCCCCCTTTTTTTCTGTGTCTCTCTCGCTCCATGTCTCGGTCTGTAATTGTGCACGTGTGCTTGCTGCTGCAGTACTCATTACAAAAACATAAGCTTTAGTCTGCTGTATGCAGAGACTGGGAGCTTTTTCTGCATACTGTATATGTGTGTTTACTCTGAAGAAGACGTGCTGTTGTTCTCTCAGACCTCCTGGCACTAACATTTCTCCGGCTCTCTGTTTTCACCAGAGAGGCTAAGCATAGTATCCTGACTCACGAGCATGCTATGGGGGCCACATTCTGTTTATTAACTCAAATTTCATAGTCTATAAGTGGCAGTAAAGGACAGCAACTCTGCGGCTGTTGGGGGAAGAAAATGCTTAATAATTGGGAAATTAAATGCTTGAGGAGGCTGTATTCCTGAACGTCGCCTCCAGCTAATTTCAGCTCATATTCAGTCATGTGCCTGCTTCAATCCCCAAGTCCTGCGATCACAAACCCCCCTGGCTCAGCTCTGCACCAGCAGCAGCCCATTAACTACACCAGATTACAGGATCAAATCAGCCCTGAACCCTGTTAACACAACTTTCAGGCTCAGAAACAGATATTCTGCACCGACTTTACATCATCATTTATATGGAAACTGGAGAACAAGGGCCATGACACTGATGTGCACTGGAGGCCCGAGATGGTATTTTCTGTATTCATTACAAAGGTCTCTTGATCTGTTTTAAGTATTCTGTAGATTATTTGGTGGAAAATGTTACTACAGGGAGTTTCTCTAGTTTAAGTACGACTGCGCATCACAGAAATATGAAATGTACCTGAAAGGCTACCAGACCGTCAGAGCAACCTCCTTAAGCCATCTCCCCAGAGATGTAAATGAAAATGGATGTCAGTTTACAGTTTATTTGGGACACCAAGCTAAAACTTATTCAGTCTAATTCAGCATTCATCCTAAAGTAAATCCTGTTTAGGATTCTGTGAAATTGTTTTAGAGAGGCTGGCTGTAATTCTGCTGTACATTCTGCAGTGTGTGGTGCTGCAGAAAAGTGTTTCATTATACAGAGCCGCACTGATTTAAATGGGGCAGACACAATAAAAAAAAAACACCTGTCAGTATAACAAAAGGGGAAAAAAATAAAAAATACCACAAACAGTAACATCTGACATTACCAGAGTTCAATCGTCAACTATCTGAAACAGTTCCAACCATCATGATGGAGGATTTAATGGGGGACTGCTCTCCACTTTGCTAGGTGTTCCTAATAAACTGTCAGCTCAGTGTATCTGCCTATTTGTTACTGAGTGTAGCTCCCAACCGAAGAATGAATGACTTGTGATGGTGCGCTTTGTGTGAATTACACCGTATTTTATTTCGTCAATGTGTCTGCGCTGAATCAAAGCTGGGGTTGTGTAAGGTCAGTTGTCTGGGACAGACTTGACAAACAGACAGAGACTTACAGCTTTAGAAGGAGTTTGTTCTTTAAACCCAGAGGATTACTGATGGTCTGACTAGGATAAATGAAACTGTACCAACTGATAGACTAATTATAGTTTAGCCTACGTTGCAATACTTCGTTTTCAAGCTGTTCTTTGAGCTCTAAGTGTAACTACTGAATTCCAGCTCAAGAATTACCTGGATGTTTTACACATGTTTTACACTTGCAGGTTTTGTGCATCTGATAAAAAGCAACATGATTGAATTTGACTGAATTCCATTCAGTTATAAGCTTTGTGAAGGCACAGGTGACAATTTTGTTAGTTATTATCAGTGCTGTTTCACCTTTAACTGCTGTTGTTTTTGTATTTGAGATGAAATGAGTCATTGCCAACGATTCCCCACAATTATCTAAGCTTATGTTGCTAGATCATAGATGCAGTCACAGAGGTTAAATGGATGACCTCCATTTGACTTTTGTTTTACTTTAAACAAGAACAGCTCTTTACAAGACCATATAAAAACTATATAAAATAAAATTTAAGTGCAGTCTGTGTCCTTCAATTTATTTGTGTATGTCTTTCCAAAAAAAAAAAATGACAATGACAATATTGTCAATATAAAAAAAATCGATTTATATGTCAGTTTACCAAAATTACTTTGAAGGACAAATATCCTTAGTATTGTATATTTCGCATTTAATTTTCTCTTTCCAGGCCTGGACTTTCATGAGGACCTGCACCGCATTGGAGCTAAGGAGGGCCTGAAAGGACGCAAGCTTCATAAAGCCATGGAGAGCTATGCGTGGAACATCACCGTGCTCAAGGTGAGATGAGCCGAATCACACCTCACAACTGCTGTCACAACATAACATAGCACGACACAGACCCACAAAACTGCCTTTGACAGATGCAGCAACATATAATTTATACAAGAAACAGTAATCAGATGTCTGAGCAATCCCAGAACCTGTTGCTGAGATTAAACTACATGGTGTCCTGGGGCTAATTGTATTCACCTACCCCCTAATCCCTAAATCTCTTAAATACGTACTGTTGCTTCCAAGTTCCACTTGATTTATTTGCTCAACTAAGTATCTTGAAAAGATATGATGAGATTGTTCACAGATATTTGGAGAGGAGTGTGCGAAGTGGTGTGTTATTTCTCATGAGGAGACACTGGCCCTTTTGGATATACCTTGAAGATGATGCTGATAAAATAGCACATGCTGTTCAGACTGTGCACAGCACAGTGGGGCTGTTTGGATACGTGAGCACAGCTCAGCTTCGATATTTATATCCCATCTCATCTCCTTGAAATCATATAGTATTGAGTGACGAAGCTCCTCTGGCTGAGCTCTTTGTTGGGAGTGTTTGATTCCTCTTTGCTTTTTCATGTAAGCTCTATCAAACATGAGGCATCTTTACTAACCGTTAGCTTTTATGTGAGAGGACATCAAATGATCAAAATAATTTCTGTAAGATTAACCTGTAAATTTTAAAAGTAAATCTTTCATTTTTATTTGTTCCCGTTTATAGATAGTGTTTTTTATAGATAAATTAAATGTTCAATGACAAATTGATAAATGAATTTCAGAAGTTATGTCTGTAGCACTGCTGGATCAGTGTTGAAAGGACCTGTCTTCTTCTTTCCCTTGAACTGTTGCTATGTGTCCAAGCAGACAAATTAATCTTCATTACGCTTCATTGCACGCTGTAGAATCAGAGTGCATGTGCTTAAGTAGCTCAACAGGAGGACACCCAAATCTAATCCCCATCTCCACCCAACTCCCTTGACACCTGTCACTCCTAAATCCATGAAACGCCGCCCCCTGCTTTGTCTCTCCACATGCACAGACACATCTCCCTTTCATCCTCTCTTGAACCCCTCTCTTTTAAAAAAACAAACAAAAAAAAAAACATCAGGGCATCTTGGTTCTCACATAACGCCTCCTCCCATCCTTCATTGCATCCGTCATTGTTTCTCATACTGAACGGTTGGTGAGAAGCTGGTGCCTGTTTTTGCCAGTGCTTGATGCCATGCCTGGTTATTTCACCCGCTAACCTCCCCAGGTCCTCAGCAGGCCGGGATGCGAAAAAGTGAGAGAGAAAATCCCAACTCCTGTTGCAGGCCTAAATTTGGCAAATACAGTTCGATCAGAGCTGTCATGGTGAACAGGAGTATTTTTTCTGTTTTTCTTCCAGTGGTCCCACCCTGTCACTAAATGTAGCTTCCTGTCAAGAGAAAATTGAAAACTGCAGCAACAGAACAAGTGGTTCAGAAGCAAATGTCGAACATAATGCATCAGTACAGAACAGTAACAGAACAGTAACAGTAACATGAACCAAAACCAAAACCATTTAGCCTCGTCTGTCCTCCCTAATAATCACCACCCTGTTGTCATCGAAAGTGTTGTCTGAGGCTTTTCATCATGTATTGGATCCAGTTCCTGCTCATATTTTGGCCACTGATGATTCTTCATTGCAGGATGGCCTTTAGCTGTGTGGTACAGAGAGCTCCTGCACAAGGTTTTCTCCAACCCCTTTTTTATGTTGTATTGTTGATGCGTCAAATAGGAACTCATTCAAACCATTGATGATATTTCAGGGAGATTTACTTTATTGCCAGGTACTCTTCTCTATCTCCATCTACAACTTTAAATTAATCTACCCCAAGCAGGTTGTTGCCTGCCCAATTTCTCCTTGGGTATTCTGATAAGAGAGACGATTATACAATATAATATAACAATATAGTGGTGGGATTTGGTGGCTGGCCTCGCTTGGGTTTAGCTCCCCTGTGAATAGCTTAAGGCCAGCCATTGGTGTGACACAAGTTAGGTCCTGATTTGGCTCTGCTGGGAAAGAAGAAGCTTCATATTGCCTGATTTTATGCTCAGTGACTCATGGCTTACATAATTCGTCTTTTTTTTTTTTTCTTAGTTGTTGTTTTGTTTTGTTTTTTTAACATGGCTTATTCATGCTCGTGGTTGGCACACTGGAGTCGCTCAGGTAAGAAGCCACTTGCAGCGTGTTAACATCACCTATAGCAGTAGAACATTGGTCATTGTGTGCAGGGCAGGACCTTCTGTTATCACACAATATGTCAGACTGCCTTGTGGGTTTGAGCACATTGACCCCACCCCCCCAACACACACACACACACACACACGCACACCGTTTACACTTGAGTCTGGTGCAGAACAGGTCAATCCGTGCGTCCTCGCAGGGGATGTTAGACCACTGAGCTGACACAGCGGGTCAGCGGGAGGGAAATTCAGTGGGAGGTAGAGGGAAAATATGCAGATTCACAGATGGGAAGGCAACTGCTTTCAACTTGCCTGCGAACAGATGTTGGAGGAGCGGCGGCGTGAAGAAAAAGTGGCGGAACAGACACACAGAAAAGGTTGTGGCAGGACTGTAAGGCCTGAAAGAGAGGTGGAAGAAATGAAGGGAGTTTATAAAAAGCATGTGGTCAGATTTCCTTTCTTCCTTTATACCAGTTCTAATAATAACATAAGAAGCTCTTGCACACAGAAATAAGTGCCTGTGGAGAAGACTTCACCACATTTCCTCATGGCAGAGACAGCTAGCATAGGGAGGCTGGCAGCCATGGCAGTGGTCCAAACTGGCTTGACAGTGCTGTAAAGCAGGATGCCTGCCCTGACCACTTCCTGCACATATGGCAGAGATTCATCACTGGATGCTCCCAAATGAAGAGCAGAAATGTAGTATAACATTATCACCATATGATAGCACAATTTACCAGCTGAGAGGAGCAGTTGGAGGACCTGGCAATCAACCAGAGGCCTCCAGTCAGTGGCTTTATACTGCCCCCTTTTGCAACATAGTAGTTAATGCGTAAAGGAAAATCATTTTTCCAAAATCATAACCAGAATGTTTTGGTTTTTTTGTTTTTTTTTTTAACTGTTTAACTAGGTAGAGACACAAATTTCTCTTTCCATAGACACCTGTTCAAATAGGTACGAAGAACAAACAAACTGCTCTGAAGCGATGGATATCAAAGATGTTTCCTGCTCCTTTGTTGCCTTATGATCTGCTGACAAAGCTGTCGCTTGTTCTCTCTTCCTGTCTCGTTTTCAGGGTCAGGCAGACCTGCTGAGGCACGCTAAGAGCGAGGCCCTGGACACCCTGCGTCAGATCCACTGTGCTGCTCAGTCCTGTGGCCTCAGTAAGAATGGGGCAGCTTCCCCCCAGCTCCAACATCATCCCCTCCACCAGCCACAGCAGGTCCAGATACAGCAGCAACCTCAGGCCAAGCCCCAACCACAGCCTCCACCGCCACACCAGCCCCAAAATCAGCCCCAATCCAAGATCGCACCTCAGGCTCATGTCTATCCTCTTCCCCAGCCAAACCCCCAACTGACGGCTTTCCCTTTGCCCCAAACTCTTTCAAAGCCACCGGCATATCACCAACCCCCACCCATACCCCAGTTCCATTTTCAGTTCCAGAGCCAGCAGCAGAAGGCAGCAGGGCCTCTCAAAGCTGTCCCAGAGAAGGAAACAGTCAGTGATGATCCTGCTGGATCCTGCTGACCCGCAGCCTGTGCCCATAGAGAATCCTACCCAAAGAGAGACAGAGATAGCGAGATAGAAAAGGACAAGGAGCAGGTGGCCAGTAACAAAAGGGAGATGGAGCAAGTGATGGAAAGAGTTAAAGAGGTGATAATGGTGAGGAAGACACGCCGTGTTAGAAGTGAGACACAAGTCTGAGGGCTTAAGGAGAGAAAGAGGAGAGACCTCACACTTCAATCACACATTTTCTGATGGAAAACTGGAAAGACAAGGTTTATAAAACATTTTTGCTTCCATCTTTGCCAGGCTTTGGTCTCTTCTCTCCCATTTTCTCTCGTGAAAATTAAAAGGTTAAAATTTGGGAGTGTTTCAACATAGGAGCAGTTGGATAAGTAAGTCGGAGATACCTGTCTCTTTCTGGGCAGTGCTAGCTACATGCATTTCCACGATGTACTCTAACTCTGTGGGTACAGGCTTTACCTCACACTGGTGTTTAATGCCACAAATTTGCCTTTTCCTTTTTGCAGACTCCTTCAGCATGTCAACAAGCTTTTATTTTCTTCTTCTTGCTTACGCTCACCCTCCTCCATCTAAAACATAAAAACAGAGAGCAATCCTTCAATCCTCTCAATAAAGAGGATGTCATTTTTATTTTCAAGTGCACAAAAAGTAGAGCAGCTTGTCTAGGCTGAGCTCTGTGGGACTCACAGATGACCGTCTCAGCACAAGCCATGGAGCTGTAGAGCTAAAACAGAAAAACATAATGCAGCTGCCTGGATGTGTGCGCTGTTACACAGACACTCCACTTGCATCCCCTGCTGGTGTCAAGCTCCGCCGTGCCCCGCAAACCTGTGATTCCATAGGACTCCCCCCACAGGGTACCTTGTCTCTTCCCCAGGACTGTGTGTGTGTGACGTTATGTAAGTTGGTGTTTTGGTCTCCCAGGGTGGAGCTACCCCACATAGTTAAGTGGTGGAGCTCACCAGCCAATTACAACTGGAATACCCGACCCTGCCTGTTAGAGGTCAAAGGTCAACAGGAACATGGTACTGCTGTCAATAAAAACACAAAATAAAGTAAATATATATAGATGTAAACTGTATGTAAAATGTACGAAGGGTAAAATATATTGCTATAATAATTCTTGCAGAAGCAGACATTAATGATTGATATTATAATTGTTGTTAGTTCTATTGATATTCCGATTCTTTTTTTAACATCCACACGCAGTGATTTGACACCTATTGTTCTGTGGTGCAGATCAGGCAACCAGTGCATGTGGGACTAGAACGAGAGATTACGGGTTAGCGCCACAACGTCAAATAAGAACCTGACGTGTTTCACTGCAAAGTGAGCGTGGATTCTGTAAGAGCTCCTTTAAATGGCCCATTAAAACTGGCTTTGTTGTTTATCCTGTCTCCTCTCGTTCATTGCTTTGCTGACTTTCAAAAGGGGATGAATTTGGGGGATTGTCAGATGTGCCCATTCTCAGTGGTGTGACTTGAATTTGAACAGTGTATCCATCAATTCCTCGGGCAGTCGTTTGCTGAAAAGTTTTTTGCTGCACCGGCTTCAGAGAATGACTCTGTTGATTGTTTTCTGCTAGACACCACC
The DNA here is from genome assembly GCF_900963305.1 of Echeneis naucrates. NCBI lineage: Eukaryota > Metazoa > Chordata > Actinopteri > Carangiformes > Echeneidae > Echeneis > Echeneis naucrates. The sequence goes on from NC_042518.1 coordinate 5,832,465, forward strand.
AGCTCTTTAGACCATTTTGGCAGCGGCTTTCAGTGTGAATGTAAAGCAATCGATATATAAAGCTTTTGGAAGGCTCTATCGATTCCTTTTGATATAATATTATATAATCTTTTTTTAATCAATAAACAAGAGGTGGGCCGTTTACTTGACCAATTTTAAAATGAATAAGTTTGTCTATTTAAAGCAGTGCTACCTGTTGTCCACAAGATGGCAACAAATATTAAGCTAAGTATTATGGCTGTGAGGATCTACGATATGAAAACCAATCATTACTTTTGTATTTACTCATGAGCGGGAAGGTATTTTCTATGAGCAGCACTGTGGAATTATGGGGACATTATGAACGCGACAGACTTCTCTGTGTGAGTGCAAGAAAAGCACTATTGATCTGTCATTGTGTTCCCCTTTGTATAACAAATAAAGCCCATACAAACTCTAGCATTCTGCCCCTCACCGCTCACTAAAATGGTATGTCTTAATAAACCTTTGGCATGCAGCCACAAAGATATACCTGTTGTTTGTCTAAAAGTCCAGCAGAGTGCCTTGGAGATGTTCTACCACAGAAGACTAATTAATAGCAACAAGAAAAAATGAGTTTCGTTGGTGTTGTGCCTGTGCTTGTTTTAGCCTGAATAACATGAATGAAACTTGTTCTTCCCCTGTGAGACAGAAAAATCAGATGGCTCCCTTTCACGCAACTCAAAAGAGGATGTGGTTCCCAGCCAACCTCCAGAAAGCTGCTGGGATAGATGTGATAAGGTAATAAGGTAAGGTAGCTGAAATGTTATTTTTCATTCATCATTTAAGAATTTTGTCAGTACAGTACCAGTCAAATGTTTGGACACACTTTCCTTTTCAGTTGAATAAGAAAGCGTTTTGGCTAGTAGTGTATACACAAAAACTTAAACAGACACATTTACAACTAACATTGTAATCCAGAGATGCTTGAGAAAGAGCAGCGAGAGATTGGAAGTGATTTGACATATTAATTTATTTATCCAAACACAAATGTTATCTCCCTGTGGGAAAAAAAAAAGACAAAACCATGATTCAGCTCACATCTAAGCCTCTATTGTTACTTGATATGACAACCCCAGGAGTCCATCATAGTGTGGGAATAAAATGGGCCACAAAATGGTGCTGATACTAAGATGTGACTAATGATCATTCGATAAGTGAAAAGTGTCAGACCCTTTACATTTGCTCACCTAGATAAAAATATGTCTTTCACAAAGTATAAAACTGTGTGAATGACAAAATCAGTTATGTGAGGAACTTACAAATTTATTGGCAGCATTAAATGTTGATGTTAAATGTGTTCTAGCCTCAAATGAAAAATGCTGCATTGAAAACGTTGAAACCTTGAGTATTTATTCACCTTTTAGTGAGGTTTCCTTTTACTGTGATGAAAAAGGTCCTCTAAAATGTCAAAAACAAGACCAGTTTTTGTTTCGCTCACTTTTTAATGATTTAAAGACACATAATTGGAAACATTGCAGAGTAACCCATGAAAAATCAGGGACACAATTCAGAACAACTTCGGCTTAGCAACAGGCCACATACAGTACATGTGGCTGAAACAGAATCTGCCTATCTCCCTCAACTCAACCACTAGATGGCGGCTTGCGCATGTTTTAAGGGTCGATGAAATCTGACGATGATGCCTACAAAGGTAAATACACAACACAAAAACATTTTTTACAGACTGACCATATTAAAATTCCTTTGATAAGAATTGTTGTTCAATAGACTGTATTTGTTGACCTTTTCATGGATTAGGGTAGACTTTAATAATGGATGCATTAATGAAATGTCAGGAGTCAATGGATGTGAGATGTGCACAGCGGATGTATCCTCGCATATGGAACCTGATAATTGGTAAAGGTTCTGCCAGTGTCCAGACCTTTAAACTGTAGGTAAATGTGTAACATATACCTAAATTGTACTTGTATGTACCAGAGTACAAATGTTGTTTTGCGTGTTAAAAAAAAAAAAAAAAAAGCTAATGATAATATACAAACCTTGACGTTTGAAAATGTAGGTTTTTCAGTACTGTGGGTAACCATAGAAACCATAGAGCAGAGGTTTGGCACCAGTCAGCGAAAATTCATTTGGCTATTGTCCTTTGAAGTGTGTGACATCACGCACTTGGAATGTAATGGATCAAAGCCATTTGTCTTGATGACATCACAGTGAATGTTGTATTAGAGACTGGAATTCACTGTCTGTCTCTATAAGCAGGACATAGAGTTAACACTGTGAACACATACCAAACCAATATACTTTGGAGTGAACAAGTCTTCGAAGATGTCAACACAACAAGAAGAAACAATGAGTGTGTCGAAGATAAAGGAAGCATTACATCGGAGTTTAGAAAATGAAAAAAGGCTGATGCTAAAAATTTCTTGCTTAGAGAAGGAAATTGCAAAACTCCAAACGGGAAAAGCCAGTTTCGAATACAAAGAAATTGAGATATCTAAACTGATGCGTTTAAGCCATGAACAGAGCCTCTGTTTGGAAAACCAAAGGAAAGACTTACAGAAAGCCAAAACCGAGTTATGCAAGGAACGGGTTGACAGAGAAAAGGTAAAGACCGCTTCAGAGAAAAAAACTCTGCATCTGGAAAAAAACTGCAGGGAGTTAGAAAAAAAGTACAAAGCGGAAAGGTCACTGAGGGAGCAGCAGGAAAAGGATCTTGTAGACAACTTCAATAAAGTCAAGATGGAATTAAAAAATCTATCTACCCAATACCAGACGTTGAAACATCAGCACGAACAGCTGACAGGGCAACAAACCTTTGCTGTCAAAACAATGGAAGAACAGAAACAGGTTATACAAAGGAAAGATGTGGAACATGACCATACAAAGACTAAATTACAAGAGGAAAAAGCAATGTCAACATTTTGGCAGGGTCAAGTAGAGCACCTTTCACATAAAATAGAAAAAATGGAGGTCTCTGAAAGAAAGCTTGCAGATCAGGACAAAAGACACCAAAAAATCCAAAAGAAAGCTGACAGTTACAGGACAGAAGCCCACCGTCTGAAAAAGGAAAACGTTGAACTCTCAACACTGTGTGATGAATTAAAGAGTTCACAGCTAACCTTGCAACATAACCTGAATCAATGCAGGGATCGGTATAATCACACAAAAGAGGAGTTAAATGGTTACAGACTTGAGATGGAGAAACAGCACAACCAAATATCAACGTTGGAACAGGAGGTGAAACGCCTCAATGCTCACAACAGCAACATTTTAGCTCGGGAGGAAAAACACACTGCCTGCATTAAGACTGAATTCCAGGAGATCACTGACTTGAGGTCTACAATTCGTTGCATGGAGAGAAAGGAAAGACAGCAAACTGTCAAAATTGGAAATGTGGAAGGCATGAGAAACCTTGCCATGAAAGACCTGTTCGAAGCTCAGGCACTGATTTCTGAACGTGATACAGAAATTCAGGAAATCAAAAAGGAAGTGAAAGCGAAGACTACAGAGTTGAATGCAAAGCAGATTGACCTGGCCACACTGAATAGGGAACATCTTTCTGTCAAGGAGCAGCTGGTAAAAACCAAACAGCAGCTGACAGAAATAAAGACGGCACAGCAACAATTTGCAGTCGCTTCTGAAAAAAGCCGGATCCTGCAGGAGCAATCCTTGGCCCAGCTATTGGAACAGAAGCAGAACGTGGACAAAGAGCTGGCACAATACAAAGAACTGACAGTGCAGATGCAACAGAAAATAGACCTCCAGCAAGCTAATGTAGTCAAATTTGAAGACGAAATCAAAGAATATATGCAGGAAGTCAAGTCTCTCCACCTGGACAAGATCGATCTCCAACGTGAACTGGAGGTGATGAAAGCTCAAGCGATGAAGCAGCCAGGAAGATACTTTCAAAGGCATTACTTGAACGGCCAATTGGCCAACCAGCCCATCAGAGATACAAAAATTCTTCCCTCCAAGAAGAGTGAGCCCTCGGTTGCTGAGAAGAAACAACAGGAAGAGCTGTTAGAAAAAAACAAGAAGATTGAGGAGTTGGAGAAGAGCATAAAAGATATAAGGCAGAAGTACTCAGAGTGTGTTTGGGATAACAGAAAGCTTAAAAAGGAGATAAATGCAACAAAAGGATCACTTATGGGATGTCAGACCACCTTAGACAAACAAGACAAAGAACTGAACACATGCAAAGAGGAGTTGAGGAAGCTCAAATTGGAGAAGAGAGAGGAATCTCGATACGTCCCAAAACCCCCTCTAGTCAAAAAGCCACTAACCACCATTCAGAAAGAGTTTAACTCTACTGACAAATTCAAAATCCGCTTAAGATCTACTGTCCCCAGGTCCCCATCTCAGTCTGCACAAACATTGGAAATGAATGACATGGGTCCCCTTCGTGGAGTTCAAATCAGACCTCCCACTGGCACTGCGTCTAAACCTTTTCAGCCCTGCTCATGGAATATTAAATCCAAAACCCCCTTACCACCTATAGTCCCCAGCTCCCCAGCTCAGTCTGCAAATAAATTGAAGACTGTGAACATGTCTCCCCGTGATGGAGTTCAAATCAGACCTCCCACTGGCACTGCATCTAAACCTTTGCAGCCCTGCTCATGGAATATTAAATCCAAAACCCCCTTACCACGTATAGTCCCCAGCTCCCCATCTCAGTCTGGACCTCCCACTGGCACTGCATCTTAACTTTTGCTCACATTTGCTCACATTAATTAAGTCAACGGTAGCTATTAACTGTTGGGTTTTCTCCGGGTGCTCCGGTTTCTCCCAAAAACTTTTCATAGGATTAAAAAAAAAAAAAAAATCACATGGTTATCATATTACCTTGTTCAATAAATAAATCTTAAAAAATAAACAATAAATTCACCTTAAAATTATTTCACCATCTGTCTTTCTGTTATTATTTGTATTCTTAGAAAAAGTTTCTGTAGAATAACTGAAGGTTTTTAACTGTCATTGGACAGTAAGTGCCATACTGTTCACCATTTTATTTTTTATTCTACAATTATTAATATTTCTTTATAGCATGTGGTGAATCAGAAAAGCAGGGCAGTTGATGGTTTTTGTGTCCAAATCAGTCTAGTTGCAGAATTAGTGTTACTTGAGCTGGCATGTCTCCACACAGATAGAGAAGTCTCACCACTGCCTTTTTGTCTGTGTTGCTCCAGACACGAGGCTGAAGCAGAATCTGCCTTTCTCCCTCAACCACTAGATGGCTGCTTGCTTATGTTTTAAAGGTGATAAAATCTGACTACGACACAAAAACATTTTTTTACACACTGACCTTTACAGAATTCCTCTGATATGAATTTTTGTTCAATAGATTGTATTTTTTTTTTTTTTACCTTTTCATGGATTAGGATGGACTTCAATAATGGATGCATTAATGAAATGTCAGGTCTCATTGGATGTGAAATTTTGCAGAGCAGATTTTTCCTCGCATAATGTTGAGACACATTTTGTTCTGTTTATTTTTCTCATTTTCTCTCAGGGTGAGGATCTGGTTGTAAGGTAGTGTGTGTGGGATATCTACCAGAGAGGGCAGCAGTGGGTCTGAGTGATCACCTTTGAGACAGAGTAAGGAGCACCTGGGCAGCCCTTTGTCTGCCCTGGGTGTGGTGTGGGAGCAGAAGCAGAGACACTATTGGTATGTCTGGGTTTCATTCACAATAATTATCTGTTAGGTCCACATAAGGCCTATATCATGTGTGTAACAGCAACTATGTACACAGGTGTTTGTTTATGGTTGATAGTTGGCAATGATATTCTGAAACAAATGTGCTGAGGCTCTCCTTTGCTCTTTCATTGTGGATACACATCATCCTTTACAATAGCTTTCCAACATTTGTGACCATTAGTGGTCATTCAAAGAAAGCGGACTGAGCAACAAGACAGCATAGACGGTGCTCCAAAAAAAGAGGCAGAGGTAGAGAGAACAGGAGAGAGTAAAATAAAAAGTGAAAGACCCAGCAGAACTTCTCTGGGGACTGAGAAGTAGGAGGATGCAGGATCTGTAGGAGAAGGAGAGAGAAAGGGAGAGCAAACTCATAATTTTACACTGTGTGGAAATGGGGGATGGCTCAGGCTTTTCTATGGAGGACAGACGGAGGGAGGGGACTCAGATGGCAGGAACTATGAGTGGAGTCAGACTCACTCCTCAATGCTATTGATTCCATGCTGAGGGAAAAGCTTTGGACAACTACAGCAACCCTGAGCTCTCGTCTGAGGATAAAATGAGATTTTCTGCATGAAGTAAGTTAGTTGTTTCATCTTAAAAGCGCAGAGTAGAAACAGCTCATAAGCTCATAGAGGATTTACAAAGGAGTCCAAGGAGAGACACCGGGGTTCTCTTTCAGGTCATCTTTGGGGAACGGTGAGGAACTGCTGGGAACTTCTTTAAGAGTCTGCCTCTTCCTTTTGGTACATGATGCCTGTGATGAAAGGCCTCCTTGCTCCACAAAATACCTTCCTGGACACCATTATAAAGCACTTTGGTGGCACTCGTGAGTACATTTTGAAAAGTTCTGTCACAATTTCTCTATTACTCTATTAAAGGTACATGAAAAATGTTTATGGCAGGTCTCCAGTTGTGTGAATTTTGTTTTTAGGGGCCAGATAACATTGTAGTTTAATCTGTGTTTTGGTTGTTTCCTTCAAATACACAATATCTATTTCCTTGAGATTTATGATTTGGCTTGGTGTGATGGTGCAGGTATTGCTGTCCTGAAGCTGTCTGTGTAAGGATCAGCTGGCTGAGTGGACTCTGTTCTGGCTTCAGCTCTTGGCAAGTTGTAGAGCTTTGTGATGGTATATCTAGGTGGTTAATTTTTTTGGATTATTGATAAATAATTTCTCTTTATATATTTTATTATTATTATGATTTTTTTTTTTTTTCCTGTTTGTCTATTTGCATGTCAGCTAATGGAACAACACCAACGAATCCCCATAGCTAACTACGCAAGGAAGAGATTTGGAGAAAAGAGGAAAAGACCACTTCTCTCTGTTTCTACAGGTATGTCTGTTAGGACAATAGGTTTTGTATACACATGCATGTGTTTGTGTGAGAGATAGAGCGAGACAGTCTCGTAGCATTTAAACAATGGCAAAAAATTTGGCTCAATGACACCATAACATAAGGACACCACACAAGAGTTTGCAAATATTTATTTATTTTTTTAAATTTTCAAATTAAATGAAATCACTGGGGGGTGGGGGGATGTTAACCCATGAAGAAGTAATCAACTAAAAAGAGATGGGGAAGCACGGAGTCAGCCACGCAGTGGGCCGTCACACCTGACACTTCCACTCTAAACTAGAAAACAAAAACAAAACTGATTAAACCTAAAAATAAACAATAGCCAAATAAAAATAACAATCTAAATTAATAACCTCTGTCATTTAAAGCAGAAGAAAAATAAGGGCTCCCTTACTGAAAGGAAACCAACAAACTTCCCCATGCTGCTGCTGCTGCTGCTCCAGAGTATCCACCTGAGAATGAACCCTGTCCTCAAATGTGTATGTGGATCAGCTCTGGCCACACATAACATGTAGTCCCAGTGCTGATTGCTCTTTGAAACTGAGCTGAATGTTACTCTGGGCTTTACAGGAGATTTACTTTTAAGCAAAGGCGTTATTTGTTTAATGCACATAAAAGCCTCTTCATAAAAAATGTAACCTTAAAATGAGTTCTTATGTCAATGAGTGGACAAAGGTACATTGTGTTTGTAAGTGTTGAAAAATAAATGAACAATGCACAGAATATTGACATTATAGGCATTTAGTTTTTATTTATTAATTTTTTTTTAATGATTTGAGAAGATGAAGTGAAATACGTTATGACTGACTGTGTACTGTTGGTGTCCAGACCTTTAAACTGTAGGTAAAGGTGTAACATATACCTAATTGTACTTGCATGTACAAGAGTACAAATGTTGTTTTGTGTGTGTAAAAAAAAAAAAAAAAAAGGAAAAGGAAATGATGACATATAAATCTTAACGTTTGAAAGTGTAGGTTTTTCAGTACTGTGGGTAACCATAGAAACCATAGAGCAGAGGTTTGGGACCAGTCAGCGAAAATTCATTTGGCTATTGTCCTTTGAAGTGTGTGACATCACGCACTTGGAATGTAATGGATCAAAGCCATTTGTCTTGATGACATCACAGTGAATGTTGTATTAGAGACTGGAATTCACTGTCTGTCTCTATAAGCAGGACATAGAGTTAACACTGTGAACACATACCAAACCAATATACTTTGGAGTGAACAAGTCTTCGAAGAGGTCAACACAACAAGAAGAATGGCTCAGCAATTAGAAAAGAACCAGAACGTGGACAAAGAGCTGGCACACTACAAAGAACTGACAGTGCAGCAGCAAAAGAAAATAGACTGCCAGGCAGCTAAGTTAGTCAAACTTGCAGGCACAATCAAAGAAACTGAACGGGAAATTAAGTCTCTCCGCCTGGACAATGTCGCTCTCCAACATGAACTCAAGGTGATGGAAGCTCAAGTGGTGGAGCAAGAAACAGACTTTGCAACGCATCACTTGACCCCCGAAATGCTCGACCTGCCCATCGAAGATTTAAAATTTTTTGGCTTAGTTGCTAAAAAGAAACAACAGGAAAAGCTGTTTGAAAAAAACAGAGAAAAACAGAAGAAGATTGAGGAGTTGGAGAAGAGCATAAAAGATATAAGGCAGAAGTACTCAGAGTGTTTTTCGGAGAAGAGACAGCTTCAAAAGGAGAAAAAGGAATTAGAAGGATTTGCTGAGGAATGTGACACCGCCTTAGAGAAACAAGACAAAGAACTGAACACGTGCAAAATGGAGATGAGGAAGCTGAAATTGGAGAAGAGAGAGGAATCTCGATACGTCCCAAAACCCCATCTTGTCAAAAAGCCACAAACCACCGTTCAGAAATCAAAATCCAAAATCTGCTTAGGATCTACTGTCAACAGGTCACCATCTCACTCTGCACAAAAATTGGAAATGAATGACATGGTTCCCCTTCGTGGAGTTCAAATCAGACCTCCCACTGGCACTGCATCTAAACCTTTTCAGCCCCTCTCACAGAAGACAGCTGATTCTGTAACACCTGAAGTTACAGCACCCCTCCTCAAACACCCAAAGTCTCTTCACATCATCCTCCCATCCACCTCTCAAACTGATAAGTGAATAACTCAGCGCTCAGGTGAGCTCTCAGTCACTTACAAGTCCAACAAATCTACTCTCTCTCTCTCACTCACAGAATGAGCCTGTACTGGCACATTTGCTCACATTAATTAAGTCAACGGTAGCTATTAACTGTTGGGTTTTCTCCGGGTGCTCCGGTTTCTCCCAAAAACTTTTCATAGGATAAAAAAAATAAAAAATAAAAATCACATGGTTTTGATATTACTATGTTCAATAAATAAATCTTCAAAAATAAACAAAAAAATCTTAAAATTATTTCACCATCTGTCTTTCTGTTATTATTTGAATTCTTAGAAAAAGTCTCTGTAGAATAACTGAAGGTTCTTAACTCATTGGACAGTAAGTGCCATACTGTTCACCATTTTATACATATATTTTTAAACAATTATTAATATTTCTTTATAGCACGTGGTGAATCAGAAAAGCAGGGCAATTGATGGTTTGTGTCCAAATCAGTCTAGTTGCAGAATTAGTGTTACTTGAGCTGGCATGTCTCCACACAGATAGAGAAGTCTCACCACTGCCTTTTTGTCTGTGTTGCTCCAGACACGAGGCTGAAGCAGAATCTGCCTTTCTCCCTCAACCACTAGATGGCTGCTTGCTTATGTTTTAAAGGTGATAAAATCTGACTACGACACAAAAACATTTTTTTACACACTGACCTTTACAGAATTCCTCTGATATGAATTTTTGTTCAATAGATTGTATTTTTTTTTTTACCTTTTCATGGATTAGGATGGACTTCAATAATGGATGCATTAATGAAATGTCAGGTCTCATTGGATGTGAAATTTTGCAGAGCAGATTTTTCCTCGCATAATGTTGAGACACATTTTGTTCTGTTTATTTTTCTCATTTTCTCTCAGGGTGAGGATCTGGTTGTAAGGTAGTGTGTGTGGGATATCTACCAGAGAGGGCAGCAGTGGGTCTGAGTGATCACCTTTGAGACAGAGTAAGGAGCACCTGGGCAGCCCTTTGTCTGCCCTGGGTGTGGTGTGGGAGCAGAAGCAGAGACACTATTGGTATGTCTGGGTTTCATTCACAATAATTATCTGTTAGGTCCACATAAGGCCTATATCATGTGTGTAACAGCAACTATGTACACAGGTGTTTGTTTATGGTTGATAGTTGGCAATGATATTCTGAAACAAATGTGCTGAGGCTCTCCTTTGCTCTTTCATTGTGGATACACATCATCCTTTACAATAGCTTTCCAACATTTGTGACCATTAGTGGTCATTCAAAGAAAGCGGACTGAGCAACAAGACAGCATAGACGGTGCTCCAAAAAAAGAGGCAGAGGTAGAGAGAACAGGAGAGAGTAAAATAAAAAGTGAAAGACCCAGCAGAACTTCTCTGGGGACTGAGAAGTAGGAGGATGCAGGATCTGTAGGAGAAGGAGAGAGAAAGGGAGAGCAAACTCATAATTTTACACTGTGTGGAAATGGGGGATGGCTCAGGCTTTTCTATGGAGGACAGACGGAGGGAGGGGACTCAGATGGCAGGAACTATGAGTGGAGTCAGACTCACTCCTCAATGCTATTGATTCCATGCTGAGGGAAAAGCTTTGGACAACTACAGCAACCCTGAGCTCTCGTCTGAGGATAAAATGAGATTTTCTGCATGAAGTAAGTTAGTTGTTTCATCTTAAAAGCGCAGAGTAGAAACAGCTCATAAGCTCATAGAGGATTTACAAAGGAGTCCAAAGAGAGACACCGGGGTTCTCTTTCAGGTCATCTTTGGGGAACGGTGAGGAACTGCTGGGAACTTCTTTAAGAGTCTGCCTCTTCCTTTTGGTACATGATGCCTGTGATGAAAGGCCTCCTTGCTCCACAAAATACCTTCCTGGACACCATTATAAAGCACTTTGATGGCACTCGTGAGTACATTTTGAAAAGTTCTGTCACAATTTCTCTATTACTCTATTACAGGTACATGAAGAATGTTTATGGCATGACCATGCTCATTCATGGACTTAGTTCTTTTGGCAAACTGTGTCATTTTGCTGAAATCGCTTTGTTGCTTCTCAAGGGACACACTAAATAAAATTAGAATTGTGTTGCCTTCAAATTAGATGTTAAAATGACACTAAAGAGCCACGTGTTGAGTTTTTTTGTTGCTCGTTAGGACTTTAACATCTGAGACACTTGCATTATTCAGTCATAGTACACTTAAAAAAAAAAAAAAATACCCCAATGGGGCATTGATGACATTTATCTCGAAAATTTTGGAACCGCACAATTACCATGGATATATTTACATTTGCTTTTACCCATTTAAAGCTTTTACAGATCATTGGTTTTATTTTCATGTAGAGATAGACTACTGCAAAATATGTTCATCTTTTTCTGACCTTTATATTTAGCATTGTACAAAGCATATAACGTATCAGTGAGAGGAAAAGTAGGACAAAATGATGCAGCAAAGGTGTTCATATTCTGGTGGAAATTGGTTATTTGATGCCACTGCAAGGACCACATCTGTCTCTGCACAATATCTTTCATTTCATAATTATTTACCAACATGTTATAGATAATGCAAATGTGCAGCAGCTTCATAAATATGATGATTATTATCAGCATAAAAGCTTGTGATTAAGCAGCAATCTGCAGTCAGTAAAACATCGCTGTTCGAACAAAATCATCCGTTTCTTTTATTTTTTTCCATTCTTTATATTACCATTTAATTTTGATAGTACAGAATGAATTCAATCACACATTAAAAGATGACATGGTGGGACAATATTCAATATTTTCACAAATGTCAATTCAACAATTTTTCTAACGCTCAAGTATCACCAAGTAAGCAACAGCATTTTCCGGTAAGAAGAAACTAGTCTTGTGAGCTATTTTTGGAATTTTTGGAAGAATTGGAACAGCGTGACCAGATTTGTTGCTAAGGTTGATTTAGCAAATCAGTATTTCACATCACAGCGGGATTGCAGATGCAGCTGAACACACTGTCAGGGATGAAATCAGATGGTCTTTGCTATACTTTTATTTTAATAAAACTCTACTAGCTAGTTTAATGCCACCCACTGTTCATCGATTAGCACCTTTTACTTTGTTGGTTTATCTTTTATTACTGCCATACTAGTCCAAGCCTCAAAATCATGAGCAGACACTTGATAGTTCTTTCCAGTACATAGTTATTCGTGTGACTGAGTTTGTATGGTCAGTGTTCATCTCAACTTCACAACATATCAAATTCACAAATTCAGTGAGATAAAACTCTTTCAGTCAGTGTCTGTCAATTAGACACACACACACCTGCCAGCCCTTCTTCACATCATCTTGCCCTTGCATTTGCACAAACACATAGACTTAGGCTACACACATAAGTGTTAGACGCACAGATTTTAATGCGGGCGGGTTGACCAAGCCGCTGAGTGGGTGGTGAAGGGGTTAACCGACATGAAGTGGTTACAGAGTTGACAATTGCTTTGAATCTGTGTGAAGAGAAAAGGGTAAATGCCATTTTGAAAGTCTTTCTCAAGTCCTGTCTTTGCAGACAAAATCATAATTGACACAAATACCCCCAAGGCTGACTCTGAAGTGAGGGTGCATGGGAGTCGGCGTTGTCATGGTCCTCATTCTGTAAACAGGAAAATGAATTCAAATAAATTATCCAAAGGGCAAAAGCCAATCAAATCATTGGATGTTATATTTTTCAGAAGCAGGAAAAATTATATATTATACTACAGGGTTAAGAGTATCATGTATCTACATATTACATTGTTCTGTTGATATCATTGCACAGACTCTGTAGCTGCTTTATGTCCCTCATTGTTGACAATTGTGTTTGTTGATTGCTTTAGTGGGCATTTCAATTGCATGCTTAACCTCCTTGGAAGTGCTTGATAATTAATGATAACAATTTTTGCTTTTGAGTGATTGCGATTTTGACTGAAGACAAGCAAGTCACCTTCATAGTTCACGGAAATGAATCAAATCAAAAATGTTTTCATAGAGTGCCAAATCATAACAAAAAGTTACTTAAAGGCAGTTTTACATGCCAATATGTCTAGACCAAACTCTCTGAAATACACAATATGCTTCACGGCAACTCAAACTTTCACGACTATTATTGTGAAGAATATCCTTCTCTTGAATAACATGAAGCTATTGAAACAGACAGGGAGGGGGAGATTTGATTTCGAATTTTCTGTTTACATGGTTTCACTTTTGGCTAAGGAGTAATTTTATCTTCACTAAGAACAGATTAATTTGTTTTGTAAGCACTAAAACAATTAGAGACGGTCCAATCCGCTACGAAAGAATGAGACTCATATTGTCTACATCTGTATTTTCAGCACGTACACTGTCTTGTTAACCTCAACCTGCAGCATTGTCACAAGTTTTAGTTTTTTCCTGCACAAATTGCTATGGCAACATGTACGTGTGGAGATCTTAATTTAGTTTCATGAGGGATTAACTGCATGCATAACAGGAAGTATACATCCACACATTGTTAATTGCATGTCTTCACCTCTGGAATAGACACTTTGCGAACACCCCCTCCATGCTGCTCACTTCATAATTTTTGTTTTAAGATCAAAGAAAATACAGAAGGTGAATCGATAGCTGTGTGCATCAGAAGAAGATGTTAGGGTTAGGGTTAGTCATCAGTCTGTGTTTAACATCTCTGCTCTAAAGGGAATATCAAACAACAATGATTAAAACTCAGCTGCTGCACAGGTGTTCAACAGTGTCCTCTCAGTTGTATTGCCATAACTCATTGTGGTTTCTAGTGTTGTCAAATAAGGAATTTTTTTCAGCGACAGCATTCCTAGTTTATCTGTCGAAATATTGAATGAGATTACATGAGTCGGTTAAAATGGGTTGATTACTTGTACAGTGTCCGCATGTTGCAGCCAAAGTGTGAAGAAAGTCTTTTCTATTTAAATATATTCAGAGTTTTACTTGTATGATGCGCAGTATTCATTATCATTTTCTGCTTCACCACCTACACTTCCTGCCCTACAGTTACTCCTCGATGTTCCAGCATCGAAAAAGAGTCTGCTTTCTCCCCTAAACACAGTCTTCATTTAAAACAATCTCAGATAACTGTTTTCAAAAAGATCTTTATCTCCACCATTTTTTTCTCAAGCAGTATTCCCAAGACCCAGATATACATTCTCTTTCATTGACTCTTATTTTTCAAAAATATTAGTTTTAGATAAAATATGCTTATTGGAAAGATAATGTTTTCTGCTCTATTCAATTTTTAAGGGTGGTGTAATTTCTTAGGCTCCATTTCTTCAAATTGTTCAAAAACTTGTACAAAAAAATATCTTTGAAAGCAAAATCTTCATCACTCATTTAATTCAACAGGATATAGAGCCCTATGTGTTTGTGTGTGTATTGTGTAAATTGCATAGAAGGGATTAAAACATATTCAACATGCTAAATGAAGTCTGAATCCTCACTGAGGAAACGGACCCCCATGGGGTCAACTGTGGCCCTGCACATACCCTTTGGATTTCAGACCCCCCGCCAGCATCCTTTATAGCCCTCGTTGATGTACGCTTTTATGACTATTTCAGTTAGCGGAGCTGAAGACAGAGAGAATAGGAAAAGGTGTCTTGTATACAAGTAAATCTGAATCAAGTCTGAAGGGAAGTTCATAGTGGGGGAAGGAGAGAGTCTGAATGTGACGCTCACAAAGCTAGACGCATCTCAAAGTGCATCATAAGTATTCCAATATTGCCTATTTTTCAATCACGCACGGCAGAGTTATACCTTGAACCCCGTTTCTTTTGTATTCTTCCTTCCAGACAGTAACTTTCTGTTGGGAAATGCTCAGGGTCGCTATGGTTACCCCATAGTGTACTGCTCTGATGGTTTTTGCGAGCTGACTGGCTTCGTTCGGACTGAGGTGATGCAGAAAACTTGTACCTGCAGCTTCCTTTATGGGGCCCAGACCAATGAGAGTGTGACCCAACAGGTGGACAAAGCTCTGGAGGGACAGCAGGAGTACCAGGGAGAGGTCTGCTTCTATCAGAAAAATGGTGAGAATTCGATTGGAGTTCATCATTCACTCTTACACATTGAAATTCTGTTTCAAATCTAACCTAAAAAATATTGATGAGTTCTTCTGAATTGAGTCAGTTTACACCTTTTTATAGTTACTCAGCCACTCCGAGGCTGCAAAGAAGCAGAGTGGCACTTCCAGCTCACAAGTCTGGTCTCCATTTAGGCAAATATACTTCTTTCATTTACACTGTTAGTATAGCTGAAACACTGCAATAAAAAGCTTGCTGCATAATAAAACGATTATTTCCACTGAGACATCAGTGCTTTTCATTTGAATCAATTACTGGGAATATTGACTGAAGTAATTTTGACATCATAGACTGGAGCAATTGAGAACAAGGTTTCCCACTAACAGTGCCTGCATGACCAATTCAACATGTCCAACAGATGAAATTAGACGTTAAGACAAGAGTCAGCTGCCCTCTGGAGCGGACGTATATAGGCCTCAGTAAAATGGTGGTTGTGGAGCCCAGACAGGGAGACAAGGAAGATATATTCTACCCATTCTAACTTTGTGTTTGCCTTTTGATATCACCATAATAAAAAAAAGAAAAATAAACTCCAAGTGGTATTTTGGCTGCAGCAGAAATGGAAATGCCTTAGAAAGTAACATGTGGCGCAAATGGTTCATATTTCAATGCTTAATACTTGTTCTGATGTCTGATAACAAAAACATTTCACATTAATTTACTTTCAGCTGCATTAAATACTACAAGTGAGTGAAGTTGGTAAGAGTAAATAAGATATGATGGTGTCTTTTCACAAACTGATCATACAACATCCTGCCATGTAACGGGTTTTGATAGCACATTTAAACACACAGTACGCTGTGTGATGAGATTGGCTACAAGAAAAAGCACATTCTTGTCATCCTTAATAGTCCAATCATGCTTTAGGGATACAACTGTTTTGGTGGTGGGTTCTCTTACTGTGTTGATTTTTCTTAATGTCCTTAGGAAATCCATTTTGGTGCCTCCTGGATATTGTGCCAATAAAAAATGAGAAGGGTGAGGTTGTGCTGTTCCTGTTGTCCTTCAAAGACATCAGTGAGTCGTATGGGAAAAGCCACCGCTATGGAGATGGTTAGACTGGATTTCATTTAGACTGTTAGACAACTTCAAAAATGTCACGGATTTGGTCATATACTTTAATGGTAGATGGAAATTACATTTCTTAAGTAGGGCATGATGACTTTGTTGACAGGTATGTCAGAGGTGACTCCCCAGAGCAGGAAAAACAACCGATCACACTTTTCTCAAGCTCAAGAGAGAGGGAGGACTATTCTGCACCACCTAACGAACCTATTCACCAAGAGGGGCAAGAGGAAACTGACCAATGTGAGGGGTTTCTTGAGTCTCAATATTTCATGAAGCCTTTAAAAATGCCTGTGTGTGTGAAATGTTATGATGATGATGAAGATGAAAATGGAAGATCAGACAAGTTTACTAGCTACCATCAGTGTCTCCTGCTGAGCAAATTACCATTTTCAAACACTGCCTCAGTAGGCACTGAAGAAAAGGAAAATTAGCCCTTCCTCTTCTCATTTTCAAATTTGGTTTCATTTACCCAAAGGATACATTATTTCTCAGGGTTTAAGGTGGCCATAAATATAATCCCAGCACTCCACGTTCTTAAGCCTGAGCTAGTTTATTAAATAAACCTCCTCTTTCCAACTGTGTTAAATATATTCCCCACAATGCAGAGCTGTAGACAGCGAGAGTGCCACAGAATCAAATCCCATGATTTCAAGAGGTTTGTGTCTTCTCTGTGATGCTTTCAGAGCGTGTTCCAGAAACCGTCTCCACCCGAGTACAAGGTGGCAGCGGTGAAGAAGTCACGTTTTATCCTGCTACACTACAGCATCTCCAAAGCCTTGTGGGACTGGCTAATCCTGCTGGCCACCTTCTATGTTGCGATCACTGTCCCTTATGATGTCTGCTTTGTCAGTCATGATGAGGCCAGTGACCATCTTTCCGTTGTCAGTCACAGTGCTGTAGGCAGTGATATAGCAGTGGAGATGCTCTTCATAC
This sequence comes from Echeneis naucrates, assembly GCF_900963305.1. Taxonomy (NCBI): domain Eukaryota; kingdom Metazoa; phylum Chordata; class Actinopteri; order Carangiformes; family Echeneidae; genus Echeneis; species Echeneis naucrates. The sequence continues at coordinate 5,849,716 of NC_042518.1, forward strand.
TTGGTATGATGTTTTATTTTATTCAACCATTGTTATCAATGCTATGTTTACAGCTATTTAATCAATTTTAGGTTCGTTCAATTTGTTTATTTTATTTATTTATTTTTTTTTTAGGAATTTGGATTGCTTCAAAGTATCTGTACTCTGACCTTTTCCACTGAGGTCAAATCTCCAACAGTAGTTGCATGCTGTGTTATGAAAAAGACAGCAATATTCAGTTTAAATTAATAACTATATTTCCCATGACAGCTGCAGTGGTTTCCCTGGCAATGGCTAACACATCACTAAACCTCCTACCTTTCCTCCGCCCACTCAGGGTGTCTCTGTTGCTCCAGGTTACGAATCATAATTAGATTTCCCTCACTTCATTCTTCACTATCTCTCTCTCTCAACTGTTTTCTGGGAACAGGCTGATATTTATGTCCAAAAGGAGTTCACCTGTTCTCAAATTTTCATATTGCCACTTATATTTTTTATACTTTTTCTAGTACTTCTACTCTTTGTTTCTATTCTTGTATTTTTTCTATACCTGTGGTTGCTGCTGTAATGAAAATTTCCCATACGTGGTATAAATAAAGTCTTATCTTATACCTTTTTTTTTTTGTGAAAGAAAGTCACAAGTCTCACTCAAGAATAGTCAATGTGGAGTATGAATTGAATATGAAATCCTTTCTCTGTAGCAGTTTCATGGGTCACGTGATACTATTAAATATTACATCATTAATTTTTATATACAAGTAGCCAGCCTGCAATTTATCTATTTCCATAGAAATCCATTAACTGTTACTTGCTGCATTCCTTTAATGTTTCCTTGGTTTTAAGTAATGAAGGACTCGCATAACATTAACAGACAGACAGATAATATAATCAGTTACTTTTATCTAGCCTCTAGCCAATTGCATGGAATGATGCCCCCCTTCAATTTTCATCCTACTACACCCTACTACACAATACCCCAACTATTATTTCAGCTCCTCCTAAATTCCAAATAAATGTATGTATGCATTTTGGATTTGTTTGCGAAATGAAAACAAATTTTTGTTTTTCAAATTTTATGGGTTACCTCTTAGATGTTTTTTTTTTTTTTGTGTACCTGCAGCCATTGTGCTAGTATGAGAAATGAATGCGGCTGACAATCAAAGTGATTTTTCATTATTTGTTTAATTACATGTTCTGTTTTCACTACTTATTTTCAGATATTATCCTGAATTTCCGTACCACCTATGTGAGTCAGTCAGGTCAGGTGGTGTATGATGCGCGATCCATTTATCTGCATTACTGCACCACTTGGTTCTTTGTGGATCTGATTGCAGCTTTGCCCTTTGACCTTCTTTACGCTTTCAACATAACTGTCGTAAGATTGTCATTTTATATATCTGGAAGTACAGTACGCCCCAAGGCTTTTCACTTTCCTGTCTCTCTAGATACACTTATTTTAAGACTGGCCAACAATGATTTAGTGGTGTTATTCAGAGCATTGGACTGGACATGATTATCCCCCTGAATTCACCCAGTCCACTGAACATTTTCATTTGTCTGTCTGCTTTAGTTGTATTCTCAAGGTAAAGTCTAGTGCTTCTTGTGGATTAGTGTTACTCTGCCAAAGACCTCAGCTGACATGCACAGATATCTCTTTGACTGTAGTTGAAAAAAAAAAAAAAAACATTCCTCCCAATAGCAACATCAAATCAAGGTTAACTGAGAAAAGAGTTGTGAGTTGTAGTTTAGACTGATAGATCTTGTCTAATAGAGCATGACTTTAATGAAGCTGCAGAAATAATTACAAAAAAAAGATTGCTCTACAAAAATATTCTGCTCTCTTCTCATTGCCCAGACCTCACTTGTGCACTTGCTGAAGACAGTCCGTCTTCTACGTCTGCTGCGCCTCTTGCAGAAGCTAGATCGATACTCCCAGTACAGTGCTGTGGTCCTCACCCTGCTCATGTCTGTGTTCGCCTTGCTGGCCCACTGGATGGCCTGTGTGTGGTACGTCATTGGACGCAAGGAGATAGAAAGCAGTGACCCTGTTACCTGGGACATAGGTGAGCCCATTGAATGTATGAGTTTAACAGCTCCCACTTTACTGAATCAAAAGTATAATGTTCTGTCGCAAGCCCAGTCGGCCAGCTCAGCATATCTTTAGTCATGCTTGAATGCCTGAATGCTACTGCATCATTTCAACATCTAGCTTGTCTTCTCAGTCCAGAGGAAGTTTAGGTCACACAGCTTTCAGTTCCATTACATCACCAGAAATACAATTATATAATTTCCCATTATATCACCTGCTGGTCATTGTATCACCTACCCAAGGGGGGAGGGCCATCCTTGGAAGCAGATTATTAGGAAAAAAGGGGAATTAAAGCATTTCTTATGGTTAGTTTAGTCATTTAGTCAATTAGTTTAGCCCTGATAAGAGTTTATCCACTCATCTTCTGCTGTCATCCAACAGGCTGGCTTCAGGAGTTGGGAAAGCGATTAGAGATGCCCTACATCAACAGCACCCTGGGTGGTCCCTCCATACCAAGTGCCTACATTGCTTCTCTCTATTTCACCCTCAGCAGCCTCACCAGTGTTGGTTTTGGCAACGTGTGCGCCAATACAGATGCTGAGAAAATCTTCTCCATCTGCATTATGCTCATGGGAGGTGAGTTTATTGGTGATTGCAGAAAAGTCACAGAATTATGACGGATGACCCAAGAGAACAATCATGTCCCCTCTCCAGCTCTGATGCATGCAGTGGTGTTTGGCAACGTCACAGCCATCATCCAGCGGATGTATTCACGAAGGTCACTTTACCACACACGGATGAAGGATCTTAAGGACTTTATCCTTGTGCATCGGCTACCGCAACAGCTGAAGCAGAGGATGCTGGAGTACTTTCAGGCCACCTGGTCAGTCAACAACGGTATCAATGCTAATGAGGTGGGTGAAAATTTACAAGTAGCGAGTCTCTCTTCTGGTAAAGTTGGTTACTTTTACTAAACTGTACATGGACCATTGACTGTGTGGGCCTATGCAGTACCTTTTTTTTTTTTTTTTACGAGAAAATTTGTGTGGGTGCTAGTTTCTACATTAAGAAATCACATCCTTAAAATGTGGGCCGCCTCAAATTCTGCTGAGTGTTATTCCATTTCTCTAAGCTGACAGCACCTTGTTACAGAAAGAAACTCAGAAACAATACCAGAGCCGATCTAGGAAAAGTTCCCTGTAATTAGAAGGGTAGGAGTTGAAATAGAGAGAATACTCATTAACACCCTTGTTGCTGCCATCTGTAGATAATTAATTCACTGTTGAGGACAGTGCTTACTGAGAACATGTTGGTTTTAACACCTCGTGTCTGTTTTTACTCAGCAGCTTGACACATCATATGAGTGCACAACCTTTAAAATCAGTCTATGCCTTTTCTTTTTTGTTCGTGGAATTTGTAGTGGTGGTTTGAAGTATTCAGCTGACATATTGGACTATAAAATGCATTACAATGGACATTAAATGCTTACTTTCTTTTTAAGTTGCTGCATGACTTTCCCGATGAACTGCGAGCTGATATTGCCATGCATCTGAATAAAGACATCCTCCAGCTGCCTGTCTTTGAACGAGCCAGCAGAGGGTGTCTGCGCTCCCTCTCCCTGCACATTAAAACCTCCTTCTGTGCACCTGGAGAATATCTTATCCGCCATGGAGATGCCCTACAAGCCAACTATTTTGTCTGCTCAGGTTCCCTGGAAGTTCTGAAAGATGGCATGGTCCTAGCCATCCTGGGTCAGTGTGCATGAAGAGTGAAACCTTTTTGCTTTTACTTTCATTTGCCTTTTTATTGTCTGTAATCCTTCTGTTTAACCCACAATCTGCACAGGCAAAGGTGACCTCATTGGAGCTGATCTCCCAGAACATGACCAAGTAATCAAGACCAATGCAGATGTGAAGGCACTGACCTACTGTGACTTGCAGTACATCAGTGTGAGGGCTTTGAGGGAGGTCCTCAGACTGTACCCAGAGTACAGCAGTCGGTTCAGCTCTGATATCCACCACAACCTCACTTACAACTTGAGAGAGGGAAGTGAAGCTGACGTAAGAGAACCCCTGCATACCAAAACAGAAATTTCAGTGTGCCACAACATAATTTATTCGCTCTTGCTCAACAATTAAGCCAAACTTAAACTGTCATTTATATAAAGCGAGAATAATCCTTTGTTCATTTTGACTTCAATACCTTTAGGGATTAACAAGGTTTCTACAGACTCCCAGGCCATCCCAGGTTTGCCATCTTCACTAATTATTCATTTTTAATTATTTCACTTTGATAATATCTACAGCTACAGTACAATCACAGCACAGTACGTACCAGTATTACAAAAAGTGGAAGAGGAAAGCGTACTGCATACTGTTCTCTGATTGGTTTATCATTGGCAGCAACAGCAAACACCTGAAGTTAGTGTGATGTTGGAACAACATTGTAGAACAACATTTGATTATAATTCAATTATGATTTGAAATTTTTGAGAAAATTTAAAGATTTTAAGTACGGTAATACGGTACACTAAATTTGTTGCCACTTTAAATCCTAGTTGTACAGCAACATGATGTGTACGTTCAAATCACTGTAAACACACAAACCAAGCCAACAGTTTTAAGTTATTTCCACAACTCATTGGTAACACCCTGACTTTCCAATCATCCTCTTCAGGATCACATTACTATGGACCATAAATTTCCCTACATCATTGGGGCAGATGATGCAGAACATGGAGAAAACAAGAAACACTCTCAGCAGAAGAGATTGCCACTGCTACAGAGAATGGGGAGCCCTGTTCGTCAGCCTTGTCTCAGCGCCATGTTGGGGGAGGAGCTCCGCCACATGAATGCACTCCGCCTCTGTCGGTCACCTGTTCAAGGTCACAGAGGCCACAGCCCCTCTCCTCAAGCTTTCACCAGGGAAGAGCGCTCCACGTCTCCTTTGCCCAGTCTTTCCAGTGACCTAGGCTTGAGCCATCAGCCTGCCAAGCTGCTCATACCATCTTTGCCTTGTGTTAGTCCACTGAACCTAAGCCCCAGGTAACTTATTTATCCTGCTTAACACAAATATCAATGAGTGATCATTTTTCATCTATTCAAAATTATATGCCACTGATTTGATTTTGTCTCTGCTAGGGTTGTGGATGGAATTGAGGACAATAGTCATGCATTTCAATTCAATATAGAGCAGAGCGAAGCAGAGACCAGTGTGACAGGTAAATCCGTGTAAGCCTCCTCACTTTGGATTAGATCTCACATTATACTGTACACACCAAGTATTTCTCTATTGTTAATCCTTCTTTCAGACCATTTACAATTGAGTGTCAACCTGCTCTTGGAAACGGAGGAAGTGAGACAAAACATAAGCAAACTAAATAAAGAGGTATGGACATTAACATTAGGAAAACACAATGATATGAAAGAAAAGAAATTTAGATTAATCTTTACCTCCAAGTTTTAACTATTTGACATTTTCATTATTCCTGCTGCATCTTCATTTATTTGGGAGTTAGAAAAAAAAGCGTTACATATCAGGTATACTTTCTTTTTCTTTTTAGGTGAACAACTTGAACCAAGACGTATCTAACCTTGCCAAGGAGCTCCATGACATAATGCATTACCTACAGTCTCACACTGCCATGCTCCATTATAACACTAAAGTTTCCTCACTCTCCTATGGTACACAAATGACTCCTGGTCTTAATGCGACTGCTTCTAGTGATTGGCAGTCTCATGTGCCTTTAAATATACCCACTGGACTGCACCTCCATAATGAAGTGATTAGCCACCCTGCCAGAAATGTGTGGGGTTGCACAGGATTATCCTCCCAGGGTCGAAGTCCCACCTTGCTGCACTCTTCAAGTCCTATGACATCTTGTTTACATTTGTATTGCTCCGACAGGGATGGGGCCACAGCTCATAGACTACAGAGCCAGTGTGGCCCCTTCCAAACTACAAGAACAACTCCAAACTCCCCTTACATGACCCGCTCTCATGGAGGTCCATCCCTCTTGGGACTCAGTCCTGCCTTCGGTAGCTTCCCTGGGATCTCTCAGGGTCCACAGGGGACTTACAGTGCCTCCATTCCTACAATGAGCAACTCTCACTTATGTTCCCCAGTAAATTCTGGCTACAGCCATCCATCTCAGAGTGTCCAAACCAACTCAGATCCCTCACATAATATGACCAGGCCCCTCACACCCATACATTCCTCCATCACTCCTACTGGCCAGCCACAGTATCACACTGCCTTCAGCTCTCTCAACCCCTCACAAGTCTATACATCAATATACACGGGGCACATCCCAGGCCAACAGAGCTCAATCAACAGTCCTACACAAAACAGCACAACGGGATGCAGCTCAGACCACCAGGTGTAGGTCAATGCATGTTCTCTGCTGTGACAGGCAAAGACTCTTGAGTAATATATAGCAAATTCTCTGCTATATAGAGAAAGGACAGTCATCATTAAAACTCAGGGTGGATGCAGCTGTAATCCAAACTCAGATGTTCAGGCACCTCTCTTGGACATCAAAGGAATATAGAAACCACAATGATGGCACCAGTATCTTGTATTAATGTCTTACATCAATGATTTTATTGTAGTTTGGGTGTTATGTTTCCATGTAATAGAATGCCCTGCACCCAGATGCATGAACAAATGTTGAAACCTGCCTGTCAGGACAAAGTAAAACATTTTGTTTGTTTGACTGTGTATGGTCTTATGTGACAAGCCAATGGGTATGCAGCGCCACTCAGTGGTGACAGTCACAGAAATAGCAAAGAGGAGTAAATATGGATATGCTCATTAGATGTTTCCACTTTGAATGGAATTAAGTGAAGGGAGAGGAAAAAAGCAGGATTATAGCTGTGCAGCTAGCAAAATGTTTCCCTACACATATTCTGTGTGACTCATTTTATCTATGTTAAATATACATGTCCATTGAACATAGGACCTTCAACGTCCAGGCACCGTCACTGTACAGGTAAAGCACTCCGATCTCTGCAATTCTCCTGCTGTGCACTCCACAAGCACTGCAATTTGTTTGCACATCACATCTAAGTCCACCTAAAGTCATGTAGCCACTTTTCCCATGGTGGAAGGTTTGCACACACTAATCAACTTTAAACTGACTGTATGGTCAAATAATTTTGGTTATAACCCATTTTTGCAGTTTCTATTAATACTGCCATAAGAGATCATGTCAGAAATACAGCCTAACTCTGATCTAAGATACATTTTTCATCAGCCGTTATGAGCTGTCTTGTTTTACTGTTTCATATATTTAAGGACCTGAGTGCTGATCCTATTTGATTGATTGACCACATCTGTACATTGCATGAATTGCTTTAGAAATTACAATCAATTCTAAAAATATTTTGAATGTTGCAGGTGTCTGTTTTTTTCCTGGTGTCTTTGAATTATCACAGCCATTTTAAAATAAAATGAGGGAAACTACACAAAATATCACCTCACTGCGTTAATTCAAGCAAATTTCTTTTGAAAAGACAAATAATATCAGAACTGAACTATGTATTTGTAGTCCCAAAAACTAAATTTGATTAGCATTTCATGGTTGACTCCAAATTACCTTAACATAGCCACATAATGCAGTGCAAAGAAGCTCCACAAAACAGTAAAACGTCGCATACATGAGTGCATCACTGCCACATAATAACACTACACAATATAGTTTTTCTGCCGATCAATTACTTACTGATTTTTCTGAGGTAGAATCTAAAACAAAGACTTCTGCTTATAATGGAGTGCTTTTGGTAAAAGACAAAAGTCCTTGCGCATTTAAACCCCAAACAGCAGGTGCTGAGCTGCAGACAGCGGTGTTTTATGCGGACTGCAGCTTTTTCATTGGTCAGACAGACTCTGACAAAAAGTGGGAGGTTCCCGGAAAATTTGCTAACCGGAAGGGAAGGCCGGAGCCGAAGAAGAAGAAGAAGAACACGAAGAAGAACACAAACAGAGCCGCCGCCGATGAGACCAGCAAAAGAAGAGAAAGTATTGTAAGTCAGACAAGTTAAAATGATGAAAGACGGGTGAAAAGAGGGACACTTGATGTTTGTTTGGCGTTTTTTTTTTTTTTTGGTCGACGAGCTGTTAACAACTCTTCTGCCAAATTTCGATCTGCCGATCAGCCAAGTCCGTGTTCGACCGAAATGTCCATCTGACTGGCGCGAGACAGCGAGCTTCAGCTCCGACAGCGCAGGAAATGTCCAAACGAACAATCAGACAAACCGACTGACATACACAGCAAGTCTGTATCTCAATAGTCTGCCAGATGTCAAAAGCAGCCGAGGAGAGGAAAGTTGACTAATGACGTTATCGACAGTTGGCTGTATCTGCTAATCCAGCCAAAGCTTGCTCAATTTCAAGTTTCCCTTATCTCTGTGGCTCTGCATTAGTTCACAGTTTGTGTTAGCTAGTGCTAATGCTAGGTGAACGACCAGGTCGGTTTCTGCTGCTGTGTATTTAAAGGGTCATTTTGTTAGGCAACTGCTTGGTCCAAATAAAAGTGAATTGCATGCTATCTAAGTTCATGGTCGCGCTTGCTCCACTATAACGGGCTATCATCTCTTTAATGGCCTACTCTGCCTTAAAACATACTGTTGAATGTGTTCAGCTACACTGAGGTTAGCTACTGTACCTGGCCAGCTGTTTTTATAATGTGAAGTAGCCACTGTTATGTTAAAGTTAGCTAATCTCTTTGCTTAAGATAGTTGGAACCTGGCAGAGGTTTGATGATATTCGCAGAGGTTTTTCATTCTCAAGTAATTATCCGTTTTGTATTTGAGACCTTTTGAGTTTTTGGGCCACTTATTTCCCTGAGCTTTAAAATGGCCTGTGGGTTGTGTGACAGCGTTTTGTTTCTTTTTTGTAATTATGAGTTGCCTTTACAGCAGACATTAACCCTCCATGAGGCTTTGATACAAGCTTTCATGTTAATGTGTTTCACAGTTTGACAGGTCATTAAATACCTGCGTACTCTTACTTTCAGAGGTGTCATCACTTAATGTGTCATAAAGTGTTTGTGATGTAAGCCTTTGTGTTCCTGCACGTGTTCCTTCTTACATTTACTTGCAAGTGTAGTCACATCTGCATGTGTTGTCACAGCTTCTGTTTGCGCGTTATTAAGAGCAGCATAACTTAGACCTTTGAGATAGAGAGGGACTTTACAGTTACATGCTTGAGTTGCTATTATGTTTATGGTGCATGGACCTTGTCCTTCTAAATTGGTGACGCATCCATCTCTTTTTTTCTGTCAATAGGGAGTTGATCTGTGGCCTTTTGTTTTGATAACTTAGCAAAAACTGCTAACAAAACATAGAACTGGTAACAGGCGTTTTTGTGTGCCTTGAGGAGTTGTGAGCTTCAGTAAAGTAAGTTCATTGCAATTAGTATGGAAAGTAGTATCAGTAAATTCAATTTGTATGAGCTGCCTTTATTTTATCCTTAGATATGTATGTCGCATCAGAGTCAACCTTTGGTGTAAGATCCATCTTGTATGTTGTTGCGTAATGTGCTGCCTCTAAAACCGTCCTACATTTTGCTATAATTTGTTAAACATTGTAATTTACTTAAATTATGTATATTTTATTTTGATTTATGGATAAGCACAAACCTTGGTTTTGTCACTGAGCTTTTCACAAAAAAGTCACAAGAAAAGGAAGTGCCTGTGATTTCCTATCGGTCTTTCTAACTGCTAGTGATGAGTATCCTGTTTGCTTTTCCTGAGTTATGTCACTAGTTTCCCATCCAAAATGTCACTCTATTATTTAGTAGAAACTTGAACTTCAGAAGGGATTACATTTGATCAACAGCTGTTTGCCAGTTCTTTCATTTGAGACCTCAAGTGGGAACAATGTAACTTATACATTCTTTGGCAGTAATGTCTTGGTTCATGGTTTCAGTGGGCAATTCCTCTTTCCAAGAGCCTGATTTAGCAGAATAAACAAAAGGAGGATGGTGATGCAGCCCCTCATATCAGGCACCACCAGTTCTTCAAAGACCCCACCCTTCAAATTAAGTGAACTGCACAAGCCCTTACTTGCTTTCTTGTAACTGGTGTAGTCAAAATTGTTGCGACTGCTACTTCAATGCGATGTGTGACTGAATTAAGAATATGGTACTGTCATTACATGCCCAAGCTCTCTCTTGGTGTGCAGCATTTTTCGTGGGGTATAAAGGTTAGAAACCTTCTTGGGACATTTTTTTTTTGTTAAGTAATTTCTAATACTGTTGACAGAAACTGAGATCTGACCATTTTGCAGTAGTTTGTAGAATAATATATAAGATATACAGGTATTTAGTTGGACACACCGCCTCATCTATAGATGCTGTGCACTGCTATCTCTGCAAAGTGCTTGGATGTCAAGCTGGCAGCAGTGCTTACAGGAGGGAACAATGAATATTTCACGGGCTCTCCCTCTAGTCTGTTCCTTCTTACCCCCCCCCCCCCCCGACCCATGTCCCACTCTCTCAATCTCTCTCTCTCTGTCTCTGACCCACTTCCCTGTGGTGGGCTTCAGAGCCCATTAGGGATGCCATCAAAGGCTGCTGAGGACGTGTGAAAGTCTGTATGATCTAAGAAAGAGCTTCTAATTGTAACCTACCCGTCTCTATCTTTTGTACACCATTTCTGCAATGATAACCTGTAGGTAGCAGACTAGTTGCTAGAATTTTCCAGATAATTTAATTATTTTGCTGTTAATAGGTCTATTATTCAGTGTCTCTTGGTAGTAAAATTAAATCTGCTTCATAGATCACAATCTGCTTTGCCTTCTTTCGGCCCCTGCTTCCCTTTCTGAAACCCTCCCCCACTGTATTTATTCTATGTTAAAAGCTGCAGCACAGGGTTTATTTTTTATTTTTTTTCCCTGTTTGTCACAAATACAAACAACTATTCTGATGAACAAAACCTCTTCCTTCTTTTGTGGTGTGGTCCATTTTACTGACTAACTTTTCAAAGCAGATATATCCCTGTACATGGTCTGGATAATCGTTTCCTAAATGCCACTCTGGGGCACATCTTCTCTTTAAGAAGCTTGGAAAGCCAATTATGGCTTGAATTTGCATAGTTTAAGGTGTTTTGTTGGCTCTGTTCATATCTTTTCCTTCCTTCCTTTAGTGAAGAATGTGAACAGGTGAGACCTCAGCTCTGCTACTTGCAATCAAATGAGTCCAGACCGACTGTCAGACCCAGTGAACAGAGTCCCTTTATTCCTTCTCTAACTCTACTCCTTCTTTGAGGATTTCCTCTGCTCTTTCAGGGCTTGTGGGTAGTGTGCATCTTCTAACTAAAGAGCCAAGTGAGACCTTAGTTCACTGTATATGATATCTAATGTAGTTGAATACAGGTGTGTGCCAATCTATCTTTGTTAAAATCCTTATCAAAAGCAGGCAAATTTCTTAAGTTGGAGACGGTTTCTCTTATCTCAACCTGTGTTATAGCCAATTTATTTTCATGTTTGAGTAGAAGGGTGAAACGATGAAAGAGCTGAAGCTTTTATAGATTCTGATGGTCTGTGACAATGAATCCTAAAATTATAATGCTGTTGAGCATAATGAGAGATACAGGCCTGCACATCTGAAATGAGTGAATAAATGGCTGGTGCACCGTACTGTCAAATGAAACATGCCAGTTCTGAATATTTCATGGACAGAGCCATGATCTCTTGTCACATGCTGGAGATTAAGCCCAGCTCAGCACCCAAGCTGAGAAAAAGACCAGCATGGCCAAACTCTGTAGACTCTGAGCAGTGACATCTTTACTCAGGTTTTCCTCATTCTAAGTGTTTTCCCTCTTTCTTTGAAATGGTCTAATGTCCTGCTTAGCTTTAGTACACATTGTGTTTCTCCATTAAGCTGTCCCAGCGATAAAATGAGGCTATCCCTGGTTTTAGTGTGCTCAGCAGTAAAATGTCTCCTGCAATCTTCACTTCCTGCTTCGAGTTGAATTGTGTTTCCTGTCCTTTGACCAAGCAGAAGCTGGCTGACCTCATCTGTATCAACCAACTGAAAAAAAGATTAGGCAAGGTTTCACATACTAAAAAGAGAACAAACATATTTTGTATGCTGTTATCTAATAAAGCAGAACTGTTTATTAGTGGCGACATTTGCTGGGTGAAACACTTTCTTCAATATGATTTACAGAAATGAAATTCCGTGTCACAGGTTTGTCCTACTGTTGACTGTCACATATGAAATGGCACAAACATTGAGTTACATTTTACTGATGAAATTAGGTCCAGCCCATACATCTTGTCACAGGGAGATGGATTTTGATTTTGCTACTTAGCTCCAAACTGTGGCCAGACATCTTTTAAGAGATGATTCATAGCGACAAATATGTTAAGTTGATGCTTGGTAGAGGGTCTGTTAGAGGCATTGTGCAATGCCTTTAACAAGATTTACATCTGTACATCAGCTTTAATGCTGATGAATTTTACATAACATTAAGTTTACTCATGCTTCCAATTACCCATTCCCAGCAGGAACTAAGCTGTTTTTGTTTTTTCTTTAGTTGTTATCAAGCACTCCATTCATTTTGACTGATCACAGGTTGCATAAAATTGTTGTGATTTCATCACGAAGAGCTTAATATCCTGTGAATCTTGTGTTTTTCAGCTCCCAGTGGTGAGGTCTCATTTCCATCTGGGCTCATCTACCTGCCTGAGGTGAACTCATCTGGCTCAGCCTCACCCAGACCTCACTGGCTCCTGTATTGTGCCCAAGTCAACGAGACATCCTCCCCCCTCTTCTCCCAGCTCCTACTCCTTTCTCTCTGTTTTAAACACAGCACTATGGCAGGGCGAGGTGGACCAGCACGGACCAACGGCACTGCAGCAAACAACAAGATCTGCCAATTTAAGCTAGTGCTGTTGGGGGAATCAGCCGTGGGGAAGTCCAGCTTGGTGCTCCGCTTTGTTAAAGGCCAGTTCCACGAGTACCAGGAGAGCACCATTGGAGGTGAGTAGTTGTTTTGTTTTGTTTTTTTTATCCTCTGCTCTGAGTCACGCCCTAATGATGGCATCCCAGCTGCATATCGCTGTAGAAAGGTACCTTCACCATTCAGGATTAAATGCTGCCTTTTTCCTGACGCCTATACTGTGTGTAGGTGGACTCAGAAAGGATACATTTTTCTAAATCATGTCTGAAGTATATACTGAATGAGATTACTTCAAACTTCTCTTACTGCCACTAATGTATAGTAATGTTTGTAGGCAGTCTAAACAGGTTTTTAGTGTTAATGGGCAAAGTGAGTGCTGAAGAAAACATATCCTTGCCAATACAGAGATGCTACTTGCGTGAGGGGTTAATCGTTTCTGTTGAGAGCTACAGGGAGGGAGTGGCAGAACCAGTTTTTCTGATCACCTGACTCCCATGAGCCATCAAGCTCCTCTCACATGGCAGACGTCTGTATTGATTTCTGTGAAAACAAATTACATTTTGGAATAGTTCCTGGCTGTAATGAGATGAAAAGAAAGGGGTTTTAGACTGCATTCTCTTAATATTGGTTCTTTGGCCGCAGATGAGTGAGGTTACATGAAACAAGAAGAAATGGAGACAACAGTGGGAAGTTGCTGGACTTCCTTTGGATGGGTAAAGCTAATCATCCATTTAAAGAAGAATAAGACATGGATGTGGTAATATATCTGTGACTATTTAATTTTTCTAAATTACTAAAGACAAATTGTTGTCTCTTCATCATCGTGGCTTCAGGCTGAGGGCCACAGAAGTAAACTTTTAACTGAGATGTTACAAGTGCAGATACTTCCGGAAAAACAATAGTGGCAGGTTTCCTCTTGTGTCAGCATACCAGGTTTACCAATTGTTTTTAAATAAACAGGTGAATTTTGAGTAGGTATGATGAGGAAATTGTTAATAAATGCTAATAACTGAGATAATAAAAAAATGCACTAGTAAGTGCAGCATATTAATTTCTTCCATGCTGTCATATTAATGTTGAAAGACTTACATCTAACCAGGCCACAGGAGATACTGCTGATTTCATCACTACCCGCCATATCCTTTTGATGAATGGCTAATATATATCAAAGGCTATATGGAGAGGTGATTTCTGTCACATAATTCACTTCTAACTATCCACGTAGGCTCATGTGTTTCTGTAGAAAGGAGACTAATACCTCTTGTCAGGATAATGATAACATAACTGAACAGCTTCTATGACTCTTATAATTATTAAATTAAAAAATGATTTTCCATAAATAATATGGCTAACTTAAGGAAATTGCTTGAAATATGCATCCATAAGCAGAACTGCTGTATAAAGTATGAGGGGAACCATTAAATGTAACACTGTAAAGACAAGGGAAATTACAACCTAACTTAGTGTCTTTTTTTTATGTTGAAACTATTTTTCTTTCCTGTGTGAGGTTACATATGACTAACATACCATGTTAGTATGTGGAGACAGGATGCTAAGTGCTTACACTGACCAAAGACTCATAGCGAGTCAGCATATTGTTTTTGCTGGTGAACTTGTGTTCAGCCGCATGCCTGGTCAAAGATTACAGAGCTTTAAAGTACGTGCTCGGGAGCGCTCAGTTTCCCCTGTCATGTGACAGTCGGCTGAGTAGGCAAGTTGTGGCCAGTTGTGCCTCCTCCTGCCATTCACGAGATTAACTATACATTGTGCAGAGGATTTTTGTGTATATTCACTGTTTCCTTGATTTACCTTAATTAAGAATAGTTCTGAAGGGGTAACACTTGTCTCTTGCTGTATGGGAGGTTTTTTCCCTTACAGTGTGGGAGATATAACATCAAATTTAATTCAAATCTTATGTTTCTTATTTTTGTTATTTGTTTGATGCTGATGTTCAGTTGTTTCATTGTGGCCTTAATCTTTGTGTTTTGAAGTTTAAATAATAAACCTAATCTCTGTAGATAACATGTCTGTGACTTTCCTTTCTGTTTTCCACGTACCCTTTCTTTTCCAGCTGCCTTTCTCACACAGACAGTATGTTTGGATGATACAACAGTCAAGTTTGAGATCTGGGACACTGCAGGACAGGAACGGTATCACAGTTTGGCACCTATGTACTACAGGGGAGCCCAGGCCGCCATCGTGGTCTATGATATCACCAACACAGTGAGTGTATGACACTGGCTGGACATTAACCAGGACACTTACAAGTCTTATGTCCTTTTTTTGCTGAGCCTTCTCTTTCAGTGTGAGTTGGTTGATGATTGCTTAATTCAGCAGACAGCTGCAGACCTTTGCTCTTTTATATTTCACCGTTGAATGTAACCTTTAAAAATTGCACCAGTGAATTGAAATTGAAATATTTATTTATTTAATTAATTTGTTTATTCTTTTTGAAGGATACATTCGCACGTGCAAAGAACTGGGTGAAGGAGCTCCAGCGCCAAGCCAGCCCTAATATTGTTATTGCACTGGCCGGAAATAAAGCAGACCTGGCCAACAAGAGAGCTGTAGATTTCCAGGTAAAGAGGAACTTTTACAGTTGGACATTGATCTTGGACATTAGGTCTTCGATGAATCTTTCAATCGAACAATCAAGGAAGCTACCAAATTACTCTTGGATGCATCAGTTTTGTTTTTATCATTTTTAGGAAGCACAAGCCTACGCAGATGACAACAGTTTGCTTTTCATGGAGACATCAGCAAAAACTGCTATGAATGTCAATGAGATTTTTATGGCTATTGGTAAGTGAACCCCAGGACAGACACATTTTACTGTTATGTGCAGCTACAACGATAAGGTAATCACCTAACTTTTTTGAAAGGGAACACACAAGTCTTGGGCAGCAACTAACATTTACTTTCAGTATCAATGAATCTGCAATTTCTTATGTAATTTAATAATACATTTTATTATATATAGTTGTTCACTTCACTGTAAAATATATGACAAAGAAAGGAAACATTCCTACATTCCTTATGTTTTATAGACAATCAATTAATCCAGAAAATAATTGGCAGAGTTGCATGTAGAATTGCTTTTTTCATTACCATAGTGCACCAATTGATGAATTGTACTCCTGCCCCAAAACAGCCAAGAAACTTCCGAAGAATGAACCTCAGGGTGGAGCGGGCAATGGTGGACGAGCCAGAGGTGGCGTGGACCTGCAGGAAGCTGCACCACAGGGCAGAAGTGGCCAGTGCTGTGGGGGCGGGAACTAACCAACACAATGAGTCAGCTGATCCAACCAACCTACAGCTTCGATCAACAGGACCAGATATTAACCAACCGTCAAAGAACGTCCCAGGGGTCAAACCGAACAGTGGTCTTACCAACTACTCTATTGGCACAAATTAACTGTTTGGCAAATATGTTCACTGGCCAGTAAACTGCCAGATCTCCCCAGGGATCCAACCGATGAGCCAACCAACAGACCAAGAAATCAACACACAAGCTTATTCACAGAATCATGTTTGAACCCCAGGACTTGCCAATCTATGACCTCTCTATTGTTAATGGACACTTGACGTCACTTTAGAAGAAAAAATGTCCCACTCTTGGAAGAAAGGAAAAAAAAAAAAATCAAGATCAGTCATTACCAGTGGCACTTAATAGAGCCATTTTTCACTTTTGTTTCTGTATTTGTGTAGAGGAAAAAGAAAATAACGCAACAGGAAGGATTATAAGCAGACTCATTGACCCTGTCCCTTCTCTTTTGCCCCCCTGCTTTTCCATGCACCAATGCACCATACACCTCTGAAGTATTTCCATCTAGCTCTTGTGACACTGTTTAAACACAGATCCAGGTGTATGCAGCACTTTTCTGTCTTGTTCCTGGTCGGCTTTCTGGAAAAGATGGGGAGCGAAGGTTTGTAACAGGAGAGCGAGAATGGACAGATAATTCCTTCTTGGTAGAGCTGTGTAGATGGAATTCTTACATTGTTATTATCGTTATCATTATTATAATAATTATCATTACTACTTCAGCTTCTCTTGACAGTTGACTATGGATTTGAAACCTGGACTTGAAGGTTTTACAATCAACCATCTTTGTTATCAAACCATATACAGTAAGTCGTGGTTTCTTAACACACCCCATTTTAGCATTAATTTCATGTTTTTGAATCATCAGTGAACAATGACAAATACATGTGATTTGTTTTTTTGACCAAAATCACAACTGTGTTGAAAACATTGCTGTATTTGTATAAACTTTCCAAGTTTAGAATCAATAATTAGTTATTGTCAAAACAATACCTTCCCGACATTATCTCAACATGATTTTCTGTCAACCTATTTTGTGGATTTCTTTTTTCTTTTTTTTTTTTTTTTTTTATGTCTTCATTTTTTTTCTGAGGATCTAAGGTATTAAATGCACTGGTTCTGTCTCATTATCTTTGTGAATTGCAATGTTATCCTTTTTCCTTCCCGTTTCTGTTCTTTGTTTTTGCTCTTCGTATCAAGGAGGGGCTGCTGTCAACAGCATTGTCATCCTGTTATGGTATAAACAACTAGCACAACAATACCTGCACAGCAGCCACTGCTGTGGGTGGGTGGGTGGGGGT
Source organism: Echeneis naucrates (assembly GCF_900963305.1). Taxonomy (NCBI): domain Eukaryota; kingdom Metazoa; phylum Chordata; class Actinopteri; order Carangiformes; family Echeneidae; genus Echeneis; species Echeneis naucrates. The sequence continues at coordinate 5,867,253 of NC_042518.1, forward strand.
CAAGGGTAGAGAGTGAAAGGGGGAGAAAAGTGTAATTTTACGAATAAACAGGGGAAGGTATCTTTTCGTATGCCTGTTTAAATTCTTTCCTCCGATTTCACCTGTGTTTATCATTTGATATTTACACTGGTCGCACTAATTTGCAATAACAGTTAGAAATGTATGAAATTGGCACAGCCTGCCAGACCTTGGCTGTACACAGCTGTTCAGAGATTGAGTTTATGGGAGGGCTTTGTTGACAAAAAAAGTTTGTCTGTTGTTGCTTAAACTTGCTTAACACATTTTACCTTCCATTAAAGGAAAACATATATTATACTTCCAACAAAGATTGTGCTAAGGTTTATATACATTTTTTGTAAAATAGGTTTTGAACCCAAATAAAAAACTCCAAAGTTATCCCATCCCAGCTCTTGATAGCATATATGAAGTTCATATCTAACCAGGTCTGTACAATATGTATACAAAATATCTAAATCAAATTGTTATTCATATTCACAGTGATTTAACCCTTTTAAATATTAAAACAACATAACTCACATTTATCAACACATTTAACGACATCGAAGGCATTGATTTCAAGTGCACTTATCGTGGGACCATAACAGCAGCAGGTTAGGTCATGTAACAAAGGTTGCTCTGGATTAAGTCATTTCTTTCTTGATGTTAATGTCAGTGTACCTAAGGCAGATACACTGACAGTTCTGAATCTATCTTTTATTGTGATATAACAGTGTTTATTGGAATTAATTGTATCATTAAGAGCTGTGAAATGTTTGATAGAGTACAGTTTATTAATACATACAACTATTCAGACCAACATGACTGATTTCCTTTATGGATACTTAAACTAACTACAAGAAGTACGCAGAAATATAGTTTTATTATATAACATTATATAACACAGATTTCCTCACTGACAATTAAGGGGCTCAAGAAGACTCATCTCCTGTCACCTAGTGGTCTTCGGGAGTAAATACAGCTACCTTCCACTGGCATCAAGGCAGAAAAAAACCCCAGTAAATTTATGTTTTCAAAAAATTAAAAGGTAGAAAGTCACGGTTTTCTACACGAAGGATGATAAAGACTTTTTTGGCCCTTTAAACTTGATCCTAGGTTGTAGTTGGGGGACCTGACCACTGGAGGGCCAGAAACTATTATCAATACATACATCAAGACACTTACGAAGCATTTGGAGTATCTATAATAAAAAATAACGAATAAAAACAAAAATTGAGGGTTTATGATCGATACTGACGCAACGAGGTCGCTTCCGGGACAACATGTAAATTTTTTGTGTATTGAAATAAGTCATCTATCCAGTTTGGGGTCAAATAAGTCAAATATGCGGCTTGATGCCTAAATTAATAATGTACATAATCCAAGCCTTATGTCTCCTTTAAAATACGTGTTGCATAATAAAAATGCAAGAAAAGCAATTTTCCCACTTCTTTGCATCGCTGCGGTCCCCCTACTCCCAGATTTCCCACAGCCACTGAAGGCATCATACGGGCTAACTCGGAGCGACGCAGCCGAGCAGCAGCGTGGAGATGTCGGATCCGGCGGCCCAGGCCTTGCAACCCCGGCTTCTCCAAGCCCAGTCCGCTGGGTCAGCGGGGTCCAGTTCGGCCGCCACGGGGTCCGGACCGGGAAACAGTGACCCGGCCAGACCGGGACTTAGCCAGCAACAGCGGGCCAGCCAGAAGAAAGCCCAAGTCCGAGCTTTCCCGCGGGCGAAGAAGCTGGAGAAACTTGGCGTGTTCTCCGCATGCAAGGTAGCTAAGCTAGCTAGCTAGCTAGCTTAGCTAAAGTTCACCACAACAAAGCACTCTCCGGGTGCTGTTAGCAGCCGTGTGGGGGGGGGGGGGGGGGGCAGCACACGGTGGCACAGTCAGGAGAAAATAAAAATAAAAGTATAAACGAGCTAACGCAAATGTTACGTTTGTAGCTCGCTAGCTAGCTTCAGTCCGGACACTTGTATCATCCACAGTCAGCGTCTGCAGATATGTTTACTGCCTGCCTCATTCATTGACGTTCAAATCCTGCAGCTGAGTTGCTGTCTGAGCGTTCATTTGGTGTTCAGTGTCTTTTGTGTGTTCTCAGGCTAGTGACACTTGCAAGTGCAATGGATGGAAAAACCCAAATCCACCTTCAGCCACACGTATGGACCTGCAACAGCAAGCGGCCAGCCTGAGTGAGCCGTGCCGCAGCTGTGGACATGCTCTGGGTACAAACAACCCCCTCACACCTGCTCCACCCCTCCCCTGCCTTTACCGCTGCCTCAGTGACCGTGTGCATGTTGTGTTTAACATCTTGTCCACAGCTGATCATGTGTCCCACTTGGAGAATGTGTCAGAGGACGAGATTAACAGGCTGCTGGGGATGGTGGTGGACGTGGAGAATCTTTTTATGTCTGTGCATAAAGAGGAGGACACCGACACCAAACAGGTCTATTTCTACCTTTTCAAGGTAAGCAGACGCATCTCTCATCTTCCAACGGCGATAACTGATCTTCATCGGTCCCCAGTTAACACTGTTGATTTTTACACTCCTGTAGCTGCTGAGGAAATGCATCTTGCAGATGAGCCAGCCAGTTGTAGAAGGGTCTCTTGGAAGCCCACCGTTTGAAAAGCCCAACATTGAGCAGGTGAGCATGAAACTAAAACCATTACGATGATCCTGCTCCCCTCTGGAAATGGGCAGGCTTCTTATGTTTCTTGATATTGTTTGCGAGGTTGCAGCATCCTCATCACATTTCACGTTTGCCTCATTCTGTGTGTTAATGTGTTTATTTTTATTTCAAAGGGGGTTTTGAATTTTGTTCAGTACAAGTTCAGCCACCTCGCACCAAAGGAAAGGCAGACCATGTTTGAGCTGTCTAAGATGTTCCTCTTGTGCCTAAATTACTGGAAGCTGGAGACGCCGACTCAGTATCGCCAACGCACACAGAAAGATGATGGGACAGCATACAAAGTAGACTATACCAGGTGTGTGCACACAGTAGATTAGTGTTTGCTCCTATTTGTACTTATCAATAAATAGATTGGCGTATACATTTACAGGCCAGATAACAAGATCCTGATATCAGTTTTTACAAAAGCAGTGTTTGTGCTTGTCACTCCCAGGTGGCTGTGCTACTGCCATGTCCCCCAGAGTAATGACAGTCTACCGCGCTATGAAACCACTCAGGTGTTCGGCCGCAGTTTGCTGAAGTCCATCTTCACTGTGACCCGACGCCAGCTCCTGGAGAAGTTCAGAGTGGAGAAGGATAAGCTGCTGCCCGAGAAACGTACACTCATCCTCACACACTTCCCAAAGTAAGGAAAGATTTTATCACTAAGTGTAGTAGTTTCTCACCAATGTGTTTTGGAAAAGATCAGGTTTATGTTTCAGATTAAAAAAGTCAATGTAAGGTATCGGCAGTGCCTGCACAGTGTAAATACCTAGATTCATCTGTTTGAAACTTGTCTGTGTTTATGTGTTGTCCTCAGGTTTCTGTCAATGCTGGAAGAAGAAATCTATGGCGAGAATTCCCCCATCTGGGAGGCTGACTTCACCATGCCTGCATCTGATGGCACACAGTTAGGACATCAAACAGGTGCATCTTGGTTTAATGCTTCCAGTAGGATGAGACCAGTCAATACAAGATTACATTATGATTACATAATGCCTTAGCAATTTTCGCCAGTATTTCTCTTGGAATATAATTAATTACGCACATCTTGATGTCCTTCCTTTGCAGTGATTAGTCCTGCTGCAGTGTCAGGCTCCCCTGCTCTGTCTAAAGGTCTGAGCAGCATCTCCTCCCTGGGCAACATGGACAGTGGAGGTGCCGAGCCCATCACAGGTATGTGAGCACAACTCTGCTTCTCTTTTATTACCTTTTACCACCTTATCAGGAACTGCAGTGGGATACTCATATGTCCCATGCAGTTTTAAGATATGTAGTATGTTTAACATGAAAACCTGAGTGATGACTGAATACAATGCACTGCTGCTGATTGGATAAATGCATGGATAAACAAATGTAGAGATATTCCAAATGTTTCCTTGTGTGTAAATGTAGTGAAGTTAATATTGTTAATGAAGCAATAAGACTGACATGTCAGTCTTTTTTTTTTTTTTTTTTTTTTTTTAAAGCTTTCTTCATTGCTTTGATCTGAGAAATGTTGCTGTGTGTTCAGGAGAGAAACGGAAACTTCCAGAGGCATTGACCCTGGAGGATGCTAAGAGGATACGTGTGATGGGAGACATACCTATGGAGCTGGTCAATGAAGTTATGATGACAATCACTGACCCTGCTGCTATGCTCGGACCAGAGGTTAGTCATTTAAACCAAAAGGGTTTGCTAAGATGAAAGCAACAACAAATTTAGATTGGAGTCCTGACAGGTAACGTTCACTTTTCTAGACAAATCTGCTGACACCAAATGCCGCTCGAGATGAGACTGCCAGGCTGGAGGAGAGGCGGGGCATTATTGAGTTCCACGTTATTGGAAACTCACTTTCCCAGAAGTCCAACAAAAAGATCCTCATGTGGCTGGTGGGCCTGCAGAACGTGTTCTCTCATCAGTTACCTCGTATGCCCAAAGAGTACATAACACGACTGGTGTTTGACCCGTAAGTAGGTATTCTTAGACCAAATGCTGTACATCAGTGGATCCCTTCACACCACTGACATGTCCCACTTTCACAGGAAGCATAAGACCTTAGCCCTCATAAAAGATGGCCGTGTCATCGGAGGCATCTGTTTTAGGATGTTTCCCACTCAGGGCTTCACAGAGATTGTCTTCTGTGCTGTCACATCCAATGAACAAGTTAAGGTACATCAACTTTTTTTTTTTTTTTTTTTAATCTGACAAGAGAAAGAGTGATCCAAATAGACTGAGGTGCAAATTTAGACTTCTCTTTTCACTCCAACGGCTTATCCACCGCAAAACACGACTTCTCATGAAGTACTTTTTCAATGGGGTTTCTGTTGCATTTGCTAAAGAAAACCAAAGCACATTACTTTTTCCAGGGCAGCCTTTTTTCCTTCCACTTCACCCTTCAAATAAAAGCATGGTCTGAATGTTTTTCAAACTGTCTTCTCTCTGGTCTCTGGTCATGAAGGGCTATGGTACCCACCTGATGAACCACCTGAAGGAGTACCACATCAAGCACAACATCCTCTATTTTCTCACTTATGCTGATGAGTATGCCATTGGCTACTTCAAGAAGCAGGTACTTCAGGCGTGACCTGCGCATTAGCTTTGTCATGTCCTCTCCCGCCGTCTTGTCTCTTCATTAATTTGTTTTTTCCTCACAGGGCTTTTCCAAAGACATCAAAGTGCCGAAGAGTCGATACCTGGGCTACATCAAAGACTACGAAGGAGCAACCCTCATGGAGTGTGAACTGAACCCGAGGATCCCCTACACTGAGCTTTCGCATATAATTAAAAGGCAGAAAGAGGTATCTGAGGGTGTTAGATATTCTCATTAAAGCAAATACCTATTTTCTGCTGCTTATTTCTGCTGTGAATATAATATACACCTGAATTGTCATATCAGATCATCAAGAAGTTGATTGAGAGGAAACAGAGCCAGATCAGAAAAGTTTACCCCGGCCTCACCTGCTTCAAAGAGGGAGTGCGACAGATTCCTGTTGAGAGTATCCCAGGCATAAGTAAGCGCTGGCTGTGTACAAAGAAGGTTTTTTTTTTTTTTTTTTTTACTTTGCCCTGTCATTTTACTCAAATCTTTTCCTTCCAGGAGAGACAGGCTGGAAACCCAGCAACAAGGACAAGGGGTAAACTCTTTATTGGTTTTTAAATGCTAATATGAACTATGATTGCTATATCAACATTCTAGATAAAGCAACATGTGAATGAAGTGGCAAAAAAGTCACATTTTGAATTTTTTGACTTCAGCGCATAGTCATACTCTCTAATCACTGCTGTGTTTAGCCTTTAACGGTCTGTGGTCTAAAGTCAACTAGCAGTTGAGGGTGGTACACAAATAATGAAAACTACTACGACTAGATATTCTAACTCTATTGCTAAAATTTTACATGCTTTATAGGAAAGAGGTGAAGGACCCTGACGTGTTGTACAATATGCTGAAGAACCTCCTGGCCCAGATAAAGGTAAGAGCCACCTGCTGATACTGGGGAAAAAATAAACAGATACACACTTGATGGAAGAGTAACAAGATGGACTGACTACTAAGCAGGACTTATTTATGTTTTCAACAGACTCACCCTGACGCCTGGCCCTTCATGGAACCAGTCAAGAAGTCAGAGGCTCCAGATTACTATGAGATCATCCGCTTTCCCATTGGTGAGCGAATGTCTTTCATTATACAGTTCCACTTCCTGATTGCCTCATGCAAGCTATTTGTTTGTGAAATTATGAGTAATATGGATTTTATCCACACAGACCTGAAGACCATGACAGAGAGACTGAAAAACAGATATTATGTGACCAAGAAGCTTTTTATTGCTGACCTGCAGCGAATCATCACCAACTGTCGTGAGTACAACCCTCCAGACAGTGAGTACTGCAAGTGTGCCAACACCTTGGAGAAGTTCTTCTACTTTAAATTAAAAGATGGAGGCCTGATTGAGAAATGATTTCGGACACAGAAATTACTTACAGACGAAGAGCGACTGTCACAGCTGCCACATACCACGATGAACCAGATCACAAGGAAACTATTGCTTGTTATTGTCATGTGTGAAGTGATACGTGATACAGATGTGTATGTGACTGACAAATTTTACAAGGGAATTTGGTGGACTAGAACAAACGTGAGCATTATTTGGAATTATCTGAGCCAGATGAGCTTTAGTGTCAAAATGGCATTACCTTTCCCCTTAAAGTCATGTCTTCTTTTCTCTTCAGTACTCAGTGAATTAATCATCTTAACATGTTTCATTAAGTGTACCAAAGTTATAGGTCCAAGATAGAACAATGCCACTGTTTCCATGGTTATTTTATTATTCACCTGGTTTTCGCTCGTGTTCATTCAGACTTGTTTCAAACTCATCACTTGAGCAGATGTATATGTAGTATAGTTATTCACAGAAAACTGGACCTCGGGACCTAAAGCCACGTTGCCTTCCGTTACTGACAGACACTTGAACATCCTGGTCATTTTCATGGGTATAACGATAAAGGTTCTTTCCGAGCTTGGAGTCCTTTTTAAAACGCTTGATTACAAAAGACGTGCAGTACTTCGACTGTTGAATGAAATTACTGCAGTCTGCCTCTGTGCAGAAACTATTTAGTCAATTGGTGACAAATAAATAGTCATTGTTGAAGTTGTTTATAAAGGCAAATATCATACATTTGCTTGTTGTAGCACCTCAAAGAGAGGGTTTGTTGTTTTTCTCTTTGCATTCCAGTGTGTATTTAGATTTTCAGAGAAGAATAATAAATTATTTATCATTTGGGCTAAAGCAACATTAATCAATATTTTTCCGAATACTGAACATGAGTAATTGTTGCAGAGCAAAAATAATTGGTGGCTGCAGCCGCACTCCTGACTGGTTAGAAAGACTGCCAGCAATTTTGCGCTCAATAAAATAATATCCCCAATTGCTGCCTTCAAGAAAACACATTTTCATGTTGACAACATAAGATATTTATTTATATAGTAAATATAAAATGTTTTGTTTATTCACTGGCAGGGTTTAATTCCAAACCTTAGGATGGAGGTCATACATCAGTATAGCTTTTTACCACGCTTCGGAGGGGGGATAATGTAGCTGTTGGCGCTGGTTTGCTCTGTAGTACATTTAATTCCACACATATGCTTAGTTGTCTATTTCATATACAGCCACAGCTGTTGTGGTGTCATTGGTTTACTGGGTAGTTTAAGTCTCAAATGTGGTGGCAGAGATGCTAACCAGCAGTCACCACAGGACTTTAGGAAAGAAGTTAACTGGTTTATTTATCACAACTTATAAGAAGATGTAGTAGGTGTTAATACTTGGTGAACAGTTTACAATTTACATTAAAAAATACTTTCCAGCTTTTAGACTTTGTTGTGCCAGTTTTTTTTGTTTGTTTGTTATTTTGTTTTTTAATAAGTGTACAGAAATGTTGCAAACCTTTCTGGTCGTCAATGTCAAACACACACATCCACTTCTTTTATGGGAAGTACCTGCCCTATGCTGGTTGAGCCTGCTTGTTGAACTTGTCATTGATTTGTGTGTGTGAGAATGTGTGTTTATTTTGTACTTGAATCATGACTAGTTTTGAATTACTGAAGAGATGTCAGTGTTGCGTTATCCAGGGTTGTCAATTGCGTGCGTGCGTGTGTGTGTGTGTGTGTTCTTCCTCAGTATACCTATGCTGCATTTCAAATTTTCTTACAGGTAAGTCTGAGTGAACTTTTCACCAGTTTGAGGATGGCTACTGTCTCTAGTTATGGTATAAATGCCATTTACTGTAACTATAATACTGTTCATGACAATAAAGTTTTTTATAAATGATTGTTACATGAGCATGTGATTTCAAAGATGCAAGTAAATATTTTTACAGATGGAGCTGAAATTAAGTGAGCACACCCATTCAGGTGTGAATGTGACTCACTCACCTTGGACTCCTGTCAGAAGACCAAAAAGATTTAGGGGTTTTATCTAATGTGACAAAACAAAATCTTGGATCAAAAATAACTGATTGCATTACTTGTCATGACTTGATTTCAAACCAACAGTAGAAAGCACATTACATCACAAAATCAAACTTATTTAAATGCACTTTGATTATACATTTTGCTGTATTAACTGCTGTACAACATGCAACACAAAAACAGTAACAGGAAGGAAGCATACATTCTTTTATGTGAAATACATTTTTGACACTAAGATCACCTGCTTAGTTTATCTTCCACATTCATTTTAGGTAAATTATTCAGTCTTAAGAGCAACTAAATCTGGCATGTCACTGTTGGTTGATATTTTGAAAGACAAAATGTTACTTGATGAATTAACAATGCTTGCAGTACCTTTTTGAAAAGCCAATTATTGGTTCAAACGTATCTTAAATTGTCTGGAAAATCTTTTCTACCATATTGTAGTTTGATGAGCGCTCATGGCCAAATATGAGTTTGTTTTGATGTATTTGTGTAAAAGGTGTGTTCCTGATTGCCACTGAGTCTCAGACGGGGCTCAGTCAGGGTACAGTGTGTACTGGCCTCTGCTTTCAACAAACCAACTACCAACAAAATTATATACATTGACGGACCTCATTTAAAAATGATCCTGTTTTTTATTATATTTTTTAAACTATTTAAGGTGTAATACTTGGTACTTTCTTGAATGCTTATTATCATGCATGGTCAGTATGAGTTAATGTAATATAGTTGCCTCTCACGAAGAAATGGTTGTAACAGGCAGAGGCCAGGACAATAAAAAGCTTTGAGGTTTCTGTGTGTCAACTGTAAGTTTTGCTTTCCTGGAAGGGAAGGGCCCGGTGACAACACACACAACTTTTGGACATTTTCATCGCCCTCAACCTAAGATCTCAGCTGTAACCCACTCCTAGAGTAAATGTCATCGGTTAAATATAGAGATACAGGCTTGGATATGACAAAAGCAAAGCAAACAAGCAATAGAAGAAAGATTTTACGTTATAGTTCAGGCTACCCCTGTCGCTGCATAAAGGTGACAAGGCATTGGTGCTCCAGAGCCTCCTTCTGCAGGGCCCCATTTATCAGGAAAAAGGAGCTTTTACTTTCGTTTTCCCTTCTTGCCGTCACACAGCTGATCGCAACAGAATTTAAAACCTCAGCACACTGTTTGGTGGCAGAGGACACGGAGAGGCTGAGAAGAGCACACGGTTTTCAACATCTGGCTGGTAAGAGCTCAAATTCTTTTCTAACATCTCATGCTTTGTGACACAGCGACTATTATATTTCAGAGTGGCTAAATTAGTATGCATCTTGCAAGATGCTTTTATGGGTTTTCGCACTTTCACTTCTCACAGACCTAGTCAGACATAAGAGACACATACAGCTGACTGCAGTATTTTGATTCTAATGTGTTGCCCCTTCAGGCAGGATGTCAGATTTTGAACTGTATACGTACCAGAAGGAAGTGGTGGAAAGGGCTCTGCAGGGAGAGAACATCATCATTTGGCTGCCAACTGGCGGTGGAAAGACCCGTACTGCTGTGTACGTGGCCAAAAAACACCTGGAGACCGCCAAGAGGGCGAAGGTAGTGGTCCTGGTCAACAAGGTAGGCACAAAACAGACCTAATTTCACTGTTAAACCAATGTGGCTGAGGGTGATACAGTATTTTTGATGTAGGTCCACCTTGTAGACCAACATTACAACAAAGAGTTCCATCCGTACCTGAGTCCTCTGAACTACAAAGTGGTGCCGGTCAGTGGAGACAGTAGCGAGAAGGACTTCTTTGGAAAAGTGGTGGAAGCGTCAGATGTGATCATCTGCACAGCACAGATCTTATATAATGCACTGATTAACACGGAGGACACCAAACATGTTGAGCTCTCAGGTCAGTAACCATCAGATTTATCAGCTTTGATTATGATGATGTGCGGACAAGGTGAATTGATTCTTCGTCATGCTTTACAGATATTACTCTACTTGTAATTGATGAGTGTCACCACACCAACAAGGAGTCAGTCTACAACAAGATCATGAGATGCTACTTGGAGAAAAAGTTGAAAGGACAGCGTCCATTGCCACAGATTCTGGGCCTCACTGCATCACCAGGAACCGGGGGTGCAAAGATCCTGGACAGGGCCGTGGAGCATGTCCTGCAGGTCAGGCTCTACGTATTTGTCCTGTATTTGTCACTAGCATGAGGTATTCAGCTGAACTCAAGTCCCCTCTGCTTTGTACTTTTGTCAGATTTGTGCCAACATGGACTCATCCATTGTTTCACCCAAAAACTCTGCCCCTGATTTGAAGAAGGTGGTGCCAAGACCTGTCAAGAGTTTTGACATTGTTGAGAAAAGGCCAGCAGTAAGCCCATTTGTCTCTTTAAAACGATCTCCCTAAACAGCCAAGTTGTCATGCTGATGATGATCATGGTGAAAGATAAACAAAAATTCCTTACTTGGGCTTGTCTTATATTTAAGAGAAAAAATAAAAATAAAGAAAAGATTGCTAAAAAAGAAAACATCTTTGTAGGATCCATTTGGGAGTCATTTGAAGTGGATGATGGAGTTGATCCATGAATTCATGAACAAACCTGCAGACGTCAAGCTGAGAGAATTTGGCACACAGGAGTATGAGTCAGATGTGGTGGATTTAGAGAAGCGAGGTAAGAAGGATTGTTTTTTTTCCCATTCTGAGAGGTAATGTTGGTGTTTTGAAGGTGTACTCTTAAAATATTACAGCAGCCACATTTCTCTTAGTGACCGGGTTAGGCAAATGAAATGTAAATCAAATATTAGCAGAAAGCTAAAGCTTTGTGTATTTCTTGGCTCAGGGGTAAAAGATGACAACAGATGTCTAGCACAATGTGCACTTCATCTCAGACAGTACAACGACGCCCTGCTCATCAATGACACCCTGCGCATGATGGATGCTTACGACTCCTTAAAGGAATTCTATGACAAGATATCAACCAAAGCCATTGATGGAACAGACCTCTTCTTGTTGGGACTGTTCCAAGGTGTGAATACAGAACATTTCATCAGGTTGTCATTCAGATAAATTTTCACAAAATAAGAAACTTTAAAAATAATTACAGCTGTCTTTGTCACACAGAGAATCAGGTGGAGCTGAAAAAACTTGCAGGGGACTCTCGTTATGAGAACCCAAAGATGGGCAGACTTGAGAGTGTCCTGCTAAATCAGTTTGGTCAGGGTGTGAAATCAAGGGGGATTGTCTTCAGTAAAACCCGAAGAAGCACCAAATCTCTAAGTGACTGGGTCCGCAGCAACAGAACCTTACAAGGGGCAGGCATCAAGGCAGCCATCTTCACTGGGGCTGGCAGTGGCAGTTTTTATATGACACTGGTGTGTTGACATGCTGTTCACCTATGAGCATTACATCGCTGGAAATATGAACACTTTCTAACTTCACTAGAGATCTTTCAGTTTCAGTTTCAGTTTAGTTTTTTTTTTTTTTTTTAACTACTTTACATACTTTTATTTGTATATTTTCCTCATAGAACGAGCAGTCGGAGACAATCCGCAATTTCCGCAAAGGTACCCTCAACCTTCTAATCGCCACCAGTGTGGCTGAGGAAGGCTTTGACATCCCTGAGTGCAACCTGGTGGTGCGCTATGGACTGCTTACTAATGAGATTGCCCAGCAGCAGGCCAGTGGACGTGCCAGAGCGGCAAACAGCCAATATTCAGTCGTTGCAATGAAAGGGGGGCGAGAGGAACGCCGAGAGATCACCAATGAATATCTGGAGGAGCTGACTGGAAAAGCTATTGCTAAGGTCCAAGATTTGAGCCCTGTTGAGTTCCAGAAAAAGGTAAGGGTCCGATACTCGGGTATTAATTTCTATCACTCTTCAGTGTTTTTACTGACCTTTTACTCTTCTTTGCCTCCAGATAATCCAACTACAGGAGCAGGCAGTTATAAGCAGCAAAGTTCTAGAGGGTCTCAAAATAGAGAAACGAGGCCGCTACAGTGCTTCCAGCATTCGGCTTCTGTGTCGAAACTGTTTCACACCTGTGGCCTCTGGCAGTGACATCAAACTTGTTGACAATGCACACTATGTTAATATCAATCCTGATTTTAAGTAAGCTGTACTTCTTGTGCTATTTGTTTATCCAAAAGTAAATTCAGACCGATGGCTTTATTTTGCTGTTCTAATCGCGGCCGGTTTTCCTTCTCAGGAGACACTTCAAAGTCGGTGGACAAGTGCGACTTCCAAGGAGTTTCGAGGACTGGGAGCCTGGGCGCACTATCAGCTGCAATTACGGCAACTGCAACAGGGTGAAGTGGACCCTCTACCAAATATTACATTAAACCCAGGGCTGATTAATTGTTTTAATTAATTAATCAGAATTTTTAGTTCAGAAAATCAGTTTTCTCTTGGGCCTCGATGCTCCCCTTGGGCTCCCATAGTTCAGAGTGGGTTGACCTTGTCGTTATCTAATGTGATTCCTGATGTTGCATGATGTTGAGTCAGGTGCGCCATCTTGGCGGGCTACATACAGCAACTCCAAATGAACAAAAATGGCGTCAGAGTTACACATGAGAATATTTAAACTGTGCCACTTGAACCCACAGGGAATTTTTTGTTATGATCTCAGAAGGGTAGGGTTAGGGTTAGCTCAGATTGATTTTTGTGCTGAAGTAGATTGTTGAAAGTAACTGTCATTCCTGCAAATTTACAGGATTGGGGATATGAGATGAAGTACAAGAAGATCGCCCTGCTGCCAAACTTAGCTATCAAGAATTTGGCCCTGGAGACCCCCGATGGCAGAGTAACTGTGAAAAAGTGGAAGGGTATCCCTTTCAGTGTTGAGGACTTCAGCTTTCAAGAATACTGCAAAAACAACTATCCTGACCTCCTTGATTGAGACTCCAACATGAGAGCTCTGTCTGCATGGGCTTTATCCCCTTCATTTTTTATGATTTTATCTTTTTTATTCCCACTTAGAGAAAATCTGTATACTGTTTTAGTTTCTGTAACATGAACACATACTACAGGGGGAGTATCATTCCACATGTGCTGCAGCGCCAATGAAGCAACAATGTGCTAAAACCCATTATGCATCGATCATGCTTGAAATTGTCGTGCCTGCTCTGTGTATGCCTAAGGTCCAAACTCCTGTGTTTTTATTTTCCCTGCCTCATCTCAAGTCAAGCATACAAAGAAACTCGTCTGTAACGTGTACCTTAATTATCATAAACAATTGCTGTCATCATGAGGCTAACTCCTCATGCACTTAAGCTGTTTTACTCTTTTAATTGGCAACTAATTTAGATAGTTGCATTTGAACATTTGTGGGGTAAGCTGACATGTCAATGCTGGTTATCTCAAATGATGTAATCGTGTACAGGATGTTAGGTTGACCATTGACACTGAAAAACCTACTTTTAAATGAGTTCATTTTGCTGTGTAATATTTTATATTTGGATATAATAGTGGTGTCTGTAAACAAACTAAAATTGAGATGAAATTAAAAATCCTAAAATGTACCTAAGAGATTAGTTTGTGTTGGAGCCACTAGGTGTCACCATTGGTTAGCTAATTTCTCCTAAAAAAATGGTTAGAAATAAAGCCAGTAGTAGTAGAGAGATTGGTTCTCAAACTGAAAACAATGAGCTGACATTGTCTGAAACCCCTGACGTGCAGGTAAAAGGAGGATGAGAGACAAACATGTAACTCTCTCACACCCACCAAACTTTGCTGATGGTATTTTACTCTGTTTCAGTAGAACGTGCTGTTTGCCACACCTAACCCCAAACCCTGGTGTACTTTCATGCTCTTTTTCTGATATATAGTTTCTTTAAATATGTTTAGTTAGAAGTCTGCAGTAAAAAAAAAAAGATCCCAGAAATCACAATCGGTACAACAGCTTCCGTTAGAAGGTTTTAAAATGTGTACTGAATGGTGCTATTGCTGCAGCTTGCTGCGCTGCTTCTGCATGACTGGATCAATACGGGGTTATGTACTGCAGCGTGGATCATTTAACACCATCTGAATAGTCTGCATTTCTATTAGACTTTCAAATGATCATTTAATGCACTGGCTTCAAAGATAATATAACTACACTGTTCTTGGATGCCTCACAGCTTGATTTTCATTTATCCCCAAAAGACAAATTAAGACAGCTTAATCATTTACAGTTCCACTTTTGCTGCTGGTTTGTTTACATACATGAATTGAGCTTGATATACAGTATCACAGATCAAGTTATAATGAGCAGTTTTCCCAAACAAACCCAGATTCGGAAACTAAAGCAACTGGAAAGGAACCCATTAATTTCAGGCTTGCAGCTGTATTGCGTCGATGCACTTTTGAAGCCACGAAACCTCTTCAAGTACGTATCTCTGGGCAAGACATGATTAGGTCAGCCTCACTGTGGCACATCATGCGTCGTAATTCTTTCAAAAATGGCAGAGGGCTGGAGTCGGTAGTGCTGCCTTGGACATAATCACACTAACAACAGGCTCTGTTCCAGTGTCATGCCTGACTCAGATTCAGACAGGCATAGAGGAGCACACATTGTATGATTTACTCTGATCAGGCCTACGCTCTATAATCAACACTGATTACTTCCTTTTACTTTCCAGCTTAACATCCTGTGCACCTTAATTGCAATTAGCTCTCTTTGGAAATTAAAGCAGCTTGGAGTAGTTGAGCAAAGGATGAGAGTGTACGTGAGTGGGTGTGCGTGCATATGTTAGAGGGTGTATGTTTGTGTGTTAATTCAGGAGATGCTACCTCTGCATGACTGGATCGATAAAGTATACAGCAAACAGTTTTCTCCCTGTCAGTCCGCCTACTGTCACACCTAATACAGTGTATGAGCACTACATGAACACAAAAGTTTGGAAATTTCTTCTTGAATGGAGAAATTAATGTTACATTGGCTCCTATCTGTTTACTAAAAACCATATCTGAATTTCCCCATAATTCATTTAAATAATTCTAAAAAAAATCTCTAAGAATTTGCCAAGTTATTGAACACGGTCTTTGTAAATAGCTTTTTCTGACAGTGATGTGGGATGACATACAGAAAAGGATATGGCCTGGATTCAAACCCAGGTTGCTGCTGTAAGACCTCAGCTTTGATAATGGCAACCCACAACCAGGTGAGCAACCAAGGCGCCTGTAATCCATGCATGAGAGATTTTTCTTTTTATTAGAGCCAAAACATTAACATGATAAAACACAAATATGAACTATTATAAAATTCTCATCATTTAATAATTTCAGTAATTTCTCATACGAAAATGGCCAAAATAACCAGAATGAATATCTCACCTGAGGCGAAACAATACTAAAGATTTACTCTTTTTTTTTTTTTTTTTTTACATTTTATTCAAAAGGTATTTGTAGATTAATAAAAGAAAGAATCATTACAACAACAACAACCCCGTCAAATAGCAGGAGCTTATCTTTGTCCTCCGCTGTTTCCGGCTCCATATTTGGAGTATCACCTGTGACGCGTGATTGACAGCCCATTAGCTGGTGATAATGGAGTCACGTGCCCTCCAGACCTGTGGCGGGACAGATACTACACAAAGAAGAAAAAACAAAGAAACAACAACAACAACTTTCCACTCTGGTGAAAAGGTCCAGCAGGAGGACCGGATATTTGAATTCAGCGGGCAGTTCACAGAAAACGGAGGCGCAGCGTCGTTGTCGCAGTTCGGTGAGTGAACTGGCAGCTGATTTTTCTACTCACACGGTTTCTTTGTGTAGCTTCGTGGGGATGCAACACGTTCAGACGCAGAACCTCTGACCTCAGCGGCCTGGTGTCATTTTGGCAGTCCTACCAAATCAGCCACCATCACAATAGTTCATTGCGTCTGGTCGCATTATGTCATTATGTTAAGCAGGAACCGTGAAACGTAAATGTTTGAATCCTTGTGACTTTTTGATAACGGAAGGGTTTGTATGCATTCTGTGCCAAACATTCATGCGGTGAGAGGACATTTCTCATTCATTTGAATGAGAAGGTGTGTCCAAACTTTTGGCCTGTACTGTCTATGGGAGTGGAGGCAACAGAATCTGTCATCACAGGGTCGACTTCCCAGCAACAGTTGCACCTGTTCGGCCGGCGTCTCTCACAAGGCATCGTGTTTTCAGCACACTGTTGTTTCTGTTGTTTCCTGCATATGCAGTCCCACGTTCCCTCTTCAGGACCTCCACTCACACAGGACGCAGGACGCAGACACGAATGTGAACCGGTCGCCACGATGGCCCTTTCCTCGGGGAGCGCTCCACTTGTCTGGGCCAGCTGCTCCTGCTGTGTGAGAGCTCGCAGTGCTGCTTGTCAGCCTTCTTGCAGAGATGGTACAACTTCATTGTCGCTATTCTCATGGCAACAGTCGAGGATCAGGTTGCCTTCAGTGACATGACAGGCGGTGACATTTGCATTGTCCTCCTGTGTGTTGTTATGTATACCCTCTGTGTATTGTTTGCAGTTCAAAGTCGTTATCAAGCTGCCGCCCAGCCTGTGTTTAATGTCAAACGCTGCAACTGAATTTGGAGTCCTGTGGTTTGGCGGGAGCCTGGGTATCTTTGACATCTCTGTTTAGTAGTGCCATTTGAGCTCTTTTAGGATAATGGTGTCTTTGCTACCATCAAAAAGCACTCAAGTGAATTCAAGATGGTGAATCAAATCCCTCTGTACATTTTAATTTCATGGTAATTGCTTTTTAACATCCGGTTGCTTGAAAATATGTTTGTTTATTTTCAGGGTAACATAAACCAATTATAGCCTGCAGAGGGGTGCATCTTTGCTGCCACAAGTCTCCTTTGATGGAGGATGTCACTCTCCGGAGTGGACTGTAACTCTGGTACCAGAGTCGAGACTTAACCAGGCTATTTCATGCTCTATTACAGACCAGATAAAAGAACCACTTGTCTCTGCCGTCTGCCACTTTGTGGCTGGTCTTTTGTCTGTTTTTCAGTCTTGTCCCTTTCTATTGCTTGCCTTTTATATTGTTTGTTGAAAAACTCAAATTAGAAAAATCAAACAAATTAGCTCTTCACAAGTTCCTTATCAGGAACCCCCCCATGCACCCCACATTCAGATGGTTCAGTTGTTTCAATGGTAAAAAGAATTCATTACTATAACCCAAACATATCCTGCTATCTGTTTTATCCCATAAAACATTATTACACAGCAGGAATGTAAATATTAGCATTCATATCAAAGCGTCTGGAGGAAGTTAAAACTTTTGAGTTGTGTTCTAAAGTAATTGTAGTGCCTCAGATATTTGGTCTGTGCACGCCCATCTGTATGGCGATGCTTATGGGTGTGGTTTGGACCAAAGTAAACGTCTTTTGGTTTTTATTCCTCTTTCTCTGTCTCTTACTGCAGTTTGTGTAACTCTGATCTTTTTTCATTAATCCATTTTTGTCTTGTGTTATAATTCAGCCTGGCGAGGATTATTGTGACTCTTAGGAGAGTGAAGTTTTTTGTTTTTTTTTTAACTTATACCCCTGTATGCACATCACTGGAGAATGTGTGCGTGATGAATGTTTAATGTAATCCCTAATTTTAAAATTAGGGGTTGCCGGTCAGATTAGTACATTGGCAAATGCCCATTTCCACATTTTTATTGATTTGTTTATTGTTGTTATTCTATATTCTCAGGGGAAGCAGGCAGCTGTTCTCTGTGATAGCGTAAGGCGCTCAGCAGGATGGTGTGTTTGCAAACTGTAGTGGCGTTATAATCTTTTGTGGAGCAATATGCAAAGCAGAGATGGCAAATTCCTTCATTCAGGTTCTTCGGCTTGCTGGTTGTGTTGTTTCAAAATCAATTTAATCCCACATAGCTGACTAAGTTTTTTTTTTTTTTGGCAATATGGTCTTCTGTGATTGCATTTGCTGAAAATGGCTTGTGGCGAAGACAGCCTTGTTCTGTGTGCGCACAAAACACCCACCTCCGAAAAGTTGCAGACAATCTCTGGTTGTTGGTCTGATGGTGTACTTTTGAGAAGCACTCAAAACAATAAATGCTCAGAATACAGTGCTTAGATTTCAGTCAGTTATGTTATCAGTAATTGTATTGATCCAACTAACATTTGTTTTTCTGAGTATTTTCTTCTTTTAGACTGAGGGTTTGACTCACTTTGGGTAGTGGAGACGTGACGGTCGGTTTTTTGTTCAACAAAACTTGTCAGATAGAAATGATTCTTTTTAACAAGCAAAACACATTTTCACCTGCTGTTCATGAGTGCTAAATACAAAAGCTGCAAATGAGTAAGTATGTGTGTGTTTGTGAGTTGTGGGTGTTCTCACGGGCTGAAATTGTTGTACGCCTACAACTAAGAGGCCCTCAGAAAATTTTTCTTAAAGTGTGGGTGTGGGTGAGGGTTAGGGTTAGATTGTGTGACAAAAACCTCAGTCAGGTCTTAGACATGCAAGAGCTCTATTATTTCCAATTCCAACCTAAAACCAAGAAGAGCAACAGAGGGAGAGGAATAATGAAAATGGAGTGAGGTGTTTGAAAGGCGAGGCCACAAAAAGTATTTTTTTTTTTAATTATTGAAGGAAGAATAAAATCAGATAGATGAAGGGATATGGAAGAGCTAGGAATACTTTTATAGAGTGGAGACAAATGTGAGGTTGAATTAAAGAGGAGAACAGCAGCATATGTCCTGGAGGAGAAATACTACTGTATGAAAGTGAAGTCATTCATCATCTCTAACCTTGCCGGGACACAGGACTGACTCCCAGATCTGAGAGAAAGAGACGACAACAACACAGTCTCATGGGGCCAATTTCATAAATGCTGTTACGTTTCCCAAGCCGCCAAGGAAAATTTAGAAAAGCCTTGTTTTCATGTACCAGTGGGAGCCAGTAATAAGTAGGGGCCTCATACAACATAAAAAATATTTCTACAGATTTATGAGGCTCTGGCACTGCCAGCTATTGATCCTCTTCTCCCATCTGAGCCAGTCGAAGGAGAGTGGAGTTCCTCAGAATGGTTTACTTACATTTTTCACTGTTTTGGGTGCAGGTTTGTTTGCTTTTTGTGTGACTTAGCTACTCCAAGAGGAGAATACAAGATTATTAGTGTTAATACAATCACAGCCTGCAAGGGCAGCCACTGAAGTTCAAACAAGCAATGTCGTAGTAGTAGAACTGTCGAAAGCTACTTACTTCATTATCTTATTTGATCATGTTATTTTATTTAATCTTGTCCAGGATCATCTACAGAGATTCCACAGTCTCTGTAGATGATCCTGGACATTGTCTCTGGAAAGGCTGTTTTTTGTTTTGCTTTTTTTTTTTTTTTTCCCCTCAAGTGTTTTCAGTAATTTGAGTGACAAAGAAAAATCCATTTGTTTGTTCCTCCATTGTATCTCAGCGGCAACAGAAGACTTGGCACCATATATCAGTGGGGGAGTGAGTATTTTAAATAAACTGGCCTTTTTAGGGAAAACTGTTCTCTACTATTGTTAGCATCTCTGATCTGCTTTAATCGCACTCGGGCAAGTTCAAGCAAACTGTATTACCTGATATTGCTTTGGGTGTTGTAGTATTATACTATTTATGCCGTATTTAAGACTATCTGATATCAAGAGACCACAAACTGTTGCACGGAAACCCGACAGCAGTGTGAAGTACATGGTCAGCACCACAGCATCCTGCTAATAAATCTAAAACGTATTCAAAGAAATATAGATATCTTCATTGTCAATATCATTAAAGTCATCATCAGCATCAATACCACCACCAATAAAAACAAAAGCAGCAGCAACAGCAAAATAATAAATAGAGCCATCGATCATTCCTCTGCAGAGCTGCAGGTCATGGGCTGCAGCTTTGCCTAATAGAGGCACTACATTAACTGGTGGTGAGTTTTGACAGATCCAATTAGAATAAACTCCATACCTCTGCCACAGCCCTGCCCTCTAAGCAACTCTCAAACGTGCATCTATAAGGTACCATGGCGTCCATGCTGCTCCAGCTCATCCATGATCTCACTAAATCCTATGGTCCTAATTTGGTGCAGCACGAGGAGCCATATAAGTAGACACAGTAGCAATTAGTGACGCCATCCAAGCAATAGTCGTTTGTGTTGTTTTCTGAACTTGACTTATTATCATAAAAATAATCACACACTATGCATATACAGTATATCATGAGAAGACATGTTTCCAGGCTAAATACTTTTCATGCTGCCACCACACAACCTTTTTCTGCATCCCTCAAAATGTCTATTCCTGTCTTTGGTACAGCTGCCTTTTTTTCTCATCTATCCACAAATGTCCAAATGATAGGTTTTGTGTCTAAGTAGAAGAGGGAGTCATGCTTCACAAGACAGAGCACAGCAAAACATCTGAATCCTGCCAAGGAGAAGAAACAAAGCAGGCTTTTTTTTTTTCTTTTTTTTTTAAATCTATTCATTTGTCCTCATCTGAGGGCTTCTTTCTTTGTGTACCCTTCACTCTCCCTCTATCTACAATCCTCCTGCTCATTTATTCCTGAGAAGCAACATAGTTGTCAATCTTTTCCTTTTCAATAGCTAATAGTGCATCTGTCCCCCTCTGCCCAACAGTCAAGCCAATTAATTCGATCAAGCTGTTGAAAGTCATTTTCAGACACTGCAGGAGGGCAGTGCACGACTAACAATGCTGACTCACGACAGGCATTGTTAAGAGCACGGAGTAAACCAAGGTAAATTAGCCCAAATGGGGACAGAAGTAATTTTATATCTCAATACTTCAATTATGTTTTGTGTGTATCATTTCCTTTTTTTTTTTTTTTTTCTGCTTTATCAAACTACGTGTGCTCACACATGCTGATACGCAAAGTGCAAAACACATGGCTATCAATCTCTTGTCAGCGTGAAAATGAGAAAAAAAAACCTTTAACGCTGACAGAAATACTGTTTTAAGTCTATAGCATGGACCTGACACTTAGAGAGTTTGTGTTTCTTCACAGCACCTTTTTGTCTTTAGATTGTCGCTTGTAGAACTCGATCGAATCTTTTAGAGACACTTTCCATTCCTCAGTCACTTCTGTCTGAACAGTTTTGTTTTCTTTTCTTTTCTTTTTTTTTTTTTTAAAGAATATTACGTCCGTAAATGTAAACCTCTTAGAAGATGGAACCTCGGTCACAGTTACATTGAAAGATGAGTCCAAATGCTGTTCAATGAAAAATCTGTGTGAATAATTTATTTATTTTTTCTCTCTCTTTTTGCTGATGCGAGCTATTAAACCCCTCATGCAGGCCTTTGATGTAGCTCTCCATTGTCTTGTAGAGCGGCAGGAAATTGAAAGGGGAGATCAGGGGAGCGTTAGTGAAGAGGAAAGAAGGTGGAGGACGGGAATGACGCGCAGCACATCGGGGTTTTCTGGGGCACGGCACACGGAAATGAACTAGCCTTGCATAACCTGCAAGAGCATGTTATTCAAAGTGTGGGGATATACAGAACCGTGAACAGTTGTTTTAGAAAACACAAGATATCTAATCAGTGTTCTCTCTCTCTCTCTCACACACACTAAGTGGACTCAGGGCACAAATCCAGGTTTAATATTTCTGCAGCATCCTTCCAAACCCACGCCGCCTCTCACCATTGCATCCAAAGCTTGATTCTAATTCAGAGAAAACACCAAAGCCTTAGGAAAATGACACAAAACACACTTGTGGCGTGTAAAGTTTTAATGTGACCACAATTTGATTCGAAGCTCTCCATGATTCGAAGATGGCAGAGAGGCTTCTTTTCTCTAAATGTCATTCCCCTCATTACTGTGTAAGTGCTTTTTCCCCAGTCTGTCAATAAACACACATTTCTGTATATTTTCTCTTGTGATAATAATTATGACAGTACAAACAGGCTGGTTCAGGTTGGGGAGTACGAAATGAAAGCATTTCTGTTCTTCTTGAGCCATGGGCAGTGAAATTGGCATTTCATTTTTTGACATGTCATTTTTGTAACTATATTTGAATATTTCAACCATATTTCAAGATGTAGTTAGTGTACGTTTATTGGTCTGTTAGCAGATGTAAATACAGAATTTTTACAAGGCACATGAGTTCCTCTTCACTAACCTAAATTTAAACTGGTGATGTTTATGTCCTCATAAGCATGAATAACATGGACTCCTCACCGTGGAGATTAAAGTAATTTCATTGGGCTTATGATTGTAGCTTATTTAAATAGAGATGAACAATGGGGACAATGGCCACAGTCAGTTATATCAAAATGATGGATAAACAGTGGCGGAGCGCAGTAACCCCACCACCACCACCAACACACACACTATTGTACAAAGGTAGAATGGAGAAGGAGGTGGAAAGTATGATGTGCAACGTGGCGGGTCAGACACAGGAAAGTGGGTTTGCTCTGGCGGGAAATGGCTATTTACGTAGCTGAAAATGGAGTGGGCCTTTCTGACATTTTCATAGCCCTGCAGGCAAGAGTAACCTTCAACAGGAAACAGAACGATTAAAGAAATGGGAGGAGGAGATTGAAGGGGGGGGGGGGAGAAAAACTGAGAGGTGGGGCAGAAAGCTTAGGAAGTGATTACATGGGAGAGTTTAAGGTAAGTGGAAAAACAAGCAATTAAAGATGGACAGATACAGACAAAATCATTTGGAGGACTTGGAGAGGTGTGAGAGGAGAATAGAGAGTACAGAGATTGACGGGTAAAAATGAGATGATAAAGAGTAAAATGGAGTGAGATGCAGAACAAGGTTAACAAAATCCTTGCATCTAATCTTGAACAATAATTTTTGATATAAAACATATTTCAGCCTTTTTGTAGCAGCTTTACACCTTGTTGCACTTCTTAAGCATTTCTGTCCAACCATAGAAATCACTCAGCCTTGAAATGCCTTTTGTGATGTGACATGACAGATAAATTATGCATGTGTAAATCATAATGGCCACCCACAAAAGCTGTAGTTAATATTTCAGTCTTCAATAAACTCGACGTGATAATGGCTACCATAACTGCCCACTTCCCTGTTATTGTCTTGCGTGAGTGAACAGCTGAATACAACCAGGTATCTGTGTCAGTTACTTGTGTCACATAATGTAACCTCCACTTTCAATCACAGTTGCAGTCAAGGTGTCTAGATTTCAGTGGCACAATAAAACCATTTGAGATAAAGGCTTTTAAATTGTAAGGTAAACCGTTCAAATCAGAGTGTAGGTTATATGGAATGGAAAAACAGTTACTCACTATACTAACTTAAACAAACAATATTGCCTCAATAGATGCAAATGGCCACTGCTTGAATTTCATTATTTCTCATGGTTGACAAGTATTAAGTATTGAAGGTTTCCGATTGGAACAATTGGAGAATACAGATACGTTAAATTCAAGCAATGATACAGTACTGTTCTTAAATTGAATACCCTTTTGTGTGGCACATGTTGGGCTTTAATAGTGAAGTGTATAGTGAAATGAATTGCAATCCAGTTCATAGTTGATCAGACCATGGCCGACAAGTAGACAAAAACAGGCTATTTAGAGTTTCCACTTGATTGATTCAGCATATCTTCAGACTGTGGGAGGCAACCCAAGCATAAACCCAGAGAACAAAGATGAGAAAATAAAACAAAAGCAAAACATTAGGGACCATCAGTTTATTTGTGTAAATTCTCTTGCATTGCATGAACCTGTTAGTCTCTCACGCCTCATCCTTCCCCTCATTTTCTGATGAACGTGTTTAACTTAATTGTTGTTCCTGTGTGAGAACTTATCATCGGAGAATTGAGGAGAAACTGTGGGAGAAAGTAAATGATTTTCACGTGGCTGGATAGCCAGAGTTGGACTGATTATATCAGTAAAAGCAGCTAATAGACCCTGATTATGAGCAGCCTCATTTTGTACAAATTATTCTTTTGCTGAGCCATGAAGAGCAGGAGAGTGGATCATTTTTCCTTTTGTGAGCTGTCTTTCTTTTGTAGTATAACAATGTTACCATAATGAGTAACTTGGTAAAGACACAAATGCATTCAGCTTATCTATGCATTTTCTTTCCTATAAATCTGTCGCTCTGTAATTAAGTGAAGCTGTGGGCTTGTGAGCTGAGCTATTTAATGAGCTATTATGAACTATTGATAATGAGCTATTTCATTACTTTTGAATAGGCTAAGATGGGCTGATATGGGTGAGAGTGAGTTATCAATATGTGGACTTTTATTTCAATCTATTAATTTTATTCTACCATTCACTGCATTTAGATTTCTCCCTTTACGGAGATGGAAAATATTTTGACACCATTTGGGGATTCATTTGCTCCTGTTGAGGCCAAACTTTGGTTATTTTAAAGCCTGTGCCACAGCGTTATTTTGGCTAATTAAGAAATACCAAGAATGAGATTGAAATTAAGAATTCAATGAAATGTATCATCTTGTTGAAATCACTCAACAGCCATCAAATATTGGCTACAAAGAAAGCGTAAACACAAGTGTGTTATGGCTTATTAGTCATAATTAACGATGCAATAGAGAACATTAGAGGCCATGTATGAGTGTGGCTGCCAAGTGTTTGACGAATCAGCCTGTTGAGACTTAGTCTGTAATGATCTATAATGTAGGTTCAAGAGTAAAATGCCAGAGTTTCTACTCTGTAAAGTACTTTACTTGACTCAAATATTGGCCATTGCCGGAATCCAGAAGCTGAGCAATTCTTAGCTGCATTTATTTTTAGATTATTATTCACAGCAAACTTTGCAGACACACCATAGAAATACGCTCATAAGCTGTATGTAGCTGTGGGAGAGCATCTTGGTAAACTGACAAAATAGTGCAGCTCAGCGGCGCACTTCCATGACTAAACACAGGGAATACACATTCCTACTCATCAATATGTATAGTTTTTGCTTCTATATCCTCCCTGGGGAATAAAAATCTCACGGTGTAAGAGCTGAGAGACTTTGTTCCTCCACTTGGTGCTCTGTCTCCCTCGCTTGGAGAATGTCCATGAAAGTCACCCTGGGCTCTGATAGGTTAATTGCCAAGTTATAAATCACACAAGACAGTTGTGCTATGGTGGCAGTGATCCAGGGTGTAGAAAAAGATGGCGTCCTGCAGTATGTTGGGTTGGTCAGTTAATGCACTAATATTAATATCCATTTGATTTCTCCCATTCTGGCTAGGGAGAGCTTTGTTCAGTCACAATAAGACCCTTGTGTGATTTGCGAAGGATATTAGTGTGCATACAAATGCAATCGGCACAAGTTTAATTAATCTTCAAACAATAATTTTAGTTGCACTCATTCCAAAACACCAGTAAGTTTGTTGAGGACACTCATCAAAAATGTGTCATTTTAGAAGAAAGAGCAGGTATAATAAATCTTTTCTTATGCTTCTGTGGTGGTGACAACCGATGCCCCTGGCATTGTGTTTTTTCCGCCTGCCCATTTTTAAGTACATGAGATCTCAGTAATAGTGTGAGGGAATTTCTTTAAATCTGTCAAACTGGACTCATGAACTGATTTTGATCCTTGAAGGTCAAAGGTCAGGATCTCATTGCCTCAAAAACGGCTCAAAAGCATCCCATCACATTTGGAAAAAGATGTCCACTTGGACTCAGGGATGGACTGATGAAATGATGGTCAAAGGTCACTGACTGCACAAAATACATTTCCTAGTCATAATTTCCATAAAACTTCACAGAGCAGTAATGATGAAATTCAACACAAAAGCTGAATATTTCACAGGGATTTAAGCTAAAAGTATTCTAAGTGATTTCATTCTGGGGTGATTCCTTGTTTATTTTTTGGATCAAGAATTAAATTAAAAAAAGACCCAAGCATGGAGCAGTGGATACTCAGGAAAAAGTCAAGCACTTTGTGACGAAACCAGTACTAGACAATCTTTAATGATCTTTTAGCAGCAAAATAGTTTTGATGGTTTGCTTGGCTAAATCAATAGATTATTTATTTATTTTTGTGAGTTGCGCAATCAAATACATACAATATGAAAATGAGATTAAAAAAGCTGCTGACTGAATATTTGAGTTTTTCTTTTAGAAACTGCCAACACTGACCTAAATATATCTGATATCATCCAAACTACCAAAATATTTCTCCATTTTAAGTTTACTGCAGTTTTCTCCTCTCATAGAAACAGCTTGCCTCTGTCCATTTTTAGCCATGACTCTTCATTTGGTAACTGTCAGTCATAAATGAATCTGCCGCACTGCAGGCATTTAGAATATTGATTTGGCTCAGATTGACAACTGAAGTCTGACAAAGTGTGAGTGGTGGAGATTATCAAGCAATTTCAGGAAGAGGAGACAGCAACAGACTCATCTCCAACGAAACTTTTTTTTGATGTGCCTTTGCCTTTTATCCTCTTTACCTAAGTCAGTCTGTTCACTGCTTATTTGTAGTAGCCTATCCTCCCACTAGTAACTCAATGGCCAAGCAACTTAATGAGTTCAGTAATAATCGCACTGGACCTTTCTAATTAAAGCCCATGCCGAGGGCAAGTGACCACGAATGGGGTAATAGCTTGCCCCCCGCTGTGGAGTGCAAAAGTAAGCCATAATTCATGTGCAGTGGGTTATGGGATTTTAAGTGGCCTCACATTTCTTTTACATTTCGCAAATATTTCCTGGGGAGCTTGGTGTCACTACAATACAGCAGCCAGGTATATAAAAGACACACCAGAGTGGTGCTTTCCACAAAACTCTGGAATATCACTGTTTTAAAACTGGCATCATTCAGAAACAGGACAAAAGAGGTTTTTTTTGATAAGTGATAAGATGATCTTATTATAAAGGCAGAATCTTAGATACTACTGTGAAAGGAAAGCATGTGGGACACAGCCTCAAATGACTCCCCCAGTTGACGCTTGCTTTGAGATGCCTGTAGGAATAAAATTACCTGCTGGCCATACTGGAGTTTGTGTATGTTCTTCTAAAATGAAAAGACCACAACAAAATATCCTCCTTTTTCAATCCTGCAGCTACAGCAGTGAACACAAATGTGTTAAAATTCAAAGGAAAAATTTGATCTGAGTGGAGCCACTAAGAAGTTTTTCTAGTGTTGTCCTCCACTTTGCATATTTATTTCCAATTCCATTTCTTGATGTATGCGGCTATAGGGGTGCACTTAGGATGAAGTTAATCAGCTGCCTGAAGCGCTCGCCATCCTACACCCGCTTTCCTTTTGTTTTGCATGTGTCTGACTCTGCTCGCTCTGATCCAGCAAAGCAACATTTCAAAAATGGGTTTTAAAGTTCATGTTGAATGGACACAGCTTGGTACGTTGGTTGCTCTGGAAACCAGGTTGACGCATGGACAGGTTGGTGAATAGTGTGAGTGGGTGTGTGAGAGGCTATATGCCTGTCAGGAATCCTGCATTCACTGTACGCCTCTATAGATTTTTTTTTTTTTTAAGATTGTACTGTATGTTTAAAACTGTAGATATGGAAACACGAATCCAAGCTACGTGCTAAGAGGGAATTAATCAGTTCACACTTTATTTTAATTCTTCATCTTTAGACAGAAGGATGTTTTTATAGGTGAATATCAAGGCAAGCACAGTATAATTTCTTCTGTGGTCCAGAGTTATATCCAATATAGGAGCTTTGTACCTTTTGGAGAGATAAATTGTGCATACAAGACGAGTAGAACATTTATAAGAAAAAAGAGTTAAGGACAGTAAGGTTATAGGTTAATTCATAGCCCAGAATCAAATAAATAATTTTTTCACAAGACGTAGCGCTGAGGTTATCCTAACATAAATATAATTTCTCAAAGCTATCCAGCCTTGTAATGTGGGGACTTCAGGAAGCAACCAAAATCTCAGCTCGCTTTTTATTCATCACAGTGTCAATCATGTATCAGGATGTCTGGAAATCAACATTACCGAAAAAATAAGGGGAATAACTGGAAGAGTTTATTATTTATTATTTTTATTTTATAATTTTGTCAAAGACCTTTATAAAGTCTAGAGATGGCACCCTTAATCAAATCGTTTTGATAAGACGCAATATTTCAACAGTAGGATCATCAAAGGATAATCAAAGTCATGCTTAAAGTTATGCTTAAAAAATTACATATCTGGAGTAACATTAAAAAATTTTTCTTTTCTTTGGATGAGAAGATTGATACTGCTCCTTTGTGTGTAATGTAGATATGAAGCTACAACCAACAGCTGGGCAAGCTTAGCACAAAGATTTGAAATGGCTCGAATGGCTTTCTCTAATTGGTGAGGTCTAGAGATGCCTGTCTGGCTATACTTTCTTACCTTTGGGCAGAGCCGGTTTAGTTGCTTCCTCCTGTTTCTATTCATTGTGCTGAGGTAGGTTAACCAGCAGCTGGTGAGCCCTAGCTGGGAAATCCCAACACTTCATGCTTATCTGCAGTTTTATTGTGGTTACAATAATACGTGGTGCCTACCTGCCCCTTTCCCTCTGTCCCAAGTGTTTGGGAATGTAAGCTAAGCTAATCGGCTGCTGACTGTGGTATTCATGAAGACAACAAGAAAGTGTAATTACCCGTTTGTTTGTTTTTCTTTTGTCTTGAAGAAGTTTCTCTTATCATATTTCATGTCAGCATTTGTGTTATAATGACCACTGGACATTGGTTGGAGCTTAGTAATGCTTTTTGCCACTATAAGGATCTTATGATGAACATGGTCTGCACTAAAAGGACATGCTGCACCAACAGGGTGATCTGGAACCCCATGTGGGGCAGGTGCACACTGGTGTGATGGGGTGCAGGGTGACCAGCCAGATAACTCCTCGGGCTCTGAATTTGGCTTACATCCTGCCCTTCAGCTATTACCAGCCGCTCAGTGTGCAGACAGAGATGTCCTGCGCTGGAATTTGGGTAACTAGATGAGAATGGAGTCACACATCTGTTACTTTCATTCCTCAAATGCTGAACAACACTGAGCAAGTGATAAAAATTATAATGGGGGTTTTGGACATCTTAGAGGTGGAAATTGCTGGTGTTACTGAGGAAAGACTCTGGTGTTGTGTTTCATTGACTGTGTGCCCCATGTTCTTAACTGTGGGTTATTTTTATGAGCACTGCTTGTTTAGTGCCAGCACATTTGCATGAAGAAGGACATATATAGTGCTCATAAATAAGAGAGCCAAGAGTATCCATCACCTTACTGGTGACAGCATGTCCTTTTTGCTTTTCCGTCAGTTTGAGTCACACCACTGTAGAGGGGCCACATTGTAATCAGGGCAATTGCCTTCCTGTAAATGGCACTAGATAAAAATCTGTATGTAAGCCAATTGGAAAATAAAATTTAATTGTCCAAATGAACCATGAAAAAGCCCTTAAACTGGTATTTAAATCGTATCATCAGCAGACTCGGCATACTAAACAACGTTTTTCTTGGATGAGGAGAACAAGGCTGGCACTGCGGTGTGTTTATTGTCCCTGCAGTAACTATTTTGGAGTCTGGCAAACTGTTCAAATCTGCCAGCATAAACACCCCAACAAGTAGACTACACGCTGTCTGTCACATAACAGTTTATCAATAATATACACTTACAAGGCAGAGCAACATGTGGTTGCAGTATAAGGTCATATGCTATTGTAGGCTGCCAATGATTATTTACAGTCTGTCAGGAGC
Organism: Echeneis naucrates; assembly: GCF_900963305.1. NCBI lineage: Eukaryota > Metazoa > Chordata > Actinopteri > Carangiformes > Echeneidae > Echeneis > Echeneis naucrates. Next base: position 5,897,424 of record NC_042518.1, read on the forward strand.
GGGCTTATGGGCATCATGTCTGCATTTGTACTTTGATATGGAATTTACCATTCTTAGCATTTTATCTGCTGAGAAATATCACTGAAAAACTGGGTGATGTGACACATAAGTTACTCTGACTATGAAAAGATCAAAGAATGTTTATATGTGAAGAAAAAGATACGATTGTTCATATATGTATGTTTAGAAATATGGCCTGAACTTAAAATTTGGATTTGTTTGTGTGATTCTTGTCATTTGTAAACCTCCTTGGCTATGGACCGAGCCCGCTGTCCCTGC